>NC_136790.1:2515550-2553050 GCF_951216825.1 Electrona antarctica | reverse complement strand
GATGCATGCGCGATCACACGCGTGCGTGATCGACCGTGCACGCGCGGATTTCGGCCGGTTTTAGGTAGATTACATTGGCCGTTAGCCAAACAAGCTAAAAGTTGCATTTTGTTATATTAATAGCACGAGCCATGAAAGGAGAGACGCTGATCCCCGAAAAAACAGAAATGACTCAACACTGGCAATTGGAAGGAATGTGACATCATCACATTTTGGCAAGTTGCTATGGCCAAATTTAGCCCAATGAGTGTTTTTATGCAAAACTAATGCTTGGAATGGATTCAGCATCACGAAAACCCCCTAGTTTGATATGTCACATGCTACTTAAAGCATAAGGACATTTAGAAAATATTGCCTTATAATAGGATGTCAATGGTGGCCATACTGTACAGGCCATTTTCAACACTTTCCCCTCAGACAATTCCAGGCAACTTTATTTCTGTTATTCAGGATATATCGAAGATGCAAAATCAGCTGAGTTTTTTTTTTTTTGCAATTAGTTAGAGGTTGATCTTGTACTACCAGAGGGTATAAGGACCTGCCTTTGTGTGACTGAAACAGCAATGATCTCTTCAAGCTCAGTTCTTCATTCTGCCGGGGGTGGGGCACTGTGTCTTCTGTGCCCTCTCTGAACATATCTACCTGCCAGGGCACTGTGTCTTCTGTGCACTCTGAACATATCTACCTGCCAGGGCACTGTGACTTCTGTGCACTCTGAACATATCTACCTGCCGGGGCACTGTGTCTTCTGTGCCCTCTCTGAACATATCTACCTGCCGGGGGCACTGTGTCTTCTGTGCACTCTGAACATATCTACCTGCCAGGGCACTGTGTCTTCTGTGCACTCTGAACATATCTACCTGCCAGGGCACTGTGTCTTCTGTGCACTCTGAACATATCTACCTGCCAGGGCACTGTGTCTTCTGTGCACTCTGAACATATCTACCTGCCGGGGGCACTGTGACTTCTGTGCACTCTGAACATATCTACCTGCCGGGGCACTGTGTCTTCTGTGCACTCTGAACATATCTACCTGCCAGGGCACTGTGACTTCTGTTCTCTCTGAACATATCTACCTGCCAGGGCACTGTGTCTTCTGTGCACTCTGAACATATCTACCTGCCGGGGGCACTGTGTCTTCTGTGCTCTCTGAACATATCTACCTGCCGGGGCACTGTGTCTTCTGTGCACTCTGAACATATCTACCTGCCAGGGCACTGTGTCTTCTGTGCACTCTGAACATATCTACCTGCCGGGGGCACTGTGTCTTCTGTGCACTCTGAACATATCTACCTGCCGGGGGCACTGTGTCTTCTGTGCACTCTGAACATATCTACCTGCCAGGGCACTGTGTCTTCTGTTCTCTCTGAACATATCTACCTGCCAGGGCACTGTGTCTTCTGTGCTCTCTGAACATATCTACCAATAATAAGGTTTTTGAGACCTGTGAACCACTATAAAGCGATGCTTCTGATACAATGTACCTTTACTATATTTATATGAATCATTTACAGTTTACACTCTTATTGGCTGTGGCAGAAAACATCTCAATTAACTCCTTCTCTGCTAAGGATGACCGACACTGGACGAGTTTTATTAAAAGTCACAGATTTCTAGCGATGAAAAAGCGCATCGTGGCGTTTTGGCTTTTCTAGCGATGAAAAACGCGCATCGTGACGTTTTGGCATTTCTAGCGATGAAAAACGCGCATCGTGACGTTTTGGCATTTCTAGCGATGAAAAACGCGCATCGTGACGGTTTGGCATTTCTAGCGATGAAAAACGTGCATCGTCGCGTTTTGGCATTTGTAGCGATGAAAAACGCGCATCGTGGCGTTTTGGCATTTGTAGCGATGAAAAACGCGCATCGTGGCGTTTTGGCATTTGTAGCGATGAAAAACGCGCATCGTGGCGTTTTGGCATTTCTAGCGATGAAAAACGCGCATCGTGGCGTTTTGGCATTTGTAGCGATGAAAAACGCGCATCGTGACGTTTTGGCATTTCTAGCGATGAAAAACGTGCATCGTCGCGTTTTGGCATTTCTAGCGATGAAAAACGCGCATCGTCGCGGTTTGGCATTTCTAGCGATGAAAAACGCGCATCGTGGCGTTTTGGCATTTGTAGCGATGAAAAACGCGCATCGTGGCGTTTTGGCATTTCTAGCGATGAAAAACGCGCATCGTGGCGTTTTGGCATTTGTAGCGATGAAAAACGCGCATCGTGACGTTTTGGCATTTCTAGCGATGAAAAACGTGCATCGTCGCGTTTTGGCATTTCTAGCGATGAAAAACGCGCATCGTCGCGGTTTGGCATTTCTAGCGATGAAAAACGCACATCGTGGCGTTTTGGCATTTCTAGCGATGAAAAACGTGCATCGTGGCGTTTTGGCATTTCTAGCGATGAAAAACGTGCATCGTGGCGTTTTGGCATTTCTAGCGATGAAAAACGTGCATCGTGGCGTTTTGGCATTTCTAGCGATGAAAAACGTGCATCGTGGCGTTTTGGCATTTCTAGCGATGAAAAACGTGCATCGTGGCGTTTTGGCATTTCTTTTTCAAACGTCTTTTATTTACCGGTTCTTGGCGTCTCCGTCGCCTGGCAACGTTTTGCTTCTGTATTGTGACGTCATTGAATAGTTCCCCTCCGTCCACTGTATCTTTAGCGGGGTCTTTAGCGGGGTCTTTAGCAGGGTCTTTAGCGGGTCTTTAGCGGGGTCTTTAGCGGGGTCTTTAGCGGGGTCTTTAGCGGGGTCTTTAGCGGGGTCTTTAGCGGGGACTTTAGCGGGGTCTTTCTCAGAACTGAAGCTCAGATTGAGGTGACCATACAGAACATCAATGTTTTAGGAGCTCAATAAAAAAGCTCTGCGACCTCGCGGTACTATATTAACGCTTCTGACGAAAGCAAAAGTATAGCTTGCGGCTGTCCCGGAAATGAAAGATTATTACTTCTGGTTCGCCAAATCAGCTTTTGGGCTCTTCAAAATAAGACCTTGTGGCTATTACCGTATTTCCGGACTATAAAGCGCAACTGAATATAAGCCACACCAGCTAAATTTAGGGGGAAAAACAAATGTGTACATATACAAGCCGCACTGGACTATAAGCTGTAGGTGTTTTACATTTAATGGTCCAATACTTGTTTATAATGTGTGCAAAAATAAATCTAAAATCAAATTGGCTCCATATTTCCCAATGCTTTGTATCATGTAGTAAATATCACTGTTTACAATGACAGTGAACATAGAATGCGCTGAAAAGTCTATGTTCACCACAAACCAAACTGTCAACAGTTTGGTTTGGTGTTACACTGACGAGAATAAGATTATGTTGAGTAATGATGCAACTACACAATAAGGCCCTTTCTCGGCCCCACCCTTCTCCCATTGTTTATATTGTGTTTAGGATCCAAGATGGCCGCAGCACCAGGAGGGGGTGGGGCGGAGGTGAGCAGGCGGGGTCGACATATGTTTTTGCTGGGCTGCATTCAAGACACTTGCCTTGTGTCTGACACCTGACTTGTGTCTGAACACAGCTTTGATGGATGTGTTCTGCCCCCCCTCCCCCCATCAAACAAAATGTTTGGTCAAACCATATGGGCTTCCATTGGAAGACAGGTGTCTTGAATTTGTGAACGCAGCCCATTAAGGGCATATGTCGACCCCACCCGCTCACCTCCGCCCCACCCCCTCCTGGTGCTGCGGCCATCTTGGATCCTAAACGCAATATAAACAATGGGAGAAGGGTGGGGCCTTATTGATGAGGAATGATGACAGTAATGTACTTCTCACAGAAACCCCATATTATGGATATGGCAATTAAGGCATGTCACTTGTTTTGAGGCAATATGTGTTTTCTGCAACCTGGTGTGGACTAACCTGAGCCAATCGTCTGAGGAGCAGCTCAGCAGAGGGGCGGGACCAGTCCAGGAAGATCTCCGGTACCAGGGTGACGGTCATCTCCAAAACACGCAGCAAGCTTACCGACAGGTCAAAACACGTGGCACACACCTGAAGCAAGGAGGGAAATAATTAGCCTTTTTTACAGTACCTTTATGTCCACAGGTTAAATTTAAGAAGGCTACTTGGTGTTTGCACGATGTCAGATTATCTGAATTGGTTAATTAATCAAACTAGCCCTTACCCGGGGGTACTGCGCCCTGTGGCCGCGGGGGGTACTGCGCCCTGGGTGCGTTTTCGCATTTTTAATTCACTAATAAATTCATTATTAATCATTAATGTGTGAAATCGAAAAAAGGGCTTCGTTGCGCCCTCCATATTATTGTGGTCAATGCCTGTGTGAAAAGTGGGAGTGATTGGTGCAGGCGGTGAGGAGCTACGGCAGTTACAGTGACACACATTCAGACACACATTGTCAGAATTATAGTATGTTAAATTAAATTCCTACTCCATTTTCTTCTTTTAATCTTTTAACTTACTCTGCATTTGTGTCATGCTTTGCTGTTCTGTGTGTTTACTGTTCTGTGAACTAGTTTTGTGTTTATTGAATAGGGCATGCAAACCTCACAACCTTTGGGGGGGGGGGGGGGGGGGGTGCGCCATTTTGAATGTGATAAGTCACTATACCTGGCCAACGGATAGGCATATATATATATATATATATATATATATAGCAGAACAACAACAGTGCATCAAAAGTATTAGGCCAACAATGTTATGAGCAAGCTTCAAAAACATTTGTCTTTAAAACAAGGCACATTTACATACTGTTACTGTCTAAAAAAGGAACACACCCTAATATATATTATATAAAACTAGTCGCTACAGCCGAGAGCACAACCTCAGTCTGTTATGCTGTATGAAGGGTTACAGCCGAGAGCATAACCTCAGTGTGTTGTGCTGTATGTAGAAGGGTTACAGCCGAGAGCATAACCTCAGTCTGTTGTGCTGTATACAGAAGGGTTACAGCCGAGAGCAGAACCTCAGTCTGTTATGCTGTATGTAGAAGGGTTACAGCCGAGAGCACAACCTCAGTCTGTTATGCTGTATGAAGGGTTACAGCCGAGAGCAGAACCTCAGTCTGTTGTGCTGTATGTAGAAGGGTTACAGCCGAGAGCACAACCTCAGTCTGTTATGCTGTATGAAGGGTTACAGCCGAGAGCATAACCTCAGTCTGTTGTGCTGTATACAGAAGGGTTACAGCCGAGAGCAGAACCTCAGTCTGTTATGCTGTATGTAGAAGGGTTACAGCCGAGAGCACAACCTCAGTCTGTTATGCTGTATGAAGGGTTACAGCCGAGAGCATAACCTCAGTCTGTTATGCTGTATACAGAAGGGTTACAGCCGAGAGCACAACCTCAGTCTGTTATGCTGTATGAAGGGTTACAGCCGAGAGCATAACCTCAGTCTGTTGTGCTGTATACAGAAGGGTTACAGCCCAGAGCATAACCTCAGTCTGTTATGCTGTATACAGAAGGGTTACAGCCCAGAGCATAACCTCAGTCTGTTATGCTGTATACAGAAGGGTTACAGCCCAGAGCATAACCTCAGTCTGTTATGCTGTATACAGAAGGGTTACAGCCGAGAGCATAACCTCAGTCTGTTGTGCTGTATGTAGAAGGGTTACAGCCATAACCTCAGTGTGTTATGCTGTATGTAGAAGGGTTACAGCCGAGAGCATAACCTCAGTCTGTTGTGCTGTATGTAGAAGGGTTACAGCCCAGAGCACAACCTCAGTCTGTTATGCTGTATGCAGAAGGGTCAAAAAGCAGCATAGCACATGGATTCTGAGATGTGCACACCATAGGTAACCTGACTCTCTGCTGCCCCATCTGGCGGAGTCAGGTTACACCATAGGCCAGTGGTTCCCACACCATAGGCCAGTGGTTCCCACACCATAGGCCAGTGGTTCCCACACCATAGGCCAGTGGTTCCCACACCTTTTCACGTCAAGGACCCCCTAATTAGCCCACGGACCACCGTTTGGCAGGTTATAACGTAAAAAGGTTTTTAAAATAAAATCCCACTATGACACTGTGATAGAAACTTTAAGTTTTTAACTGAAGTTTTAGCTTATTAAATTACAAAAGGGAAAAAAATAGCTGGCACTGCTATTGTTGCTACAGTACAATCAATGCACCTGATGCTACAATCAATGCACCTGAACCCAAGCATACAATTAAGACAAGAACGGAAAGAGAGCATCGAGATTTAACTGGAATAAACAACTCTGTACTCGTTTAGCTGATGTGGGTCTGGTGCGGTTTCATCTCAGAGGTGCTGTGCTGGAGGTACTGTGTAAAATCAATACATGAAAAGCTATCACACTGTTCAAGGAGAATATATAGTTCTGTTGCAAGAATGGCGATATGGCTGTATGTTCCATCAAAAACCCCAATAGAGTATGCACATTCCACTGGGACATACTCCCCCCCCCTCATCATTCTAGACTGAGTGGCAAAACATTGAGCATTGGAGTTTGGAAGCGCTCGATGGAAATCATTAATTGCACATAATGCAGGAGGCCGCAGGACGCCGAGTTATTGAAAACGAGCTCTTCCAAACTCTGACACAAATAATTACCGGCATGAAAATTCTTGATAGAAAGTAGCTCATAACATGTCTATGGTGGATTTTTATGAAACAAAAACTTTGCAGATAGAAAGGATAATTCAGTCCCCAGGTTCGTGTACTTTTTATTTGCATTGTAATCTCCATAGGGGGATTTTAGATCGCCTCATATAAGATCTGTGTTTGAAAAATAAACCGATCACCCCGGCCTTTTCACTCATATGGATATGAAGCATCGACTGAAGGTGGAACTGTACAAATATACCCAAAGAGTAACAAAATAAGCGTTATAAACGATTCAAACAACCCAGAGACTACATTTCCGGGTAGGCAGGGTGGCTGCATCTGCCCGTCGCACAACAGAAACTGAATGTTAATTACATTTATTTTTATTTTATTGATATTTAATGTTTCGTGGTTAGTACGAGTCGAGTCACCACCAGTTGAGCTTACGTCAACGAGGAATCTCAGGAACGCAATGTGTTGACAGCTGGGCGTGACGTATATTAGCAGCGACATTGCCTTCATATGTAGTTTCAAGGCTTTTGCGGTCACATTAATTCCATTTTCTCCAGAAACTGGCTGTATCAAATATGAATGGACATCATTAACGACGCACATACACTCCCCTGACAGAAAGGCCGGGGTGGTCGGTTTATTTTTCAAACACAGTTCTTATATGAAGCGACCTAAAATCGCCCTATGGAGATTTCACTGCAAATAAAAAAATACATGAACCTGTGTATAGGCACCCTCTACTGAAAGTGACGTCAGACTTCGGTGCTCTCGGTGAATTTAACGTTGTTTAGTACAATATTCTGGACTGTCAAGGCCAGAAAGTAGTTTTTTGCCACTCAGTAGGCATTCCCGCATTACTCCCGGGTACGATGATGTCACATGCATAGCCTGGCGTGCACATGTTAATGAGGTTAAACCAGTTTATGTTTAATCTCAAATGCAATACATCAATACTCCTAAAATATACTATTGACCGCAGGATGCTACATCATTATGAAAAAAGTGTTTCCATCACCATCTTCCACAATTCCTTTATCGACAAATGACTTTGCTACATTGACAAATCTTCCACTCTCTCTTACAAAATGTAAGTTAAACACTTTAAACCTATTTTCTATGGGTTTTTTTAATTGCCTATCAACACTCACAACACATCGCATCATGACGTGTTGAGAACTTGTAGAGGTTGTAGATCTGCTATTTATTGAAAATTATACTAAATAATACTAAGTTATCACACCCGTTCATTGGAGTAGTCAGCTGTAGGGTGGGGTTAGGGAACTGTGAGGGGACATTGTGCATTTGTTTGTTTAACTGTAAGTAAAGTGTTTTTTTGTTGTCATTATAATTTTCTTTTAATTTGTTTTGTATTCATGGACATTTCCTGATGTTTCTTCCAAGATTTTGTTTAGTATTTGTGCTGCCATGGGGTTGTGGGGGGAAACATATATGTGAATAATTGCTTTGAAAATACTATGTTGGAAAGAAAAATCAATAAACATATGTTTTAAAAAAAAAACAGAATCACACCTGTGTGAAGTGAGGGGCCCCACCGACTTCGAATTTGACACACACGTTCCACACCACCACAGGGGGTGCAGTGCCCGGTGTCGAGTCGGTTGGACCCACGGTTGTCCGGAACCGCCCCAAAAAAGGCCTCTGCCCGGGCTCTGGACAGGGCCCTTGCCTAGGGTCTATATATATGGGGCTGGCCTGTTCTGACCTCACACCACTCCATATTTGGACATGCCTGACACAGAACTCCATAAGCTGGCCTGTTCTGACATCACACCACTCCATATTTGGACATGCCGGACACAGAACTCCATAAGCTGGCCTGTTCTGACATCACACCATGACGTAAATTCTCCATTCATTGTCAATGTCTTTTTTTTGTTGAAATAAACAAAACCTTTTCAGATGGGGGTCCGGGGCCAAGTACATATTAAACACAATCCATGCCACCTGTTAAACAGAAACGCTGGCCAGGTGCCAGAGATAAGGGACAAATGAAAGAATAAATAACCGTTTTAATAACGTAAAATTACGACTTGGCACAGAGGGTTTTTACTGCTTAACACAGCCGACGCGAATCGCGTATCAATACGTTATCAATTAATCAAACGTCGGGTGCGAATCACGTATCAATACGTTTCAATCACTTTTTTATAGCATACTTTCATTCATCTTTTTACCCACCCGGACAATGAAGAACCATCGCCCTATCATTGCTGCTTAGTCCCGCTCACGTGATCAGAAAAAAAAACCAAAAAAAAAAAAAACCCTCCCCTCCTGAAAACAGGAGGGCGGGCCGCTTTACGTGTATAAACCAGTGTAAAATGGCTGCGCCCATGCCGATCTAGTCTGTGTGTGAAAAGAATCAAATTTCACCTAACCTCGCCTCACCAGGCTTTCCTCCACCTATTGGCTTTTATACTCGATTCCCCCCTCCCCTCCTGTTTCTCCTGCAGGAGGAGGGCCTTGCGAGATGGGGGCTCATGTCTCGGAAAAAAACATGAACGGAACGCTGTTACGCTGCCTAACACATGATCTGCAGATTCTGCACCAGATCGGCAACACACATGGACAGATGCATGTTTACTTCTTCATACTGTAGCGACCAAACGATCCCCGAGCCTACAATACTACGAACTAACAAACGAACTACAGTATCGAGAGGGGCCGCCATGACAACAGACAGTCTACCGTTGGTGGATCACGTATCGCCATGCAGAGCCGTCATAATCGGAGATCGCTCAGACGTGTGATTGTAACGCTTTTTTATTCATTATAATTGTAGTGATAAGACCGCAATGAACGCGTCGGGGACGTAATCGACCCGGGTGTAATGTATAACGAACTTTTCCGCGTCCTAAACCGTGCATGCCCAGGCATGTTCCCTATACTAGCTTGAAAAACAAAATCAGCTCATGATGACAACGCGTCTCACCGTTATACTATAGTTCTGAACCGAACGGTGGAATGGGACTTTTTATAGCCGTACGATCAAGACTTTTGCTGCCCAATGTGCCCATGACCCCCCCCCCCCCCCCCCCCCCCCCAATGTTACTGCGATCAAAACAATGAAAGCAGTGAATCATCATCATCATCTAAAGGATGCAGAGTTATGAAGGTTTATAGTCAGACATTGACAGGCAGATATAACAATAAACACAATACATATGCTATACATCCTATACACCGAATGAAAGCCCTGAATGTGTACTTTTACGAGGAAAAGAGTAAACATTGATCCCATGTACAGTCTGTCATCAATTGGTTACTGGGTGGATGCA
Source organism: Electrona antarctica (assembly GCF_951216825.1). Taxonomy (NCBI): domain Eukaryota; kingdom Metazoa; phylum Chordata; class Actinopteri; order Myctophiformes; family Myctophidae; genus Electrona; species Electrona antarctica. Next base: position 2,543,211 of record NC_136790.1, on the reverse strand, counting down.
CATTGCGCCCACCAGATATAACTGCAGAGAAGACATGGACCCGAACTCAATATTCACAAAATAAGGCCTATAGCGACATATAAATACTATATACCGTATGAAACAGAAGACTCTCTGCTTTCATAAGAAAAAAATCACACCCGTGTGAACTGAGTGGTGTAAGGTAATGAAATCATGTCTGACGTAATGTGTGCAGAGAAAATGACCACGGTTGCTATGTTCACCCTGTTCACCCGGGTGTGATTTAATTACGTCAGAATTTTTTTTGAACATAGCAACCGTGGTCATTTTCTCTGCACACAAAAGCCAGTTGTAGGAGTGGTTTACACCACTCAAAAACTTCTACTGTAGTAATAATAAAAATCACACCCATGTGAAGTGAGTGGTGCAACTCTGTCCCATATTCTGTTCTCTGCTTATTCAATACAGCTCGCTATATACGGACTGAGGCAGAAAGTCATGTAAACCTTTTATTTACAGTTTGGTCTGTAAACTTCTACTGTAATAATAAAAATCACACCCCTGTGAAGTGAGCGTTGCAACTGTTCTGTACTTATTCACTACAGCTCGCTATATACGGACTGAGGCAGAAAGTCATGTAAACCTTTTATTTACAGTTTGGTCTGTAAACTTCTACTGTAATAATAAAAATCACACCCCTGTGAAGTGAGCGGTGCAACTGTTCTCTACAGTTGCGCGGTGCAACTGTAGAGAACAGTTGCACCGCTCACTGCCTCAGTCCGTATATAGCGAGCTGTATTGAATAAGCAGAGAACAGAATATGGGACAGAGTTGCACCACTCACTTCACATGGGTGTGATTTTTATTATTACTACAGTAGAAGTTTTTTTCTTATGAAAGCAGAGAGTCTTCTGTTTCATACGGTATATAGTATTTATATGTCGCTATAGGCCTTATTTTGTGAATATTGAGGAGTTCACGTCCATGTCTTCTCTGAAGTTATCTGGTGGGCACAAGCTGCATTCAATAACCAATTACTGTCTAACTGTACATGGGATCAATGTTTACTCTTTTCCTCGTAAAAGTACACATTCAGGGCTTTCATTCGGTGTATAGGATGTATAGGATATTTATTGGGTTCAATTTTATATCTGCCTGTCAATGTCTCTGACTTTAAACCATCCATAACTCTGCTCGCTGTTCAAGATAACCACTTCCAGGCAAATGCAGGTGTTGCAAAAAGGTCAATATCTCCAGAATGGAACATGGTAAAATCAAAATGTATTTTTTAAATTGAAGTGGACAAGTTCAGCTTTCTTTTGATGTATGCGTGTGATTCTCGCTATAAGAGAACATTTTGCTGTGGGCCCCCGAACAAGGCCTTTGTGCAATGTTAAACGGTAGCAACATCCAAATAGGCCTGTCGAGATCTTGTAGCAATCAAAGTGTTAAAACATAACCAAACGTTCCTGGCGCAGATTGATGTACTCTACCTTGAGCTGGCGTGTGTCCACAAAGTTCCTCTCAGGACGCTCTGCAGCTTGCTGAATCTGTTGGCAAAGAGAGGTGTTCTGTTACGGTTGTTATTTCATGTTTGTGTTTTTATATATTATTTCGAAAAATGTAAATTCATTGTTTTCTTGTGGAAGGTAGTATCCCTTTAAGAAATACAGGAAGTTGGGTTTCAGATTGTCATGTGACACAGGTCATGTGACTTCTTTCAGGAAGTGCACTAGTTTCCATTGCAAACAATTCATGGCACATGAGCACAGCAGGCTCCTGTTTCTGTATCCGCTAACATCTGCTCAAATGTTATCCCAGTCGTAGCATTGTTGGTATGTATTGTGATCTTTTCACCTGGTATATGATTGCAGTTCATTATTTTTTGTATGGAAGATACAGATACAGATTTGTGGAGTTTGATGTAAGAGGCCTGTCTTATAGAGTGTCGCAGTCCCGCCCCCTACCAGGGCCCAGGAAATTATTCTCCGTTCATTTTCCTCAGACATTTCAGAAAGTATTTATTTAAAGACGGTTACGCCGCGGACAAAGCCAACTCGAGTCGTGACAAATCATGACAACAAACACAATTTTTGGGGCCAAATAAATAATTAGAAAGAAGAAAAAAACGGCAGGTTACAACACTTTTTTTGTTGTTTTTCTTCTTTGTAATTATTTGTTTGGTCCAAAATATTGTTTGTTTTGTCATGAGTTGTCACGACTCGAGTTGGCTTTGTTGGGCTTTGTTGGGTTTCTGACAATGTGGACCCCTGAAGAATTTATTTCAATAGCCCTGAAAAAGAATGAGCGAGCTGCTTCGTGTTGAAGCAACCCACATCGAAGAACTCTGCCTTTCGAAACTACGTTCAACTTTAGAGTCAGAACAGAAAGTATCTGTTCAATAGCTTCTTGTAAAAAGGTTAACACACTACTGGAGTCACAAAATAAATTGGCTGTGATTGAAAAATAATAATTTTGACTCAAAAGATCAAGAATCAATATTGAATACTGTATTTGGTTATACTAGGTGCAAGCTCAGGAGCCCTATATAAATCAAATTATTATTACATTATAATTATTAAAATTAGACATATCCTGTAGCTGTGACATAGAAAGTGACATAGAAAGTGAGTAATGTCGTCTGATATTAAGACGAATTATGGTGACTGACATTTCTTCAGAGGTGTAAGCCTGACATTCAAATAAAACGTATTTGTATGTAATATCTCAAACAATAATTATTTCCTTGACCTCCAGTTTAGGGAGACTGTTATTTATGCATGTTTGTAGATACTGTATATACTTAAAGAGGAACAACCTTTGTGCCAGTCTACAGTTTGATGCCATCTAAAAGGTAACCAATCTACAGTTTGATGCCATCTAAATGTAACCAATCTACAGTTTGATGCCATCTAAATGTAACCAATCTACAGTTTGATGCCATCTAAAAGGTAACCAATCTACAGTTTGATGCCATCTAAAAGGTAACCAATCTACAGTTTGATGCCATCTAAAGGTAAAGTTTGATGCCATCTAAAGGTAACCAATCTACAGTTTGATGCCATCTAAAGGTAACCAATCTACAGTTTGATGCCATCTAAAGGTAACCAATCTACAGTTTGATGCCATCTAAATGTAACCAATCTACAGTTTGATGCCATCTAAATGTAACCAATCTACAGTTTGATGCCATCTAAAGGTAACCAATCTACAGTTTGATGCCATCTAAATGTAACCAATCTACAGTTTGATGCCATCTAAAGGTAACCAATCTACAGTTTGATGCCATCTAAATGTAACCAATCTACAGTTTGAATCTAAAGGGCTGGGCTGACCTGAATAAACATTACTGACAACACTGTGAACAATTCTTATCAATTAGCATGATGATCACATAAGTTATAAGTATTAAAAAAACAATCTAATCCAACCACCAACATCACAATGTACTAAGGTCAGCATATAAGGCTCCATATGAGTTAGACAGTCCAGGGCCACTCTACTAGCACACGACGAGTCCAGGGCCACTCTACTAGCACACCACGAGTCCAGGGCCACTCTACTAGCACACAACGGTACATTCTGTTTTAGGGTGGACTTTCCCTTTAAACCAGGGCCACTCTACTAGCACACAACGGTACATTCTGTTTTAGGGTGGACTTTCCCTTTAAACCAGGGCCACTCTACTAGCACACAACGGTACATTCTGTTTTAGGGTGGACTTTCCCTTTAAACCTGGCGGTGTCCATTAGCTGTCTGAGGATAGATTTATGGGCAGCTCCCCTGCTGCCAGCTGATTGGCAGCCTGCCAGGTGCTGAAAGCCAATCAGTCATCCTGGATACGAGCCGCCGTGCAGAAAGTAACACTGGAGCTCCCACTAGAGCCTGACTGGCGACGCACGGTAGTCCTTGACTAGCCTGGCGCGGCCAGACTCATAGCGAGGGTTCACTGAAGTTTCCTCCCCGAATCTTCAGTGAATCCCCGCTATGAGGCTGGCCAAGCCAGGCTAGTCCTCGACTACCTATTGGCTAATACACATTTCTTTTGGCCTAATAATATTTTGTCAAAAAGTGTGTAACGTATTTTATTCAATTTAAAAACACATAGATTTGCCTAAAGATTCTATTTACTTAAATAATAAAAATGAAACAAATGTTTTTTTAATAGATAGAAAATACAGTATTTTGCATGTTCTCCCCGTGTGCCCTAGGCAGTTGGTACCCTAAAAAAATAAAAAATAAAATGCATGCGGTAATCCTGGTCTCTATACTGCCTCCCCCGGTCAGCCAGGACACCTGATCTGATGGAGGGGAAAGGAACTGGTTGGTTCCACGCGCTACATCCTATCGGGGGGGAAAGGAACTGGTTGGTTCGACGCACTACATCCTATCGGGGGGGGAAAGGAACTGGTTGGTTCCACGCAATACATCCTATCGGGGGGGAAAGGAACTGGTTGGTTCCACGCAATACATCCTATCGGGGGGGAAAGGAACTGGTTGGTTCCACGCCCTACATCCTATCGGGGGGGAAAGGAACTGGTTGGTTCCACGCCCTACATCCTATCGGGGGGGAAAGGAACTGGTTGGTTCCACGCCCTACATCCTATCGGGGGGGAAAGGAACTGGTTGGTTCCACGCCCTGCATCCTATCGGGGGGGAAAGGAACTGGTTGGTTCCACGCCCTACATCCTATCGGGGGGGAAAGGAACTGGTTGGTTCCACGCGCTACATCCTATCGGGGGGGAAAGGAACTGGTTGGTTCCACGCGCTACGTCCTATCGGGGGGGGGAAAGGAACTGGTTGGTTCCACGCGCTACGTCCTATCGGGGGGGAAAGGAACTGGTTGGTTCCACGCGCTACATCCTATCGGGGGGGAAAGGAACTGGTTGGTTCCACGCGCTACATCCTATCGGGGGGGAAAGGAACTGGTTGGTTCCACACGCTACATCCTATCGGGGGGGAAAGGAACTGGTTGGTTCCACGCCCTACATCCTATCGGGGGGGAAAGGAACTGGTTGGTTCCACGCGCTACATCCTATCGGGGGGGAAAGGAACTGGTTGGTTCCACGCGCTACATCCTATCGGGGGGGAAAGGAACTGGTTGGTTCCACGCGCTACATCCTATCGGGGGGGAAAGGAACTGGCTGGTTCCACGCGCTACATCCTATCGGGGGGGAAAGGAACTGGTTGGTTCCACGCGCTACATCCTATCGGGGGGGAAAGGAACTGGCTGGTTCCACGCGCTGCATCCTATCGGGGGGGGAAAGGAACTGGTTGGTTCCACGCACTACATCCTATCGGGGGGGAAAGGAACTGGTTGGTTCCACGCCCTACATCCTATCGGGGGGGAAAGGAACTGGTTGGTTCCACGCGCTACATCCTATCGGGGGGGAAAGGAACTGGTTGGTTCCACACGCTGCATCCTATCGGGGGGGAAAGGAACTGGTTGGTTCCACGCGCTACATCCTATCGGGGGGGAAAGGAACTGGTTGGTTCCACACGCTACATCCTATCGGGGGGGGAAAGGAACTGGTTGGTTCCACACGCTACATCCTATCGGGGAAACTCACCCCTGTCAAATGATAAGAAGCAGCCTGCTCACTCCTCATGCATTGAAGGAAGCATACAGTTTGGGCTCTCCCCAGGTTGGCAGAGGGAGATTAGTGCCCAGGATTGCATTTTAGGCATTTGGCACCGGGTGAAAAATGGGTTAAAAAAGTGTGGGATGAAAATTAGAAGTAAAAATAAATAAAAAGACCCAAGTTCACCCAACCAGGAATGCCAGGTTGAAAGTGGCACAACTTGTTAGTTGAACAGACTTGAAATTAATTAAAGTAATAGTCAACCCTAGTCAAAAGCTTACTGTCACCCATCGGCTCACATGGTGCCTTGCTCAGAGGTACATTGTCTTACCTCCTGGATCATGCCTATGAACTCGGAGAAGGCCCAGTTGAGTTGGTTGAGGACACTGTTGAGGAAGGAAGCCGCCATCTCTTTGTCCACACTCAGGAGTTCAGCCATGTGTCTCTGAAGCAGCAGCGACGGACAGGGCTCTGAACCAATCACACAAGGTTGTACAGGTCAACAGGGCTCTGAACCAATCACACAAGGTTGTACAGGTCAATGGCCATTCAGAGGAGCAGATACCGCCATGTGAGGGTGTCTTTGTACTGAAACATGAACTCTGTATTCCTTTAGAGCAACAATGATGGAAAAGCCTCTCAAATGATGAAGTGATTACTAGCAGTCAGACAGTAGTATAGGGTACGGTAAGTGAAGCAGCAGCTACAAGAAGTATCTCTCAAACGGTCATAGCAGAGGGTTTTGGTCATAAGAAAGAATACTTTCCCTGATGGACGCACTCTGAGCCTCCCACCACACCGGAAGGAAAAATCTTGTCTATAACTATAACTAGTAACTGCGCCCTACTAAAAGTATGTTTCTTCCGGTGATTTTATTGTACGACAATAAAGTATTCTATTATTATTCTATGGACTGGTTGGGTGAAGAACTACTGGAGGAGTGGCCAAGGTTGAATCCTGATCCAGAGCCCATTTGAGTATAAAATTAAAGTTAACCCATTCAGGCCTGACGTCGAAATTAAAAAAAAACGTTTGCTCAGAAAGAATATATATTCAAAGATTTGTGCCACATTTTTACGATTTTTCAAAAATAGCAGACCTACAAGTTCATAGCGTGCCACCTGTAGATCTGCTATTTTCCAATAGCTAAAGTATAACATAATGCTTAGTTAAAACACCAAAAGGGGTTCCCGCCCAAAATGGGTTAAATATTTCATTCCCCTTGACTTCAATTATACATATATAAATATTTCAGTATTTCAATTATAAAACATAATGTATTGGGGGTGGGGGGGGGGAGACGACGACTTATGTGGTCTACTGGCAATGTGCAGGACATGATTGGATTGGTCCAGCAGTTTGACCAAGATTAGCTCCGGAGACGACATGGAGACACAGAGACATGGACACACAGCAGACATGGACACACAGGAGACATGGACACACAGGAGACATGGACACACAGGAGACATGGACACACAGGAGACATGGACACACAGCAGACATGGACACACAGGAGACATACTCTGAGACATGGACACACAGCAGACATACTCTGAGACATGGACACACAGCAGACATACTCTGCTCGCCTCTTAGAAGGAGACATGGACACACAGCAGACATACTCTGCTCGTCTCTTAGAGACATGGACACACAGCAGACATACTCTGCTCGTCTCTTAGAGACATGGACACACAGCAGACATACTCTGCTCGTCTCTTAGAGACATGGACACACAGCAGACATACTCTGCTCGTCTCTTAGAGACATGGACACACAGCAGACATACTCTGCTCGTCTCTTAGAGACATGGACACACAGCAGACATACTCTGCTCGCCTCTTAGAAGACATGGACACACAGCAGACATACTCTGGACATGGACACACAGCAGACATACTCTGAGACATGGACACACAGCAGACATACTCTGAGACATGGACACACAGCAGACATACTCTGAGACATGGACACACAGCAGACATACTCTGAGACATGGACACACAGCAGACATACTCTGAGACATGGACACACAGCAGACATACTCTGAGACATGGACACACAGCAGACATACTCTGCTCGCCTCTTAGAAGGAGACATGGACACACAGCAGACATACTCTGCTCGCCTCTTAGAGACATGGACACACAGCAGACATACTCTGCTCGCCTCTTAGAAGACATGGACACACAGCAGACATACTCTGCTCGCCTCTTAGAGACATGGACACACAGCAGACATACTCTGCTCGCCTCTTAGAGACATGGACACACAGCAGACATACTCTGCTCGCCTCTTAGAGACATGGACACACAGCAGACATACTCTGCTCGCCTCTTAGAGACATGGACACACAGCAGACATACTCTGCTCGCCTCTTAGAGACATGGACACACAGCAGACATACTCTGCTCGCCTCTTAGAGACATGGACACACAGCAGACATACTCTGCTCGCCTCTTAGAAGACATGGACACACAGCAGACATACTCTGCTCGCCTCTTAGACGACATGGACACACAGCAGACATACTCTGCTCGTCTCTTAGAGACATGGACACACAGCAGACATACTCTGCTCGCCTCTTAGAGACATGGACACACAGCAGACATACTCTGCTCGCCTCTTAGAGACATGGACACACAGCAGACATACTCTGCTCGCCTCTTAGAGACATGGACACACAGCAGACATACTCTGCTCGCCTCTTAGAGACATGGACACACAGCAGACATACTCTGCTCGCCTCTTAGAGACATGGACACACAGAGACATACTCTGAGACATGGAGACATGGACACACAGCAGACATACTCTGCTCGCCTCTTAGAGACATGGACACACAGCAGACATACTCTGCTCGCCTCTTAGAGACATGGACACACAGAGACATACTCTGAGACATGGAGACATGGACACACAGCAGACATGGACACACAGCAGACATACTCTGCTCGCCTCTTAGAAGACATGGACACACAGCAGACATACTCTGCTCGCCTCTTAGAAGACATGGACACACAGCAGACATACTCTGCTCGCCTCTTAGAGACATGGACACACAGCAGACATACTCTGCTCGTCTCTTAGAAGACATGGACACACAGCAGACATACTCTGCTCGCCTCTTAGAGACATGGACACACAGCAGACATACTCTGCTCACCTCTTAGAAGACATGGACAGACAGCAGACATACTCTGCTCGCCTCTTAGATTAGCTCCGGAGACATGGACACACAGCAGACATACTCTGCTCGCCTCTTAGAGACATGGACACACAGCAGACATACTCTGCTCGCCTCTTAGAGACATGGACACACAGCAGACATACTCTGCTCGTCTCTTAGAAGACATGGACACACAGCAGACATACTCTGCTCGCCTCTTAGAGACATGGACACACAGCAGACATACTCTGCTCGCCTCTTAGAGACATGGACACACAGCAGACATACTCTGCTCGCCTCTTAGAAGACATGGACACACAGCAGACATACTCTGCTCGCCTCTTAGAGACATGGACACGCAGCAGACATACTCTGCTCGCCTCTTAGAGACATGGACACACAGCAGACATACTCTGCTCGCCTCTTAGAAGGAGACATGGACACACAGCAGACATACTCTGCTCGTCTCTTAGAGACATGGACACACAGCAGACATACTCTGCTCGCCTCTTAGAGACATGGACACACAGCAGACATACTCTGCTCGTCTCTTAGAGACATGGACACACAGCAGACATACTCTGCTCGCCTCTTAGAAGGAGACATGGACACACAGCAGACATACTCTGCTCGTCTCTTAGAGACATGGACACACAGCAGACATACTCTGCTCGCCTCTTAGAGACATGGACACACAGCAGACATACTCTGCTCGTCTCTTAGAGACATGGACACACAGCAGACATACTCTGCTCGCCTCTTAGAGACATGGACACACAGCAGACATACTCTGCTCGCCTCTTAGAGACATGGACACACAGCAGACATACTCTGCTCGCCTCTTAGAAGACATGGACACACAGCAGACATACTCTGCTCGCCTCTTAGAGACATGGACACACAGCAGACATACTCTGCTCGCCTCTTAGAGACATGGACACACAGCAGACATACTCTGCTCGCCTCTTAGAAGACATGGACACACAGCAGACATACTCTGCTCGCCTCTTAGAGACATGGACACACAGCAGACATACTCTGCTCGCCTCTTAGAGACATGGACACACAGCAGACATACTCTGCTCGCCTCTTAGAGACATGGACACACAGCAGACATACTCTGCTCGCCTCTTAGAGACATGGACACACAGAGACATACTCTGAGACATGGAGACATGGACACACAGCAGACATACTCTGCTCGCCTCTTAGAGACATGGACACACAGCAGACATACTCTGCTCGCCTCTTAGAGACATGGACACACAGAGACATACTCTGAGACATGGAGACATGGACACACAGCAGACATGGACACACAGCAGACATACTCTGCTCGCCTCTTAGAGACATGGACACACAGCAGACATACTCTGCTCGCCTCTTAGAAGACATGGACACACAGCAGACATACTCTGCTCGTCTCTTAGAAGACATGGACACACAGCAGACATACTCTGCTCGCCTCTTAGAGACATGGACACACAGCAGACATACTCTGCTCACCTCTTAGAGACATGGACAGACAGCAGACATACTCTGCTCGCCTCTTAGAGACATGGACACACAGCAGACATACTCTGCTCGCCTCTTAGATTAGCTCCGGAGACATGGACACACAGCAGACATACTCTGCTCGCCTCTTAGAGACATGGACACACAGCAGACATACTCTGCTCGCCTCTTAGAGACATGGACACACAGCAGACATACTCTGCTCGTCTCTTAGAAGACATGGACACACAGCAGACATACTCTGCTCGCCTCTTAGAGACATGGACACACAGCAGACATACTCTGCTCGCCTCTTAGAGACATGGACACACAGCAGACATACTCTGCTCGCCTCTTAGAAGACATGGACACACAGCAGACATACTCTGCTCGCCTCTTAGAGACATGGACACGCAGCAGACATACTCTGCTCGCCTCTTAGAGACATGGACACACAGGAGACATACTCTGCTCGCCTCTTAGAAGACATGGACACACAGCAGACATACTCTGCTCGCCTCTTAGAAGGAGACATGGACACACAGCAGACATACTCTGCTCGTCTCTTAGAGACATGGACACACAGCAGACATACTCTGCTCGCCTCTTAGAGACATGGACACACAGCAGACATACTCTGCTCGTCTCTTAGAGACATGGACACACAGCAGACATACTCTGCTCGCCTCTTAGAGACATGGACACACAGCAGACATACTCTGCTCGCCTCTTAGAGACATGGACACACAGCAGACATACTCTGCTCGCCTCTTAGAAGACATGGACACACAGCAGACATACTCTGCTCGCCTCTTAGAGACATGGACACACAGCAGACATACTCTGCTCGCCTCTTAGAGACATGGACACACAGCAGACATACTCTGCTCGCCTCTTAGAAGACATGGACACACAGCAGACATACTCTGCTCGCCTCTTAGAGACATGGACACACAGCAGACATACTCTGCTCGCCTCTTAGAGACATGGACACACAGCAGACATACTCTGCTCGCCTCTTAGAGACATGGACACACAGCAGACATACTCTGAGACATGGACACACAGCAGACATACTCTGCTCGCCTCTTAGAAGACATGGACACACAGCAGACATACTCTGCTCGCCTCTTAGAAGACATGGACACAGCAGACATACTCTGCTCGCCTCTTAGAGACATGGACACACAGCAGACATACTCTGCTCGCCTCTTAGAAGACATGGACACACAGCAGACATACTCTGCTCGCCTCTTAGAAGGAGACATGGACACACAGCAGACATACTCTGCTCGCCTCTTAGAAGGAGACATGGACACACAGCAGACATACTCTGCTCGCCTCTTAGAAGACATGGACACACAGCAGACATACTCTGCTCGCCTCTTAGAAGACATGGACACAGCAGACATACTCTGCTCGCCTCTTAGAGACATGGACACACAGCAGACATACTCTGCTCGCCTCTTAGAGACATGGACACACAGCAGACATACTCTGCTCGCCTCTTAGAGACATGGACACACAGCAGACATACTCTGCTCGCCTCTTAGAAGGAGACATGGACACACAGCAGACATACTCTGCTCGCCTCTTAGAAGCCACGCCATTAAAATGTCCTCTAGCACACTTGGAATCTAGACATCACTTGTCTAGCCTTCACCTAATCCTTTCTACCCCAGAACATTCAAAACAATTCTTCATTGGGTGTGTTGATTCACAGTACTACACAGGTTGCTGAGACCATAAACTAGCAGCGATAACTTAGTTCACCTTTGAAATCTAATTATCAGGGATAGAAGACAGAGGACATTGTCTTGATGAAATTATTATGGCAGTAACCAGGTAGCAGAGATGGAAATGTGTGTTATTCTTGTGAAATGCAGACCTTTAACACATTTTGGGCGGGAACCCCTTTTCGTGTTTTAGCTATTGAAAAATAGCAGATCTACAAGCTCGTAGCGCGCGAGCTTGTAGGTCTGCTATTTTTGAAAAGTTGTCAAAATGTGGCGCAAATCTTTGAATATATATTTCAGAGCGAACATTTTTAACTAAAATATTGGCTTCTGGGGGGGTCCCTGGAACTACATATTTTGAGATGGGGGGTCCGTGCATGGCCCAATAGAGATAATTCTGGGGGTCCTTGACATGAAAAAGGTTGAGCACCACTGACATAGAAACATGGGTTTTTCAGAAAAATGTTAGCATTTAGAAGCCTTTTTTTTAATTCTTAAGTATTATGACACCTTATCTAGCGAGAGGGGAGAATAATATAATATAATAAACTTGGTGCCTGAATGTAAAGGGAGGCGATGAAAGGTGAGGACAGACGAGAAATAATAAAAGGTGCAAGATATTCTGAGATGAATAATGCCAAAACATTTAAAGGAGCATTCAGTGATTTGGGTGATTTGGAAAAATACCCGGTCCACCCGGTAACAAGATGTGCACACGCACACGCTCTACAGTGGGGGAAGTACAACAGGCCAACAGCATGTGCACCAATGCCCGCCCCACTTGATCATGATTGGAGGAAGGCCCCTCTCATCCTGATTGGATGAAGGCTTTGCCACCCAAAGCCCAAACCGAAACTAGGGTTTTTTTATCCCAGGGGCTCACTGGGGACAGGGAGGAACTCCTTATATGGTCAGCACACTTTATAGTAGGGAGGATTATCCAAAAAATAAGAAAAAATAAGTGATATTTGAATTAAGTGAAATCACTGAATATACCTTTAAGCAAGAAGAGAACAGAGTATCTGAATATGATGCCAGGAAAAGAAAACGACTAAACAATGCAAACCACAAAAAGAAAAAAAAGGAGAAAACAAATGATTAGGCTGTAGGGACATCAAACATGTTGACAAGCAGTAGGTCAAGGTCAAGGTCAAGGTCAAGGTTAGCTTTATTGTCCCTTGCGGGAAATTGGTTTGCAGCCAGATCATAGTAAAAAATACACACAACAACAACATTCAATACAAGACTGAGATCTAAGAACAGGGCACTAGAGACAGAGAATTCATGACATTCAAAGTAGCAAAGTCAGCAAAAGTGCATTAGTGGGCAGTATGTGCAAAGAGGCAAGAATAAAGTGCTATCTGCTGTTCAGCAGTTGAATAGCAGCCGGGACAAAGGATAGTTTGAACCGATTAGTCTTTGTAGTGGGCACCCTCAGCCGACGACCTGAGGGCAACAGTTCAAACTCAGACCGAAGTGGGTGATCCGATACCTCCAGGAGGGAGGAGGCTCTTTTAAGCATCTGCCTCTTGTACAGTTCTATGAGTTGGGCTTGGGTTCTCCCAGAAATCTTACTGGCCACTTTGACGAGGCTGCTGAGCCTGTTCTTGTTTGCCAGGGTCAGATTACCGTACCAGGCAACCATACAAAACATGAGAACAGATTCAATAAAACTTCTATAGAAAAGAGTCATCATCACAGACGAGACATTAAAAGAACGCATTTTCCTCAGAAAAAAAAGACGCTGCTGGACTTTTTTTGATGTAGAGGCAACATGAGAGTCAAAGGAGAGTTTGTTGTCAAGAACGACACCCAAATATTTATAGCTCTCTACAATTTCAATTTCTGTGCCCTTAATGAGTGTAGGAGCAGGACTGGGAGGAGTCCTTCTAAAGCTGATGATCATGTCTTTTGTTTTGGTCACATTTAACTGTAAGAATGACTTGTCACACCACGATATGAAGTCATTGACAACTGGCCCATGCTGTACCTCATTGTCTTCAAGAAGGCTAACAATCACAGAGTCATCAGCAAATTTGACAATATACCTGTTAGGGTGATTGCTACAACAGTCGTTGGTATACAGAATATACAGTAGTGAGGAGAGACAACAGCCTTGGGGAGAACCAGTGGAGGAGAGCAACAGAGAAGACAGGACCTCATTTACCCTCACGCACTGAGACCTAACAGTTAAGAAGTCTATGATCCAGCCAACAAGGTTAAGATCCAGTTTAAAATAACTGATTAGCTTCTGGGCTAGAAGATGTGGCTGGATCGTGTTAAAGGCAGAGGAAAAATCGACAAACAACAGTCTGGCCTGTGTTTTTTTCCCCTCAAGGTGGCGGTACAAGAAATGCAGTAGGGTGATAGTGGCATCATCTACACCTCTTCCAGACCTGTATGCAAACTGCAGGGGATCTAGAGATTTCTCCACCTGCTTTAGGATGCTATCTTTGACTAGCTTTTCCAAACATTTCATTACTAATGAAGTCAAGGCAACAGGCCTGAAGTCATTTAATGACTTTGGGGTTCTGATTTTGGCAACTGGGACAATTGTGGACTGTTTCCATAACTTAGGGACCCGCTGTTGTTGAAGAGATAAGTTAAAAATAAAATGAAAAATGCTGCAGAGCTGTTCAGCACACGTTGAGAGAACCTTGCCACATATATTGTCCGGCCCTGGACTTTTTGACTTAGTGTGTCTGAGGTGTTTTTCCACACTTTTTTTGTCAATTACTAGGGCTGGAGGGGCTCTAGTCTCGTTTTTTAATTCATTAATTTTATTAGCAAAGTCCTGATTCTCAAATCTTAGGTAAAACTTATTTAGCTCATTGGCCAGCTGTACATCTGAGTCAAACCCAGGCATGGAGATGAGCTTATGGCCTTTATCATCTGCCCCTGTCATAGATTTCATGCCGTTCCATGCTTCCCTGAGGTTGTTACTGCTCAGCTCAGCTTCGATTTTGTTTTTGTACCTGAGTTTACCTTTTTTTATTTCAGACTTTATCTCTCTATTTAGTTCCCTAACCTTGGGTAGATCACCCTCATTGAAGGCATTTTTCCTGTTGTGGATTAAGCTTTTAAGGGCTGATGATGCCCAGGGTTTGCTATTAGGAAAAACCTTAACAGTCTTAGTGGGAATAACGTTGTCTTCACAGAATGATATATAGCTGCACACAGCGTCTGTGATTTCATCAATATTATCAGATGATTCTGTAAACACAGACCAATCTGTGCAGTCAAAGCACCCCTGCAGGGCAAGAGAGGAATCCTCATTCCAGATCTTCACCTGTCTTTTCCGCACCTTCTCCCTCCTTAGCACAGTCTTGTAAACGGGTAGAAGGTGTACAATGTTATGATCAGAAGATCCGAGAGCAGGGCCCGCCTCCGATTTGTATGCTCCTTTAATTGAGCCATAGCATAGATCCAGAGTCTTGTTGCGCCGTGTGTGACAGTTGACATATTGATAAAAGCCGTTTAGAGTTTTCTTCAAGTTGCAATGATTAAAGTCTCCCAGAATTATGTTGGGCGCGTCAGGGGAGATAGATTGCAATGACTGTGTCACTCTGAAGATGGTGTTCGCTGCGATGTCCGCGTTGGCTTTTGGATGAATATAAACAACGGTGATAAACACTTGGGGAAATTCCCTTGGGAGATAAAAGGGCCGCACCGACACGGACAGGAGCTCTATATCGGGCGTGCATAACCGTTCACGCACGGTGAAGTTATTACACCATCTCCGATTAATGTATAGGCACACCCCTCCTCCCTGTGTTTTGTGTGTTACCTCACTGTCCCGGTCCAGCCGTATAGGCGATCCGAAGCCGCTGATGTCAAATGACGTGTCAGAGTCAGAGTCAGTAAGCCAAGTTTCAGTGAATGCCATCAAGCAGACATCCCTGTATTCGCGTAGATGACTGATATTCCCATGTAATTCATCCATTTTGTTCCTCAAGGATTGGACGTTGGCCAGGATTATAGAGGGTAGTGGGACGCGGTTTTTTTCCGTCTGTTTCCTTAGACGTTGACGCACGCCACCCTTCTTTCCTCTTTTCCTGATGTATGCCGATTTCTTGTGGCCATCTCTTACATTCACAGAATCTCCGACTATTCCTGTATTAAAGTTGGAAGTCTGTGAAGAGAGTGTCGCATCGAGGCTCGAGACATCAAGACGATTCCACTGTAAATTTAGGAGAAACTCCCGCGAGTACTGAAATGTTTGTGAATGTTGGTGACTCCATGCAAAAACCATTAAAAGCATCAAAAGTAGTATTCTTAGAAACTCCATCTTTCAGCCTCCTGAGCTATAAGTATGACTTAATAAATACTCGAAAACTCTAGGCCTGTTCTGACAAGACAGACATAATAAACAGTTAAAACGATGCACAGACACTCCTTAAACTAAAACCTGCTGCTGGTCGCCACAAGAGCAGCGCCCGACATGTTTCTCGAGGTCAACACATAACCCTTAAACCAATAAACAATCAGATGTCAGGACCTCTGCAAACAAGTGCCTTTGGCTATAATTATTAGGAGCTGCTGAGGCTGTACTTTAATGTAGGGTCTACTGGGAGGCCACAGGGAGAGAGATTACTGGCATCGGGAAAATGACTGAACAATGGAGGGGAAAACAAACGAGAGAAGCATAAGGTCAAAAGAGAGGCAGATGGAGGCGGGAGAGAGAGAGAGAGAGAGAGAGAGAGAGAGAGAGAGAGAGAGAATACAAAAGAGAATTTAAGAAGAGCACAGACCGCAAGAGGAGAGGACGGGAAAGGAGCGACAGGGAGAGAGAATAAGAAAGTGAGATATAAAAAAAGGGGAAAGATGAAAGGACAGAGTGGGAGGCGAGTGACAGGGAACGTACAAGACGAAAGGAGAGTAAGGAAAGACTGCACAGAAAAAAGGGAGATGGAAATTAAGAAAGGCGAGTTAGGATAAAGCACCAAAAATGCTGATGATGGTGAAAAGGCAGAGGAGAGGAGTGGAAGCACTGGAGGAAACACTGTCTCACTCCTCGAGAGGAGGGGACACTCCTCAGTGTCTCACTCCCCGAGTCTCACTCCCCGAGAGGGAGGTGACAAGGTGTCTCACTCCCCGAGAGGGAGGTGACACTCCTCAATGTCTCACTCCCCGAGAGGGAGGTGACACTCCTCAGTGTATCACTCCCCGAGAGGGAGGTGACAAGGTGTCTCACTCCCCGAGAGGGAGGTGACACTCCTCAGTGTCTCACTCCCCGAGTCTCACTCCCCGAGAGGGAGGTGACAAGGTGTCTCACTCCCCGAGAGGGAGGTGACACTCCTCAATGTCTCACTCCCCGAGAGGGAGGTGACACTCCTCAGTGTATCACTCCCCGAGAGGGAGGTGACAAGGTGTCTCACTCCCCGAGAGGGAGGTGACACTCCTCAGTGTCTCACTCCCCAAGTCTCACTCCCCGAGAGGGAGGTGACAAGGTGTCTCACTCCCCGAGAGGGAGGTGACACTCCTCAATGTCTCACTCCCCGAGAGGGAGGTGACACTCCTCAGTGTCTCACTCCCCGATAGGGAGGTGACACTCCTCAGTGTATCGCTCCCCGAGAGGGAGGTGACACTCCTCAGTGTATCGCTCCCCGAGAGGGAGGTGACACTCCTCAGTGTATCGCTCCCCGAGAGGGAGGTGACACTCCTCAGTGTATCGCTCCCCGAGAGGGAGGAGACACTCCTCAATGGCTCGCTCCCCGAGAGGGAGGTGACACTCCTCAGTGTCTCACTCCCCCAGAGGGAGGTGACCTCAGGGTCTCACTCCCCCAGAGGGAGGTGACAAGGGAACACAGTCACTCCTCGAACATCACACTAACATCACAAGCTGGTCAGCTGTCTCCTACAAATACACGACTGGACTTTGTAATGTTTGTGTTGTATCAATGTTGCAGAGGCCTTACACTAAACATCGACGTTGAGGTACGACCTCAACATTGACGAGACACAAAAGGGAACATAAAGGCTTAATAATGATTGATGAGAAGAATAGAATACAAACAGCCCTGGTCCCATTAGCACTGACATTCCTGACATTTGGACAAAGGCTCACAACACAATGTATGGCCTTGTACTAGATTAGAACATTCATTCAGTTTTCAGTCTCTCTGTCTGCACACGCAGATCCGACACACCAAAGGTCCGAAGCGCGGGGACATGCGATGCGAAAATGCGATGGTTCGACATGTGCTGCTCCCGTGCTTATGGTTAGGTTAGGGATTGAGGTTTCGGATCAATAGTATGTCGGAACTAAAGCCTGTACCCGTCTCAAACATGAAATTGTGCAAATTAACACAAAGACACAAACCAATGAAAACACACAACTCTGAAAGGGCAGGTTAGGCAGAATTGATGTGGCCTATATAAGGAAACGCCAAAGGTTTGACTGAACATCCCACAATTCAAATAGCTCTACGTTGCACACCTAGATTAGTGTAAAAAAAACTTCCGCACATGAACCTGACTGATGTTTATCCATATTAATTCCAATGATGTGTTTTTTTTATTTTAATTTATATTTGTTTATTGTTTTTGATGTTTTTTGATGTTTTTTTTGTACATTTTATGACATAGGAAAAAGGGATTGATGTGTATGGAAAATGTATATGGACCTATGGAGCTATGAAAACCCCTTCCAACCTCTCTATGACGAAATGATATGAAAATGCAAAATAGCAATTGTTTTGAGATGTAACTCTTATCCGTTGTAAGTGAACCATTGTATGTTTTGTATTGTATTGTACTAGAATTTCGCGGGCCTTCGGCCCGCTCATCCTAACGCGATGCGTCGCAAATGGGAAGAAGGCAATGGCAACCCATGATGTTTTCATTTATGCATTTGCTTGGAAAGCGCAAAGTTGCCAAGCTGGCTGAGTGGCCCTGTTTGGTTTTGTGTATGTGCGTATGAAAGCGAGCATGGCAAGGCGCAGGAACAGTATACTGTACTGTACTGTACTGTAAGTCTTTGTACTGTACTGTAGTCATGTGTACTGTACTGTACTGTTCTCTGTACTGTTGTATTAGTGTTTTTTTATTATTATTATTATTACATGGATTAATATTCAGATGTACTGTACTGTACTGTTCTCTGTGCTGTTGATATTATAGTTAGTAGTGTTGTGTTATTATTTATTATTATTATTATTATTATTATTACATTGGTTAATATTCTGATGTGAGCTTTCTTTCTGTACTGTACTGTACTCATGTGTACTGTAGTGTTCGCTGTATTGTTGATATTATTGTTGTTATTAGTGTAGTGTTGTTATTTATTATTATTATTATGATTGAAAGAGCATGGCAAGGCGCAGGAACAGTATACTGTACTGTACTGTACTCATGTGTACTGTACTGTTCTCTGTACTGTTGTTAGTGTTGTGTGCTTATTTATTGTTATTATTATTATTACATGGATTAATATTCTGATGTACTGTACTGTTCTCTGTACTGTTGATATTATAGTTGTTAGTGTTGTGTTATTATGTTTTATTATTATTATTATTATTACATGGATTAATATTCTGATGTGAGCTTTCTTTCTGTACTGTACTCATGTGTACTGTACTGTTCTGTGCTGTTGTTATGATTAGTGTAGTGTTGTAATTGTGTATTATTATTATTAGTATTAGCGTCTTGTGGCGTGTGTGTGTGTGTGTGTGTGTGCCATTTCAGCTGCATCGCGAGGCGATCCAAAATCCCCGCCCCCCGCGCACGCACGCACGCACGCACACACACACTGTACGTAGCTGTTTGTTGTTGCAGCGCGCGCGTGTGCGTGTAGTGTTGTTGTTGGTATCCATATATGCGCCTGGGTTTGTCCCGCTTGTACCACGCCAGGTGTCGACGCGGTCGTGTTAGCATTATGGTAAGTGTCCAAGTTAGAATCAGAGTGTGCGCTGTGTAGTTCTTCTTCTTCTAGTAAACAGAAGCCGTGTGTGTGTCACACCAAAAGTGGTGACCTATAGAATCCTGTACATAGAAGCATCACGCAATCGTCTCCCTCCCTGTGTGGGTCACGTGGTGGGCTGTGAGCCAATGGGAGAGGGAATGTAGTGTTGCCAGGTCCGCGTATTGTAAGCGAGTGGTAGTGTGTGTAAGTAGCGTGTTGAATGGCATTTTTTTTGTGCTTGTTTTCATAGACGTGGCAAGAAATTAGGCGGGGGTGTCGGTGCTTGTGGCGTGTTTGTGTTTATTATTGATATTGATGTTGTTTGCGAGTGTGGACGGGAGCCGGCTGTAGTGGCAGTGCGATGACAGTTTTTACGCGGCTGGTGTCGAGTGTGGCCGTGCGGCGCGACATGAGGAGATAGGGAACCAACGACGCGGAGGGTAAGTGTGTGACGTGTTAGTGTGTTGTTGCAGTGTGTGTTGCAGCGTGTTGCAGCGTGTCAGTGACGTAGTAGCTGGTGCCTTTTGTTCCTGTGCGTGCGCTTGGGCACATGTTTTCAATTGTAATATAGGATTGTATTGTATTGTATTGTATGTATTGTATTGTAATTGTATGTTGTGGTGAATGATGTGTTGTGTTTTTGGGTATTGTAGTTGTATGTTGTGGTGAATGATGTGTTGTGTTTTTGTGTACTGGACTCCAGGAAGAATAGCCACGCTTTTGCAAGTGCTAATGGGGATCCATAATAAAGTAAAGTAAAGGTAAACTTTTTTTTGTTTTTCCAGGCATGCCTGAGGAAGGTCCACATGGGATAAACGTTGCTTCATAAGAGTTATAGATCAAACTGTAACGCGTATAACCACAATGAGGCTGAGCAGTCCAGCACACACACACACACACACACACACACACACACACACACACACACACACACACACACACACACACACACACACACACACACACACACACACACACACACACACACACACACACACACACACACACACACACACACACACACACACACACACACACACACACACACACACACACACACACAGAAAACAAAGTCTTCACCTCCCAGCCTGGCGAAGACAAACATGAAGAGAAAGGAATACCTACATTATATGTACTGTACTCACATGGAAAAAATGATAAAAGGTAAACATGCAAACATCTGCAAAAACACATTGATCTTTTCATGCGAGGCATTAGTGAAAGATAATTAGAGTACTTTGTTCTCTGTTCTCACGCTCTCTGGGGGTCTGGAAGCTATGGGCTTGTGTGTGTGTGCGCCTGCGTGTGTGCGCCTGCGTGTGTGTGTGTGTGTGTGTGTGCGTGTGCGTGTGTGCGCGCCAGCGTACTCTCTGAAGCAGCATTTGCATTATCCAATTATAATAAATCACTACTTAAGCACTATGCAAATAACAGTAGCTGTTGCATAAGAGGACTGTCTGGAAGGAGCATGACTCTCTCTACAGGGACAGGGACAGGGACTCTCTCTACAGGGACAGCACACAGAAACACTCTCTCTACAGGGACAGCACACAGAAACACTCTCTACAGGGACAGGTCTCTCTACAGGGACAGCACACAGAAACACTCTCTCTACAGGGACAGGTCTCTCTACAGGGACAGCACACAGAAACACTCTCTCTACAGGGACAGCACACAGAAACACTCTCTCTACAGGGACAGGTCTCTCTACAGGGACAGCACACAGAAACACTCTCTCTACAGGGACAGCACACAGAAACACTCTCTCTACAGGGACACAGAAACACTCTCTCTACAGGGACACAGAAACACTCTCTCTACAGGGACAGCACACAGAAACACTCTCTCTACAGGGACAGCACACAGAAACACTCTCTCTACAGGGACAGCACACAGAAACACTCTCTCTACAGGGACAGCACACAGAAACACTCTCTCTACAGGGACAGCACACAGAAACACTCTCTCTACAGGGACAGCACACAGAAACACTCTCTCTACAGGGACAGCACACAGAAACACTCTCTCTACAGGGACAGCACACAGAAACACTCTCTCTACAGGGACAGGGACAGGGACTCTCTCTACAGGGACAGCACACAGAAACACTCTCTCTACAGGGACAGCACACAGAAACACTCTCTCTACAGGGACAGGGACAGGGACTCTCTCTACAGGGACAGCACACAGAAACACTCTCTCTACAGGGACAGGGACAGGGACAGGGACTCTCTCTACAGGGACAGCACACAGAAACACTCTCTCTACAGGGACAGCACACAGAAACACTCTCTCTACAGGGACAGCACACAGAAACACTCTCTCTACAGGGACAGCACACAGAAACACTCTCTCTACAGGGACACTCTCTCTACAGGGACAGCACACAGAAACAGGACTCTCTCTACAGGGACAGCACACAGAAACACTCTCTCTACAGGGACAGCACACAGAAACACTCTCTCTACAGGGACAGCACACAGAAACACTCTCTCTACAGGGACAGCACACAGAAACACTCTCTCTACAGGGACAGGACACAGAAACACTCTCTCTACAGGGACGGCACACAGAAACACTCTCTCTACAGGGACAGCACACAGAAACACTCTCTCTACAGGGACAGGTCTCTCTACAGGGACAGCACACAGAAACACTCTCTCTACAGGGACAGCACACAGAAACACTCTCTCTACAGGGACACAGAAACACTCTCTCTACAGGGACACAGAAACACTCTCTCTACAGGGACAGCACACAGAAACACTCTCTCTACAGGGACAGCACACAGAAACACTCTCTCTACAGGGACAGCACACAGAAACACTCTCTCTACAGGGACAGCACACAGAAACACTCTCTCTACAGGGACAGCACACAGAAACACTCTCTCTACAGGGACAGCACACAGAAACACTCTCTCTACAGGGACAGCACACAGAAACACTCTCTCTACAGGGACAGCACACAGAAACACTCTCTCTACAGGGACAGGGACAGGGACTCTCTCTACAGGGACAGCACACAGAAACACTCTCTCTACAGGGACAGCACACAGAAACACTCTCTCTACAGGGACAGGGACAGGGACTCTCTCTACAGGGACAGCACACAGAAACACTCTCTCTACAGGGACAGGGACAGGGACAGGGACTCTCTCTACAGGGACAGCACACAGAAACACTCTCTCTACAGGGACAGCACACAGAAACACTCTCTCTACAGGGACAGCACACAGAAACACTCTCTCTACAGGGACAGCACACAGAAACACTCTCTCTACAGGGACACTCTCTCTACAGGGACAGCACACAGAAACAGGACTCTCTCTACAGGGACAGCACACAGAAACACTCTCTCTACAGGGACAGCACACAGAAACACTCTCTCTACAGGGACAGCACACAGAAACACTCTCTCTACAGGGACAGCACACAGAAACACTCTCTCTACAGGGACAGGACACAGAAACACTCTCTCTACAGGGACGGCACACAGAAACACTCTCTCTACAGGGACAGCACACAGAAACACTCTCTCTACAGGGACAGCACACAGAAACACTCTCTCTACAGGGACAGCACACAGAAACAGGACTGGCTGGAAGGAGCATGACTCTCTCTACAGGGACAGCACACAGAAACACTCTCTCTACAGGAACAGCACACAGAAACACTCTCTCTACAGGGACAGACCACAGAAACACTCTCTCTACAGGGACAGGGACAGGGACTCTCTCTACAGGGACAGCACACAGAAACACTCTCTCTACAGGGACAGGGACAGCACACAGAAACACTCTCTACAGGGACAGGGACAGGGACTCTCTCTACAGGGACAGCACACAGAAACACTCTCTCTACAGGGACAGGGACAGGGACTCTCTCTACAGGGACAGCACACAGAAACACTCTCTCTACAGGGACAGCACACAGAAACACTCTCTCTACAGGGACAGCACACAGAAACACTCTCTCTACAGGGACAGCACACAGAAACACTCTCTCTACAGGGACAGCACACAGAAACACTCTCTCTACAGGGACAGCACACAGAAACACTCTCTCTACAGGGACAGCACACAGAAACACTCTCTACAGGGACAGCACACAGAAACACTCTCTCTACAGGGACAGCACACAGAAACACTCTCTCTACAGGGACGGCACACAGAAACACTCTCTCTACATGGACAGCACACAGAAACAGGACTCTCTCTACAGGGACAGCACACAGAAACACTCTCTCTACAGGGACACAGAAACACTCTCTCTACAGGGACAGCACACAGAAACACTCTCTCTACAGGGACACCTCTACAGGGACACCTCTACAGGGACACCTCTACAGGGACACCTCTACAGGGACACCTCTACAGGGACAGCACACAGAAACAGGACTCTCTCTACAGGGACAGCACACAGAAACACTCTCTCTACAGGGACAGCACACAGAAACACTCTCTCTACAGGGACAGCACACAGAAACACTCTCTCTACAGGGACAGCACACAGAAACACTCTCTCTACAGGGACGGCACACAGAAACACTCTCTCTACAGGGACACAGAAACACTCTCTCTACAGGGACAGCACACAGAAACACTCTCTCTACAGGGACAGCACACAGAAACACTCTCTCTACAGGGACGGCACACAGAAACACTCTCTCTACAGGGACAGCACACAGAAACAGGAGAAGGAGCATGGCTCTCTCTACAGGGACAGCACACAGAAACAGGAGGGTCAATTACAAGGTCTCATAACCACTTGAACCCCATACATACTGTACTGTATGACTCTCTCTACAGGGACAGCACACAGAAACAGGCTGGAAGGAGCATGGCTCTCTCTACAGGGACAGAAACAGGAGGGTCAATTACAAGGTCTCAGAACCACTTGAACCCCATACATACTGTACAGTACGTTGTTGAGCAGAGTCCCGCAGGGCTCTATACTAGTATATATTCAAAGATTTACGCCACATTTTCACGATTTTTCAAAAATAGCAGATCTACAAGCTCGTAGCGCGCCACTCGGTGGCGCGCTACGAGCTTGTAGATCTGCTATTTTTCAATAGCTAAAGCATAACATAATGCTTGAAACACCAAAAAGGAGTTCCCGTTCAAAATGGGTTAAATATCTCAATACTTGTCTACATTGAACATCTTCGCTGAAAATAGCCAAACTTGTAGATCTGCTATTTTCCTGCGAAATCTCCCCCAAGAATACGGATGCTAGGGTTTAAGTGGTTAATAATGCTATAGCGGGGTATGGGGTTCAACTCCCACTGGGAGAACCTCTTATTATGAAATGATATCCCCTAAAAACACACACACACACACACACGCGCGCGCACGCACGCACGCCACGCACACTGCAAGAAAGTACTTTGCACCTACTTTGTCTCAACTAAATGGTAAGCATTGCTACCAGGATAATAATAATAGCACTATAAGCAAAGGCAGACCAACATTAATCAACAAACGAATGAGCAACAAACGGGGAGGTTAGGGGAGCTACAGTGATAACTTACTTTGAAAACTAGCAATTGACAAATCCCCTGTATGGCATGCAAATGAAAGGCAAACAAATCAAAGTCAATTATCATGCATGGAGGGGGGGGGGGGGGGTCATCCAAAGAGAGCACAGAGAGGGGGGGGTCATCCAAAGAGAGCACAGAGAGGGGGGGTCATCCAAAGAGAGCACAGATAGGGGGGTCATCCAAAGAGAGCACAGAGAGGGGGGTCATCCAAAGAGAGCACAGAGAGGGGGGGTCATCCAAAGAGAGCACAGAGAGGGGGGGTCATCCAAAGAGAGCACAGAGAGGGGGGGTCATCCAAAGAGAGCACAGAGAGGGGGGGTCATCCAAAGAGAGCACAGAGAGGGGGGGTCATCCAAAGAGAGCACAGAGAGGGGGGGGTCATCCAAAGAGAGCACAGAGAGGGGGGGTCATCCAAAGAGAGCACAGAGAGGGGGGGGTCATCCAAAGAGAGCACAGAGAGGGGGGGTCATCCAAAGAGAGCACAGAGAGGGGGGGTCATCCAAAGAGAGCACAGAGAGGGGGGGTCATCCAAAGAGAGCACAGAGAGGGGGGGTCATCCAAAGAGATCACAGAGAGGGGGGGTCATCCAAAGAGAGCACAGAGAGGGGGGGTCATCCAAAGAGATCACAGAGAGGGGGGGGTCATCCAAAGAGAGCACAGAGAGGGGGGGTCATCCAAAGAGATCACAGAGAGGGGGGGTCATCCAAAGAGAGCACAGAGAGGGGGGGTCATCCAAAGAGAGCACAGAGAGGGGGGGTCATCCAAAGAGAGCACAGAGAGGGGGGGTCATCCAAAGAGAGCACAGAGAGGGGGGGTCATCCAAATTACAACATAGAAACAAACAGCATGCTGAAAACAAGATTAGGAGTTCATGCGAGGTTTAACTGCCCAGCAATGCCCCATTGTTGGGGAGTGAATGGTTTAGTCCATTTAGGCCTGACCTCAAAATTTAAAAAAAAATCTTCTAAATCCTCCAGTTTTCTGAAATAAATATTTTCACGATTTTTCAAAAATAGCAGACCTACAAGCTCGTAGCGCGCCACTCGGTGGCGCGCTATGAGCTTGTAGATCTGCTATTTTTCAATAGCTAAATTATAACATAATGTTTAAAACACCAAAAGGGGTTCCCGCCCAAAATGGGTTAATTGTGTGAATGGCTAGCTATGAAATGATTTAAATAAATAGAATTATGGCTTGCGGATTTTGTAACTCGTTTCTTCTCCCGGTGCCAATGCCTAAAAAAACTGTAATCCTGGGCGCTACAGTACTCACCCTCTGCCGACCTGGGGAGAGCCCAGAACAGAGCTCATGCTTCCTTCAATGCATGAGCTGTGAACAGGCCGCTTCTTATCACCTGACAGGGGGGGGGGGGGGGGTTTCCCCGGTAGGACGTAGCGCATGGAAGGAACACGTTATTCCAACCAGTTCCCTTCTCCCTTATCAGGCCCACCGGGGTGACCAGGGGGAGGCAGTATGGAGACGAGGATTACTGCATGTTTTTTTTGCCATACCTTTGGTATGGGCGCTGATGACGCAGAGGAGAGAACACGCCCCCCCAGCGTCCCCTGCGGGAATAGATCCCAGGACCTTCTAGATGTGAGGCCACAGCGAAACCGACTGGGCCACCGACTAAGGCGGCATTGTGTTTGAAACTTTATAAAGTAGGTGAAAATTATCGTGAAAATTATCGTGCCCGCAACTGTCTATTTGTTTAAAGGTATATTCAGTGATATCACTTAATTCAAATATCACTTATTTTTTTCTTGTTTTTTGGATAATCCTCCCTACTATAAAGTGTGCTGACCATATATGGAGTTCCTCCCTGTCCCCAGTGAGCCCCTGGGGTCAAAAAACCCTAGTTTCGGTTTGGGCTTTGGGTGGCAAAGCCTTCATCCAAATCAGGATGAGAGGGGCCTTCCTCCAATCAGGATCGAGCGCGGTGGGCCTTGGTGCGCGTTGCTGTTGGCCTGTCGCGTGTCCCCCCCACTGTAGTGCGTGCATGTGAACATCTTGTTACCGGGGCGGGACCGGGTTTTTTTTCCAAATCACCCAAATCACTGAATGCTCCTTTAACAAAATGGCCAAATAGGCTGAGAAGAGAGACGAGTCCTCATGATGATCAGTGAACAATGACTGTGATCAGAGACCCATGTTGTAGAACGTGGCTGTCGGGCGGAGGACCTTGCATGTCAAGAATGTTGAAATATGGAGATACGAGGTTTTCTGCACGACAGCAACGATGACAAGTGCAAGTCACAGAATGTGTCCC
>NC_136790.1:2491717-2515350 GCF_951216825.1 Electrona antarctica | reverse complement strand
GAGACACTGAGGAGTGTCACCTCCCTCTCGGGGAGCGAGACACTGAGGAGTGTCACCTCCCTCTCGGGGAGTGAGACACCATGTCACCCTCCCTCTCGGGGAGTGAGACTCGGGGAGTGAGACACTGAGGAGTGTCACCTCCCTCTCGGGGAGTGAGACACCTTGGTCACCTCCCTCTCGGGGAGTGAGACTCGGCGAGTGATACACTGAGGAGTGTCACCTCCCTCTCGGGGAGTGAGACTCGGGGGAGTGAGACACTGAGGAGTGTCACCTCCCTCTGGGGGAGTGAGACATTGCGGAGTGTCACCTCCCTCTCGGGGAGTGAGACACCTTGTCACCTCCCTCTCGGGGAGTGAGACACTGAGGAGTGTCACCTCCCTCTCGGGGAGTGAGACACCTTGTCACCTCCCTCTCGGGGAGTGAGACTCGGCGAGTGATACACTGAGGAGTGTCCCCTCCTCTCGAGGAGTGAGACAGTGTTTCCTCCAGTGCTTCCACTCCTCTCCTCTGCCTTTTCACCATCATCAGCATTTTTGGTGCTTTATCCTAACTCTCCTTTCTTAATTTCCATCTCCCTTTTTTCTGTGCAGTCTTTCCTTACTCTCCTTTCGTCTTGTATGTTCCCTGTCACTCGCCTCCCACTCTGTCCTTTCATCTTTCCCCTTTTTTTATATGTCACTTTCTTATTCTCTCTCCCTGTCGCTCCTTTCCCGTCCTCTCCTCTTGCGGTCTGTGCTCTTCTTAAATTCTCTTTTTTATTCTCTCTCTCTCTCTCTCTCTCCCGCCTCCATCTGCCTCTCTTTTGACCTTATGCTTCTCTCGTTTGTTTTCCCCTCCATTGTTCAGTCATTTTCCCGATGCCAGTAATCTCTCTCCCTGTGGCCTCCCAGTAGACCCTACATTAAAGCACAGCCTCAGCAGCTCCTAATAATTATAGCCAAAGGCACTTGTTTGCAGAGGTCCTGACATCTGATTGTTTATTGGTTTAAGGGTTATGTGTTGACCTACTGCTTGTCAACATGTTTGATGTCCCTACAGCCTAATCATTTGTTTTCTCCCTTTTTTTTTTTTTGTGGTTTGCATTGTTTAGTCGTTTTCTTTTCCTGGCATCATATTCAGATACTCTGTTCTCTTCTCGCTTAAAGGTATATTCAGTGATTTCACTTAATTCAAATATCACTTATTTTTTCTTTTTTGGATAATCCTCCCTACTATAAAGTGTGCTGACCATATAAGGAGTTCCTCCCTGTCCCCAGTGAGCCCCTGGGATAAAAAAACCCTAGTTTCGGTTTGGGCTTTGGGTGGCAAAGCCTTCATCCAATCAGGATGAGAGGGGCCTTCCTCCAATCATGATCAAGTGGGGCGGGCATTGGTGCACATGCTGTTGGTCTGTTGTACTTCCCCCACTGTAGAGCGTGTGCGTGTGCACATCTTGTTACCGGGTGGACCGGGTATTTTTCCAAATCACCCAAATCACTGAATGCTCCTTTAAATGTTTTGGCATTATTCATCTCAGAATATCTTGCACCTTTTATTATTTCTCGTCTGTCCTCACCTTTCATCTCCTCCCTTTACATTGTTTTCACTTCAGGCACCAAGTTTATTATATTATATTATTCTCCCCTCTCGCTAGATAAGGTGTCATAATACTTACGAATTAAAAAAAAGGCTTCTAAATGCTAACATTTTTCTGAAAAACCCATGTTTCTATGTCAGTGGTGCTCAACCTTTTTCATGTCAAGGACCCCCAGAATTATCTCTATTGGGCCATGCACGGACCCCCCATCTCAAAATATGTACTTCCAGGGACCCCCCCAGAAGCCATATTTTAGTTAAAAATGTTCGCTCTGAAATATATATTCAAAGATTTGCGCCACATTTTCACAACTTTTCAAAAATAGCAGACCTACAAGCTCGTAGCGCGCCACTCGGTGGCGCGCTATGAGCTTGTAGATCTGCTATTTTTCAATAGCTAAAACACGAAAAGGGGTTCCCGCCCAAAATGTGTTAAAGGTCTGCATTTCACAAGAATAACACACATTTTCGTCTCTGCTACCTGGTTACTGCCATAACAATTTCATCAAGACAATGTCCTCTGTCTTCTATCCCTGATAATTACATTTCAAAGTTCTCTCTAAGGTGAACTAAGTTATCGCTGCTAGTTTATGGTCTCAGCAACCTGTGTATAGTACTGTGAATCACACACCCAATGTAGAATGGTTTTTAATGTTCTGGGGTAGAAATGATTAGGTGAAGGCTAGACAAGTGATGTCTAGATTTCAAGTGTGCTAGAGGACATTTTAATGGCGTGGCTTCTAAGAGGCGAGCAGAGTATGTCTGCTGTGTGTCCATGTCTCTAAGAGGCGAGCAGAGTATGTCTGCTGTGTGTCCATGTCTTCTAAGAGGCGAGCAGAGTATGTCTGCTGTGTGTCCATGTCTCTAAGAGGCGAGCAGAGTATGTCTGCTGTGTGTCCATGTCTCAGAGTATGTCTGCTGTGTGTCCATGTCTCTAAGAGGCGAGCAGAGTATGTCTGCTGTGTGTCCATGTCTCTAAGAGGCGAGCAGAGTATGTCTGCTGTGTGTCCATGTCTCTAAGAGGCGAGCAGAGTATGTCTGCTGTGTGTCCATGTCTCTAAGAGGCGAGCAGAGTATGTCTGCTGTGTGTCCATGTCTCCTTCTAAGAGGCGAGCAGAGTATGTCTGCTGTGTGTCCATGTCTCTAAGAGGCGAGCAGAGTATGTCTGCTGTGTGTCCATGTCTCCAGAGTATGTCTGCTGTGTGTCCATGTCTCTAAGAGGCGAGCAGAGTATGTCTGCTGTGTGTCCATGTCTTCTAAGAGGCGAGCAGAGTATGTCTGCTGTGTGTCCATGTCTCTAAGAGGCGAGCAGAGTATGTCTGCTGTGTGTCCATGTCTCTAAGAGGCGAGCAGAGTATGTCTGCTGTGTGTCCATGTCTTCTAAGAGGCGAGCAGAGTATGTCTGCTGTGTGTCCATGTCTCTAAGAGGCGAGCAGAGTATGTCTGCTGTGTGTCCATGTCTCCTTCTAAGAGGCGAGCAGAGTATGTCTGCTGTGTGTCCATGTCTCTAAGAGGCGAGCAGAGTATGTCTGCTGTGTGTCCATGTCTTCTAAGAGGCGAGCAGAGTATGTCTGCTGTGTGTCCATGTCTCTAAGAGGCGAGCAGAGTATGTCTGCTGTGTGTCCATGTCTCTAAGAGGCGAGCAGAGTATGTCTGCTGTGTGTCCATGTCTCTAAGAGGCGAGCAGAGTATGTCTGCTGTGTGTCCATGTCTCTAAGAGGCGAGCAGAGTATGTCTGCTGTGTGTCCATGTCTCTAAGAGGCGAGCAGAGTATGTCTGCTGTGTGTCCATGTCTCTAAGAGGCGAGCAGAGTATGTCTGCTGTGTGTCCATGTCTTCTAAGAGGCGAGCAGAGTATGTCTGCTGTGTGTCCATGTCTCTAAGAGGCGAGCAGAGTATGTCTGCTGTGTGTCCATGTCTCCTTCTAAGAGGCGAGCAGAGTATGTCTGCTGTGTGTCCATGTCTCCTTCTAAGAGGCGAGCAGAGTATGTCTGCTGTGTGTCCATGTCTCCTTCTAAGAGGCGAGCAGAGTATGTCTGCTGTGTGTCCATGTCTTCTAAGAGGCGAGCAGAGTATGTCTGCTGTGTGTCCATGTCTCTAAGAGGCGAGCAGAGTATGTCTGCTGTGTGTCCATGTCTCCTTCTAAGAGGCGAGCAGAGTATGTCTGCTGTGTGTCCATGTCCTCTAAGAGGCGAGCAGAGTATGTCTGCTGTGTGTCCATGTCTCCTTCTAAGAGGCGAGCAGAGTATGTCTGCTGTGTGTCCATGTCTCTAAGAGGCGAGCAGAGTATGTCTGCTGTGTGTCCATGTCTTCTAAGAGGCGAGCAGAGTATGTCTGCTGTGTGTCCATGTCTTCTAAGAGGCGAGCAGAGTATGTCTGCTGTGTGTCCATGTCCATGAGTCCATGTCCAGAGTATCTCTGCTGTGTGTCCATGTCCATGAGTCCATGTCCAGAGTATCTCTGCTGTGTGTCCATGTGTCTGCTGTGTGTCCATGTCGTCTCCGGAGCTAATCTTGGCAAACTGCTGGACCAATTCAATCATGTCCTTGTGCACATTGTCAGTAGACCACCCCCCCCCCCCCCCCCAATACATTATGTTTTATAATTGAAATACTGAAATATTTATATATGTATAATTGAAGTCAAGGGGAATTAAATATTTAACTTTAATTTTATACTCAAATGGGCTCTAGATCAGGATTCAACCTTGGCCACTCCTCCAGTAGTTCTTCACCCAACCAGTCCATAGAATAATAATAGAATACTTTATTGTCGTACAATAAAATCACCGGAAGAAACATACTTTTAGTAGGGCGCAGTTACTAGTTATAGTTATAGACAAGATTTTTCCTTCCGTGTGGTGGGAGGCTCAGAGTGCGTCCATCAGGGAAAGTATTCTTTCTTATGACCAAAACCCTCTGCTATGACCGTTTGAGAGATACTTCTTGTAGCTGCTGCTTCAAGTGACAGTCATTTACCGTACCCTATACTACTGTCTGACTGCTAGTAATCACTTCATCATTTGAGAGGCTTTTCCGTCATTGTTGCTCTAAAGGAATACAGAGTTCATGTTTCAGTACAAAGACACCCTCACATGGCGGTATCTGCTCCTCTGAATGGCCATTGACCTGTACAACCTTGTGTGATTGGTTCAGAGCCCTGTTGACCTGTACAACCTTGTGTGATTGGTTCAGAGCCCTGTCCGTCGCTGCTGCTTCAGAGACACATGGCTGAACTCCTGAGTGTGGACAAAGAGATGGCGGCTTCCTTCCTCAACAGTGTCCTCAACCAACTCAACTGGGCCTTCTCCGAGTTCATAGGCATGATCCAGGAGGTAAGACAATGTACCTCTGAGCAAGGCACCATGTGAGCCGATGGGTGACAGTAAGCTTTTGACTAGGGTTGACTATTACTTTAATGAATTTCAAGTCGGTTCAACTAACAAGTTGTGCCACTTTCAACCTGGCATTCCTGGTTGGGTGAACTTGGGTCTTTTTATTTTTTTTTTACTTCTAATTTTCATCCCACACTTTTTTAACCCATTTTTCACCCGGTGGCAAATGCCTAAAATGCAATCCTGGGCACTAATCTCCCTCTGCCAACCTGTATGCTTCCTTCAATGCATGAGGAGTGAGCAGGCTGTCTTCTTTGACAGGAGTGAGTTTCCCCGATAGGATGCAGCGCGTGGAACCAACCAGTTCCTTTCCCCCCCGATAGGATGTAGCGCGTGGAACCAACCAGTTCCTTTCCCCCCCGATAGGATGTAGCGCGTGGAACCAACCAGTTCCTTTCCCCCCCGATAGGATGTAGCGCGTGGAACCAACCAGTTCCTTTCCCCCCCAATAGGATGTAGCGCGTGGAACCAACCAGTTCCTTTCCCCCCCAATAGGATGTAGCGTGTGGAACCAACCAGTTCCTTTCCCCCCCGATAGGATGTAGCGTATGGAACCAACCAGTTCCTTTCCCCCCCGATAGGATGTAGCGCGTGGAACCAACCAGTTCCTTTCCCCCCCGATAGGATGTAGCGCGTGGAACCAACCAGTTCCTTTCCCCTCCATCAGATCAGGTGTCCTGGCTGACCGGGGGGAGGCAGTATAGAGACCAGGATTACCGCATGCATTTTATTTTTTATTTTTTTAGGGTACCAACTACCTACCCGAGGCCTAGGGCACACGGGGAGAACATGCAAAATACTGTATTTTCTATCTATTAAAAAAATATTTGTTTCATTTTTATTATTTAACCCATTTTGGGGCGGGAACCCCTTTTGTTGTTTTAAACATTATGTTATAATTTAGATATTAAAAATAGCAGATCTACAAGCTCATAGCGCGCCACCGAGTGGCGCGCTACGAGCTTGTAGGTCTGCTATTTTTGAAAAATCATGAAAATGCGGCACAAATATTTGAATATATATTCTTTCAGAATACTTTTTTTTTTCTTTCGACGTCAGGCCTAAATGGGTTATAAGTAAATAGAATCTTTAGGCAAATCTATGTGTTTTTAAATTGAATAAAATACGTTACACACTTTTTGACAAAATATTATTAGGCCAAAAAAATCAGTAATAGCCAATAGGTAGTGGAGGACTAGCGTGCGTCGCCAGTCAGGCTCTAGTGGGAGCTCTAGTGTTACTTTCTGCACGGCGGCTCTGTATCCAGGATGACTGATTGGCTTGCTGCACCTGGCAGGCTGCCAATCAGCTGGCAGCAGGGGAGCTGCCCATAAATCTATCCTCAGACAGCTAATGGACACCGCCAGGTTTAAAGGGAAAGTCCACCCTAAAACGGAATTTACCGTCGTGTGCTAGTAATAATAATAATAATAATAATAATAATAATAATAAAGCTTTATTTATATAGCACCTTTTAAGAACAAGTCACAAAGTGCTTAACAGAAATATATAGAGAAAACATGGATCAAAAAGGCATAGAATACAATAGAAGACATTTGTCAATAGAACATAATAGAAGATAATAATACAAAATCGAAGAATCACATGGGTGATGGGCTAAATGCAGCTCTGTAAAAATGAGTCTTTAGGAGCGATTTAAAATGTGACACAGACTCGGCAAGCCTGATCTCCAGGGGCAGGGCGTTCCAGAGTGACGGTGCCCGGATCGCAAATGCCCAGTCACCTACAGTTTTTTTGCAGCCTGATTTTATGGTCAGAAGGGCCGATCCGGATGATCTCAGTACGCGAGCTGGCTCGCAAGGGTCGAGTAAGTCAGATAAGTATGCTGGAGCAAGACCGGATCTAGCTTTGAATGTGAATAAGTAAAAAAATTTGAGAGGCAGGAGTATAGGGAATTACAGTAGAGTGGCCCTGGACTGTCTAACTCATATGGAGCCTTATAGGCTGACCTTAGTACATTGTGATGTTGGTGGTTGGATTAGATTTTTTTTTTTTAATACTTATTACTTATGTGATCATCATGCTAATTGATAAGAATTGTTCACAGTGTTGTCAGTAATCTTTATTCAGGTCAGCCCCGCCCTGTAGATTGGTTACATTTAGGTGGCATCAAACTGTAGATTGGTTACCTTTTAGATGGCATCAAACTGTAGATTGGTTACCTTTAGATGGCATCAAACTGTAGATTGGTTACATTTAGATGGCATCAAACTGTAGATTGGTTACATTTAGATGGCATCAAACTGTAGATTGGTTACCTTTTAGATGGCATCAAACTGTAGATTGGTTACATTTAGATGGCATCAAACTGTAGATTGGTTACCTTTAGATGGCATCAAACTGTAGATTGGTTACCTTTTAGATGGCATCAAACTGTAGATTGGTTACCTTTAGATGGCATCAAACTGTAGATTGGTTACCTTTAGATGGCATCAAACTGTAGATTGGTTACATTTAGATGGCATCAAACTGTAGATTGGTTACATTTAGATGGCATCAAACTGTAGATTGGTTACATTTAGATGGCATCAAACTGTAGATTGGTTACCTTTTAGATGGCATCAAACTGTAGATTGGTTACATTTAGATGGCATCAAACTGTAGATTGGTTACCTTTAGATGGCATCAAACTGTAGATTGGTTACATTTAGATGGCATCAAACTGTAGATTGGTTACCTTTAGATGGCATCAAACTGTAGATTGGTTACCTTTTAGATGGCATCAAACTGTAGATTGGTTACCTTTAGATGGCATCAAACTGTAGATTGGTTACATTTAGATGGCATCAAACTGTAGATTGGTTACATTTAGATGGCATCAAACTGTAGATTGGTTACATTTAGATGGCATCAAACTGTAGATTGGTTACCTTTTAGATGGCATCAAACTGTAGATTGGTTACAAAGGTTGTTCCTCTTTAACCCATTGATGCCTGATGCAACGTATACGTTGTTCTACCCTTGATGCCGGCGCGCTCTCTGCGTCTCATCAGCTATTGCTATACATATAGCAACATAACTATTTAAAAAATTATTAATCAGAATTTGAAGGTTTTTAGAAACCTTAGGTCAGGCCCTAGAAGGCGTTCCCAGATTCGGCCTCAGGCATCAATGGGTTAAGTCTATACAGTATCTACAAACATGCATAAATAACAGTCTCCCTAAACTGGAGGTCAAGAAAATAATTATTGTTTGAGATATTACATACAAATAAGTTTTATTTGAATGAGGCTTACACCTCTGAAGAAATGTCAGTCACCATCTTCAGTCACCATATTTCGTCATAATATCAGACGACATTCCATTACTCACTTTCTATGTCACTTTCTATGTCACAGCTACAGAATATGTCTAATTTTAATAATTATAATTTAACAATAATTTGATTTATATAAAGCTCCTGAGCTTGCACCTAGTATAACCAAAAAATCCAATCAATGTCTCATTGGAATGGTAATACAGTATTCAATATTGATTCTTGATCTTTTGAGTCAAAATTATTTTTTTTCAATCACAGCCAATTTATTGTGTGACTCCAGTAGTGTGTTATTAACCTTTTTACAAGAAGCTACTGAACAGATACTTTCTGTTCTGACTCTAAAGTTGAACGTAGTTTCGAAAGGCAGAGTTCTTCGATGTGGGTTGCTTCAGCACCGAAGCAGCTCGCTCATTCTTTTTCAGGGCTATTGAAATAAATTGTTCAGGGGTCCACATTGTCAGAAACCCAACAAAGCCCAACAAAGCCAACTCGAGTCGTGACAACTCATGACAAAACAAACAATATTTTGGACCAAACAAATAATTACAAAGAAGAAAAACAACAAAAAAAGTGTTGTAACCTGCCGTTTTTTTCTTCTTTCTAATTATTTTTTTGGCCCCAAAAATTGTGTTTGTTGTCATGATTTGTCACGACTCGAGTTGGCTTTGTCCGCGGCGTAAACGTCTTTAAATAAATACTTTCTGAAATGTCTGAGGAAAATGAACGGAGAATAATTTCCTGGGCCCTGGTAGGGGGCGGGACTGCGACACTCTATAAGACAGGCCTCTTACATCAAACTCCGCAAATCTGTATCTGTATCTTCCATACAAAAAATAATGAACTGCAATCATATACCAGGTGAAAAGATCACAATACATACCAACAATGCTACGACTGGGATAACATTTGAGCAGATGTTAGCGGATACAGAAACAGGAGCCTGCTGTGCTCATGTGCCATGAATTGTTTGCAATGGAAACTAGTGCACTTCCTGAAAGAAGTCACATGACCTGTGTCACATGACAATCTGAAACCCAACTTCCTGTATTTCTTAAAGGGATACTACCTTCCACAAGAAAACAATGAATTTACATTTTTCGAAATAATAGATAAAAACACAAACATGAAATAACAACCGTAACAGAACACCTCTCTTTGCCAACAGATTCAGCAAGCTGCAGAGCGTCCTGAGAGGAACTTTGTGGACACACGCCAGCTCAAGGTAGAGTACATCAATCTGCGCCAGGAACGTTTGGTTATGTTTTAAGCAGTAAAAACCCTCTGTGCCAAGTCGTAATTTTACGTTATTAAAACGGTTATTTATTCTTTCATTTGTCCCTTATCTCTGGCACCTGGCCAGCGTTTCTGTTTAACAGGTGGCATGGATTGTGTTTAATATGTGCTTGGCCCCGGACCCCCATCTGAAAAGGTTTTGTTTATTTCAACAAAAAAAAGACATTGACAATGAATGGAGAATTTACGTCATGGTGTGATGTCAGAACAGGCCAGCTTATGGAGTTCTGTGTCAGGCATGTCCAAATATGGAGTGGTGTGATGTCAGAACAGGCCAGCCCCATATATATAGACCCTAGGCAAGGGCCCTGTCCAGAGCCCGGGCAGAGGCCTTTTTTGGGGCGGTTCTGGACAACCGTGGGTCCAACCGACTCGACACCGGGCACTGCACCCCCTGTGGTGGTGTGGAACGTGTGTGTCGAATTCAAACTCGGTGGGGCCCCTCACTTCACACGGGTGTGATTCTTTTAATAATAACTTAGTATTATTTAGTATAATTTTCAAAAAAAAAGCAGATCTACAACCTCTACAAGTTCTCAACACGTCATGATGCGATGTGTTGTGAGCTTGTAGATAGGCAATTTAAAAAAACGTAGCAAAGTAATTTGTCGATAAAGGAATTGTGGAAGATGGTGATGGAAACACTTTTTTCATAATGATGTAGCATCCTGCTGTCAATAGTATATTTTAGGAGTATTGATGTATTGCCTGCTACAGGCCGTTGAAAACGCTTGTCTGGCCCAGAAACTGCCCCTCAATGTCTTTTCTGAGATACAGGGCTTGGAGTGCCGGGCTTAGAATGGAAGTGGATGTCCGCGCATCTTCAAAATGGCCGCGGCCATTGTGTGTTTTGTGTCCCAGAGTATTGTTTGCGGTAGCAACATCAGCTAGCCATCGAAACCGATCAAAAAGCAATTAAACAATTCGAACACGAGAAATTCGCGTTTGGCGGAGCAGTTAGAAAGAGTAGGTTCTCGTGTTCCATGTGTTCGGCAGGCAGCCGGTTTTAACATGTGCACGCCTCAATAGAGGCTATGCACGTGACATCATCATACCCGGGAGTACTACTATGCCTACTGAGTGGCAAAAAACTACTTTCTGGCCTTGACAGCCCAGGATAGAAAAGTCGAAAGTAGAAAAATCTGATTGATTGATTGATTGAAGAATTTATTAACAGTTTGCAGAATTACAGTACATTTCAAGCACAAACTCAATACAAAGGCTGTTAACTGTGAGTGGACGACCCAATTAAGCATTACACTTGTTTCCAATAGGGTCCACCATGTTCAAATCATCAAAACATTTAGAGACGTACAAATAGACACTTCTATAGACAGTACAGGAATTCATCATAAAGGAGGTAAAAAGGGAAAAGAAATATATACAGTGAGGGGAAAAAAGGGGGGGGCGGGGGGGGATTCAGATTTTACGGGGGCCAGTTTCGAATTGCAGCCATCCGTAGGTGCCCTTTGAGAGCGGTTTTGAAGGAGTCAAGGGATTCGCATGTCTTAATGACAGTTGGTAGGGCGTTCCACATTTTGGTGGCATAGGAGCGAAAAGAATTTAGTCCCTTGTTTGTGCCGAATCTGGGTTGTACATGGTTCGTTGCACTCCCTCTGGTGTTGTGGGTGTGGACTTCGTTAACATTAAGGAAGTATCTAGACAGGTACATGGGTATCTTGGTGGTGTATCGAATCTTGTGGACCAGACCCATTGCAAGATGCTGTACTCTGTCGTCGACCCTAAGCCATTCCAGCCTGTCGAAGTGGGCAGGGGTGAGGTGGGTTCGGGGGGCTAGATCAAGTAGGAGCCTGACCAGTTTGTTTTGGGAAGTCTGGAGCCTGGTTTTAAGGGCCTTTGAGGTGCTGTGGTACCAGGAGGTGCATGCATAGTCAAAGAAACCCTGTACAAGGGCTCCTGTTAAGGTCTTCAAGGTGTTTTTGTTGACCAGTGAGGAGATCCTGTAGAGGAATCTTGTTCTATGGTTGACTTTTTTGATTACGTTGGTGGCCATTTTATCACCGGAAAGATTAGCCTCCAGGATGGAACCTAGGTAGGTAATTTCATCTTTACGTGTGATAACATTGTCACCCACTCTAACCAAGAAGCCATTTGCCTTGCTGAGATTACTAATAGAGCCAAAGAGAATGGATTCAGTTTTTCCCAGGTGTAAAGATAGTTTGTTATCAGCGAGCCAGGTGCAGATTCTACCGAGTTCAGAGCTGAGGGCATTTTCAACCTGCAGTTTGTCCCTGTCCGAGACCAGCAGTGCTGAGTCATCTGCGAACAGGAACAAGTTGCAGTCACAGGCTGAAGTCATGTCGTTTACATATATTAGGAACAGTAGAGGCCCTAGTATGCTTCCTTGTGGAACGCCACAGCTCACTGGGAGGGGGGGGGACAGTGTTCCGTTCACTTCCACCATCTGTTCTCTCCCCTCCAGGTAGGATTGCATCCAGCTCACTGATGTGCTATCGAAACCAATTGCTTTTAGCTTGTTAACCAGTATGGAGTGGTTCACGGTGTCAAAAGCCTTTTGGAGGTCCAGCATGACCATGCCGCAGTATTTGCCAGCGTCCACCTCTTGTTTGATGTGGTCGCTCAAATAGAGAAGGCATGTGTCAGTGGAGTGGGATGTTCTGAAGCCAGATTGGAACTCGTACAATAATTTATTAGTGGCAAGATACTTTTCAACCTGTTCATAGACTATTTTTTCCATCACTTTCGAGATGGAACTAAGAATAGAAATAGGGCGGTAGTTGCCGGGGTCTAATTTACTCCCTTTCTTGTGCAAGGGGGTTACTTTGGCCAGTTTGAAATCTTGGGGGACCTGTCCCTGTTTGATGGAGAGGTTTACTATGTGGGTGATGATTGGAGCTATAGAGATGGCTGAGTCTCTGAGAAATTTGGAGGGAATGTTGTCATGGCCTGTGGCCTTGTGGGGTTGGAGGGCACTCAGTTTCTTAATTACCTGATTGTACTAAATTGTACTAAACAACGTTAAATTCACCAACATTGCAGCTATACGGAAAGCTTGAATTATCCTTTCTATCTGCAAAGTTTTTGTTTCATAAAAATCCACCATAGACATGTTATGAGCTACTTTCTATCAAGAATTTTCATGCGGGTAATTATTTGTGTCAGAGTTTGGAAGAGCTCGTTTTCAATAACTCAGCGTCCTGCGGCCTCCTGCATTATGTGCAATTAGTGATTTCCATCGAGCGCTTCCAATGCTCAATGTTTTGCCACTCTAGAATGATGAGGGATGTCCCAGTATGTCCCAGTGGAAAAGTGACACATGTGCATACTCTATTGGGGTTTTTGATGGAACATACAGCCATATCGCCATTCTTGCAACAGAACTATATATTCTCCTTGAACAGTGTGATAGCTTTTCATGTATTGATTTTACACGGTACCTCTAGCACAGTTCCTCTGAGATTGTTTGTTTAGAGTTGTTTATTCCAGTTAAATCTTAAATCTCTTTCCGTTCTTGTCTTAATTGTATGCTTGGGTTCAGGTGCATTGATTGTAGCAACAATAGCAGTGCCGGCTATTTCTTTCCCTTTGTAATTGAATAAGCAAAACTTCACTTAAAAAACTTCAAGTTTCTATCACAGTGTCTAAGGTGCTATCACAGTGTCATAGTGGGATTTCTTTTTAAACCTTTTTACGTTATAACCTGCCATATATTTTCAAACGGTGGTACATGGGCTAATTAGTGTCAATTTGGGGGTCCTTGACATGAAAAGGTTTGGGAACCACTGGCCTATGGTGTGAACCACTGGCCTATGGTGGTGCACATCTCAGAATCCATGTGCTATGCTGCCTTTTGACCCTTCTGTATACAGCATAACAGACTGAGGTGATGCTCTGGGCTGTAACCCTTCTTCATACAGCATAACAGACTGAGGTTGTGCTCTCGGCTGTAACCCTTCTACATACAGCAGAACAGACTGAGGTGATGCTCTGGGCTGTAACCCTTCTACATACAGCATAACAGACTGAGGTTATGCTCTGGGCTGTAACCCTTCTACATACAGCATAACAGACTGAGGTTGTGCTCTCGGCTGTAACCCTTCTGCATAGAGCACAACAGACTGAGGTTATGCTCTCTGCTGTAACCGTTCTGTATACAGTATAACAGACTGAGGTTATGCTCTCGGCTGTAACCCTTCTACATACAGCATAACAGACTGAGGTTATGCTCTGGGCTGTAACCCTTCTACATACAGCATAACAGACTGAGGTTATGCTCTCGGCTGTCTTCTGTATACAGCATAACAGACTGAGGTTCTGCTCTGGGCTGTAACCCTTCTGTATACAGCATAACAGACTGAGGTTGTGCTCTCGGCTGTAACCCTTCTACATACAGCATAACAGACTGAGGTTCTGCTCTGGGCTGTAACCCTTCTGTATACAGCATAACAGACTGAGGTTATGCTCTGGGCTGTAACCCTTCTACATACAGCATAACAGACTGAGGTTCTGCTCTGGGCTGTAACCCTTCTACATACAGCATAACAGACTGAGGTTGTGCTCTCTGCTGTAACCCTTCTGCATACAGCATAACAGACTGAGGTTATGCTCTGGGCTGTAACCCTTCTGCATACAGCATAACAGACTGAGGTTGTGCTCTCGGCTGTAACCCTTCTGTATACAGCATAACAGACTGAGGTTATGCTCTCGGCTGTAACCCTTCTGTATACAGCATAACAGACTGAGGTTATGCTCTCGGCTGTAACCCTTCTGTATACAGCATAACAGACTGAGGTTATGCTCTCGGCTGTAACCCTTCTGTATACAGCATAACAGACTGAGGTTATGCTCTCGGCTGTAGCGACTAGTTTTATATAATTGCGAACGCAGTGATTGCGAACGCAGTGAGCATTTACTATGAGACCTAGCAGATCCTGTCTGTCTGTCTGTCTGTGTGTGTGTCACGCTGTAACACCACCCGCCCGCCACCAGAGGGCACAGCTGTAACACACACAAAAACACACACACACACACACAACTTAACTTAATAAGAAAAACGTAACTTAAAAAACAAACTTAAAAAGAAAAAACTTTTAAAAAAAACTTAACTTAAAAAAAAAATTGAAAAGAAAAAAAAAAAGAACGAAAAAAAAACCTTAAAGTACGTAATTTATTCTAAATGTTATTGCAATTTACGAGCTGCGTTCGCTTCCCGCGTCCGCGCGTCTTACTTGTATATATTAGGGTTTTTAGACAGTAACAGTATGTAAATGTGCCTTGTTTTAAAGACAAATGTTTTTGAACCTTGCTCATAACATTGTTGGCTTAATACTTTTGATGCACTGTTGTTGTTCTGCTATATATATATGCCTATCCGTTGGCCAGGTATAGTGACTTATCACATTCAAAATGGCGCACCCCTCCCCCCCCCCAAAGGTGTGAGGTTTGCATGCCCTATTCAATAAGCACAAAACTAGTTCACAGAACAGTAAACACACAAAGCATGACACAAATGCAGAGTAAGCTAAAAGAAAATGGAGTGGGTATTTAATTTAATTTAACATACTATAATACTGACAATGTCTGTCTGAATGTGTGTCACTGTGACTGCCGTAGCTCCTCACTGCCTGCACCAATCACTCCCACTTTTCACACAGGCATTGCCCATAATAATATGGAGGTCTTAACGAAGCCCTTTTTTCGATTTCACACATTAATGATTAATAATGCATTCATTAGTGAATTAAAAATGCGAAAACGCACCCAGGGCACAGTACCCCCCCGCGGCCACAGGGCACAGTACCCCCCCGCGGCAAGTATTTCACAACGGGTTAGGGTAAGAGCTAGTTTGATTGATTAACCAATTCAGATAATCTAACATTGTGCAAACACCAAGTAGCCTTCTTAAATGTAGCCTGTGGACATAAAGGTACTGTAAAAAAGGCTAATTATTTCCCTCCTTGCTTCAGGTGTGTGCCACGTGTTTTGACCTGTCGGTAAGCTTGCTGCGTGTTTTGGAGATGACCGTCACCCTGGTACCGGAGATCTTCCTGGACTGGTCCCGCCCCTCTGCTGAGCTGCTCCTCAGACGATTGGCTCAGGTTAGTCCACACCAGGTTGCAGAAAACACATATTGCCTCAAAACAAGTGACATGCCTTAATTTCCATATCCATAATATGGGGTTTCTGTGAGAAGTACATTACTGTCATCATTCCTCATCAATAAGGGCCTTTCTCTGCCCCTACCATTAAACGTAAAACACCTACAGCTTATAGTCCAGTGCGGCTTGTATATGTACACATTTGTTTTTTCCCCTAAATGTAGCTGCTGTGGCTTATATTCATGTGCGCTTTATAGTCCGGAAATACGGTAATAGCCACAAGGTCTTATTTTGAAGAGCCCAAAAGCTGATTTGGCGAACCAGAAGTAATAATCTTTCATTTCCGGGACAGCCGCAAGCTATACTTTCGCTTTCGTCAGAAGCGCTAATATAGTACCGCGAGGTCGCAGAGCTTTTTTATTGAGCTCCTAAAACATTGATGTTCTGTATGGTCACCTCAATCTGAGCTTCAGTTCCGAGAAAGACCCCACTAAAGATTGTCGCTAAAGATACAGTGGACGGAGGGGAACTATTCAATGACGTCACAATACGGAAGCAAAACGTTGCCAGGCGCCAAGAACCGGTAAATAAAAGACGTTTGAAAAAGAAATGCCAAAACGCCACGATGCGCGTTTTTCATCGATAGAAATGGCAAAACGCGACGATGCGTGTTTTTCATCGCTAGAAATGCCAAAACGCCACGATGCGCGTTTTTATCGCTAGAAATGTCAAAACCCCCTCGTATAGCGCCGCCCGGTGGCCGCAGCGATGCACGTTTTTCATCGCTAGAAATGCCAAAACGCGACGATGCGCGTTTTTCATCGCTAGAAATGCCAAAACGCGACGATGCGCGTTTTTCAGCGCTAGAAATGCCAAAACGCGACAATGCGCGTTTTTCACCGCTAGAAATGCCAAAACGCCACCATGCACGTTTTTCATCGCTAGAAATGCCAAAACGCGACGATGCGCGTTTTTCATCGCTAGAAATGCCAAAACGCAACAATGCGCGTTTTTCACCGCTAGAAATGCCAAAACGCCACAATGCGCGTTTTTCATCGCTAGAAATGCCAAAACGCGACGATGCGCGTTTTTCATCGCTAGAAATGCCAAAACGCGACGATGCACGTTTTTCATCGCTAGAAATGCCAAAATGCCACGATGCGCGTTTTTCATCGCTACGATGCGCGACGATGCACGTTTTTCATCGCTAGAAATGCCAAAACGCGACGATGCACGTTTTTCATCGCTAGAAATGCCAAAATGCCACGATGCGCGTTTTTCATCGCTAGAAATGCCAAAACGCGACGATGCGCGTTTTTCATCGCTAGAAATGCCAAAATGCCACGATGCGCGTTTTTCATCGCTAGAAATG
Source organism: Electrona antarctica (assembly GCF_951216825.1). NCBI lineage: Eukaryota > Metazoa > Chordata > Actinopteri > Myctophiformes > Myctophidae > Electrona > Electrona antarctica. The sequence goes on along the minus strand of NC_136790.1, from coordinate 2,498,357 downwards.
CCAAAATGCCACGATGCGCGTTTTTCATCGCTAGAAATGCCAAAACGCGACGATGCGCGTTTTTCATCGCTAGAAATGCCAAAACACCACGTTTTTCATCGCTAGAAATGCCAAAACGCAACGATGCGCGTTTTTCATCGCTAGAAATGCCAAAACGCGACGATGCGCGTTTTTCATCGCTAGAAATGCCAAAACGCGACGATGCACGTTTTTCATCGCTAGAAATGCCAAAACGCGACGATGCGCGTTTTTCATCGCTAGAAATGCCAAAACGCAACAATGCGCGTTTTTCACCGCTAGAAATGCCAAAACGCCACAATGCGCGTTTTTCATCGCTAGAAATGCCAAAACGCGACGATGCGCGTTTTTCATCGCTAGAAATGCCAAAACGCGACGATGCACGTTTTTCATCGCTAGAAATGCCAAAATGCCACGATGCGCGTTTTTCATCGCTACGATGCGCGACGATGCACGTTTTTCATCGCTAGAAATGCCAAAACGCGACGATGCGCGTTTTTCATCGCTAGAAATGCCAAAATGCCACGATGCGCGTTTTTCATCGCTAGAAATGCCAAAACGCGACGATGCGCGTTTTTCATCGCTAGAAATGCCAAAATGCCACGATGCGCGTTTTTCATCGCTAGAAATGCCAAAATGCCACGATGCGCGTTTTTCATCGCTAGAAATGCCAAAACGCGACGATGCGCGTTTTTCATCGCTAGAAATGCCAAAACACCACGTTTTTCATCGCTAGAAATGCCAAAACGCAACGATGCGCGTTTTTCATCGCTAGAAATGCCAAAACGCGACGATGCGCGTTTTTCATCGCTAGAAATGCCAAAATGCGACGATGCACGTTTTTCATCGCTAGAAATGCCAAAACGCGACGATGCGCGTTTTTCATCGCTAGAAATGCCAAAACGCGGCGATGCACGTTTTTCATCGCTAGAAATGCCAAAATGCCACGATGCGCGTTTTTCATCGCTAGAAATGCCAAAACGCGACGATGCGCGTTTTTCATCGCTAGAAATGCCAAAATGCCACGATGCGCGTTTTTCATCGCTAGAAATGCCAAAATGCCACGATGCGCGTTTTTCATCGCTAGAAATGCCAAAACGCGACGATGCGCGTTTTTCATCGCTAGAAATGCCAAAACACCACGTTTTTCATCGCTAGAAATGCCAAAACGCAACGATGCGCGTTTTTCATCGCTAGAAATGCCAAAACGCGACGATGCGCGTTTTTCATCGCTAGAAATGCCAAAACGCGACGTTGCACGTTTTTCATCGCTAGAAATGCCAAAACGCGGCGATGCACGTTTTTCATCGCTAGAAATGCCAAAATGCCACGATGCGCGTTTTTCATCGCTACGATGCGCGACGATGCACGTTTTTCATCGCTAGAAATGCCAAAACGCGACGATGCGCGTTTTTCATTGCTAGAAATGCCAAAATGCCACGATGCGCGTTTTTCATCGCTAGAAATGCCAAAACGCGACGATGCGCGTTTTTCATCGCTAGAAATGCCAAAATGCCACGATGCGCGTTTTTCATCGCTAGAAATGCCAAAATGCCACGATGCGCGTTTTTCACCGCTAGAAATGCCAAAACGCGACGATGCGCGTTTTTCATCGCTAGAAATGCCAAAACACCACGTTTTTCATCGCTAGAAATGCCAAAACACCACGTTTTTCATCGCTAGAAATGCCAAAACGCGACGATGCGCGTTTTTCATCGCTAGAAATGCCAAAACGCGACGATGCACGTTTTTCATCGCTAGAAATGCCAAAACGCGACGATGCACGTTTTTCATCGCTAGAAATGCCAAAACGCGACGATGCGCGTTTTTCATCGCTAGAAATGCCAAAACGCGGCGATGCACGTTTTTCATCGCTAGAAATGCCAAAACGCCACGATGCGTGTTTTTCATCGCTAGAAATGCCAAAACGCGATTCTGGATGCATTATAACCTAACAACTCGTCCAATGTCCTTCTATGCGATCTGTGACTTTTAATAAAACTCGTCCAATGTCGGTCATCCTTAGCAGAGAAGGAGTTAATTGAGATGTTTTCTGCCACAGCCAATAAATAACCTACAGCTTATAGTCCAGTGCGGCTTGTATATGTACACATTTGTTTTTTCCCCTAAATGTAGCTGCTGTGGCTTATATTCATGTGCGCTTTATAGTCCGGAAATTACGGTAATAGCCACAAGGTCTTATTTTGAAGAGCCCAAAAGCTGATTTGGCGAACCAGAAGTAATAATCTTTAATTTCCGGGACAGCCGCTAGCTATACTTGCGCTTTCGTCAGAAGCGCTAATATAGTACGGCGAGGTCGCAGAGCTTTTTTATTGAGCTCCTAAAACATTGATGTTCTGTATGGTCACCTCAATCTGAGCTTCAGTTCCGAGAAAGACCCCACTAAAGATTGTCGCTAAAGATACAGTGGACGGAGGGGAACTATTCAATGACGTCACAATACGGAAGCAAAACGTTGCCAGGCGCCAAGAACCGGTAAATAAAAGACGTTTGAAAAAGAAATGCCAAAACGCCACGATGCGCGTTTTTCATCGATAGAAATGGCAAAACGCGACGATGCGTGTTTTTCATCGATAGAAATGGCAAAACGCGACGATGCGTGTTTTTCATCGATAGAAATGGCAAAACGCGACGATGCACGTTTTTCATCGATAGAAATGGCAAAACGCGACGATGCGTGTTTTTCATCGCTAGAAATGCCAAAACGCCACGATGCGCGTTTTTATCGCTAGAAATGTCAAAACCCCCTCGTATAGCGCCGCCCGGTGGCCGCAGCGATGCACGTTTTTCATCGCTAGAAATGCCAAAACGCGACGATGCGCGTTTTTCATCGCTAGAAATGCCAAAACGCGACGATGCGCGTTTTTCATCGCTAGAAATGCCAAAACGCGACGATGCGCGTTTTTCATCGCTAGAAATGCCAAAACGCGACAATGCGCGTTTTTCACCGCTAGAAATGCCAAAACGCCACCATGCACGTTTTTCATCGCTAGAAATGCCAAAACGCGACGATGCACGTTTTTCATCGCTAGAAATGCCAAAACGCGACGATGCACGTTTTTCATCGCTAGAAATGCCAAAACGCGACGATGCACGTTTTTCATCGCTAGAAATGCCAAAACGCGACGATGCGCGTTTTTCATCGCTAGAAATGCCAAAACGCGGCGATGCACGTTTTTCATCGCTAGAAATGCCAAAACGCCACGATGCGTGTTTTTCATCGCTAGAAATGCCAAAACGCGATTCTGGATGCATTATAACCTAACAACTCGTCCAATGTCCTTCTATGCGATCTGTGACTTTTAATAAAACTCGTCCAATGTCGGTCATCCTTAGCAGAGAAGGAGTTAATTGAGATGTTTTCTGCCACAGCCAATAAGAGTGTAAACTGTAAATGATTCATATAAATATAGTAAAGGTACATTGTATCAGAAGCATCGTCATGCTGCTTTATAGTGGTTCACAGGTCTCAAAAACCTTATTATTGGTAGATATGTTCAGAGAGAACAGAAGTCACAGTGCCCTGGCAGGTAGATATGTTCAGAGAGAACAGAAGTCACAGTGCCCCGGCAGGTAGATATGTTCAGAGAGGGCACAGAAGACCCAGTGCCCCGGCAGGTAGATATGTTCAGAGAGAACAGAAGACACAGTGCCCCCGGCAGGTAGATATGTTCAGAGAGAACAGAAGTCACAGTGCCCCGGCAGGTAGATATGTTCAGAGAGGGCACAGAAGACCCAGTGCCCCGGCAGGTAGATATGTTCAGAGAGAACAGAAGACACAGTGCCCCCGGCAGGTAGATATGTTCAGAGAGAACAGAAGACACAGTGCCCCCGGCAGGTAGATATGTTCAGAGAGAACAGAAGACACAGTGCCCCCGGCAGGTAGATATGTTCAGAGAGAACAGAAGACACAGTGCCCCCGGCAGGTAGATATGTTCAGAGAGAACAGAAGACCCAGTGCCCCGGCAGGTAGATATGTTCAGAGAGAACAGAAGACCCAGTGCCCCGGCAGGTAGATATGTTCAGAGAGAACAGAAGACCCAGTGCCCCCGGCAGGTAGATATGTTCAGAGAGAACAGAAGTCACAGTGCCCCGGCAGGTAGATGTGTTCAGAGAGAACAGAAGTCACAGTGCCCCGGCAGGTAGATATGTTCAGAGAGGGCACAGAAGACCCAGTGCCCCGGCAGGTAGATATGTTCAGAGAGGGCACAGAAGACCCAGTGCCCTGGCAGGTAGATATGTTCAGAGAGAACAGAAGTCACAGTGCCCCGGCAGGTAGATATGTTCAGAGAGCACAGAAGACACAGTGCCCCCGGCAGGTAGATATGTTCAGAGAGCACAGAAGACACAGTGCCCCGGCAGGTAGATATGTTCAGAGAGAACAGAAGACACAGTGCCCCGGCAGGTAGATATGTTCAGAGAGAACAGAAGACACAGTGCCCCGGCAGGTAGATATGTTCAGAGAGAGCACAGAAGACACAGTGCCCCGGCAGGTAGATATGTTCAGAGAGCACAGAAGACACAGTGCCCCCGGCAGGTAGATATGTTCAGAGAGAACAGAAGACACAGTGCCCCGGCAGGTAGATATGTTCAGAGAGAACAGAAGACACAGTGCCCCGGCAGGTAGATATGTTCAGAGAGAGCACAGAAGACACAGTGCCCCGGCAGGTAGATATGTTCAGAGAGCACAGAAGACACAGTGCCCCGGCAGGTAGATATGTTCAGAGGGCACAGAAGACACAGTGCCCCGGCAGGTAGATATGTTCAGAGAGAACAGAAGACACAGTGCCCCTGGCAGGTAGATATGTTCAGAGAGAACAGAAGACACAGTGCCCCCGGCAGGTAGATATGTTCAGAGAGAACAGAAGACACAGTGCCCCTGGCAGGTAGATATGTTCAGAGAGAACAGAAGACACAGTGCCCTGGCAGTAGATATGTTCAGAGAGCACAGAAGACACAGTGCCCCCGGCAGGTAGATATGTTCAGAGAGCACAGAAGACACAGTGCCCTGGCAGGTAGATATGTCCCCGGCAGGTAGATATGTTCAGAGAGCACAGAAGTCACAGTGCCCCCGGCAGGTAGATATGTTCAGAGAGAACAGAAGTCACAGTGCCCCCGGCAGGTAGATATGTTCAGAGAGAACAGAAGTCACAGTGCCCCCGGCAGGTAGATATGTTCAGAGAGAACAGAAGTCACAGTGCCCCACCCCCGGCAGGTAGATATGTTCAGAGAGGGCACAGAAGACACAGTGCCCCCGGCAGGTAGATATGTTCAGAGAGAGCACAGAAGACACAGTGCCCCACCCCCGGCAGGTAGATATGTTCAGAGAGGGCACAGAAGACACAGTGCCCCCGGCAGGTAGATATGTTCAGAGAGGGCACAGAAGACACAGTGCCCCACCCCCGGCAGAATGAAGAACTGAGCTTGAAGAGATCATTGCTTTTTCAGTCACACAAAGGCAGGTCCTTATACCCTCTGGTAGTACAGGATCAACCTCTAACTAATTGCAAAAAAAAAAAAAACTCAGCTGATTTTGCATCTTCGATATATCCTGAATAACAGAAATAAAGTTGCCTGGAATTGTCTGAGGGGAAAGTGTTGAAAATGGCCTGTACAGTATGGCCACCATTGACATCCTATTATAAGGCAATATTTTCTAAATGTCCTTATGCTTTAAGTAGCATGTGACATATCAAACTACGGGGTCTTCGTGATGCTGAATCCATTCCAAGCATTAGTTTTGCATAAAAACACTCATTGGGCTAAATTTGGCCATAGCAACTTGCCAAAATGTGATGATGTCACATTCCTTCCAATTGCCAGTGTTGAGTCATTTCTGTTTTTTCGGGGATCAGCGTCTCTCCTTTCATTGCTCGTGCTATTAATATAACAAAATGTAGCAACTTTTAGCTTGTTTGGCTAACGGCCAATGTAATCTACCTAAAACCGGCCGAAATCCGCGTGTGCACGGTCGATCACGCACGCGTGTGATCGCGCATGCATCGCTGCGTAAAATGCGATATTTTGGGCTTGATTAGAGCTTAATTTGACTTAGTTATTAAAATAAACAATGATCGCTTAGCATTCCGGACATCTGATAGTGCTGCACCAGTCCAAACTAGTCCCGGATGTTGTGATTCCTTAAACCGGAAGTGGCATCGCCAGATTCGGTCCAAATCGGCACAATGGTGATGCTACCGCCACCATCAGGACTGAGTGTCTACTATAGGATTGCCGTGTGAGAATGAGATGCAGTGTGTAGTGTATATCACAGATTTTTCTATTGGCATTAAAATGACAAATTAAACATATGAATTGTGCAGGCAGAAGGCACAATCCACTGTTTAATTAGGCTGGCCATAAGCCAGTTAAGATCAAAGCAATTACCGGTATGGTCATTTTGAGGAAAAGTCAACAGAAAACACAATTGGGTGATTAGTGGGTTACTGTCTTGCCTGACCATGAGACGGCTAATGCTATTATATTATTAGGGCAATTATCATTTGGCTCCATTTGGTTTTTGGGTGCTTAATTAGGTGATGCTTATCAGAAGGGCTCATTGTTAGGTATTTTTTGGGAAGTACCGTAGGTAGGGAAAGGT
>NC_136790.1:2426717-2489217 GCF_951216825.1 Electrona antarctica | reverse complement strand
TCTTGTTTCCCGGGGGGCGGGTTCAAACATTTTCTCTTTGACGCAATTGGTCAGCGCTACTGTCAGTCAAAGGTCTCAAGCATTGAACGTCACTGTACCAAAGCCCGCCCATATTGCATACCGTGTCCCGATTGGCCACACCAGTTCTCTAGTGTAGGAAATGAGCGTACAATTGAGCCTCTCCAGACCGTAATCCGCCGGCAGGCAATTCCTTTTTTGCCAACGGCTGATTCGGTCTGGCTTATTAGCCAGGCTAGCCTCACGCTACAGAAACAGGAGATAGGCTCCTGCCCTATGGGCCTCATGGCTACAGAAACAGGAGATAGGCTCCTGCCCCTATGGGCCTCATGGCTACAGAAACAGGAGATAGGCTCCTGCCCCTATGGGCCTCATGGCTACAGAAACAGGAGATAGGCTCCTGCCCTATGGGCCTCATGGCTACAGAAACAGGAGATAGGCTCCTGCCCTATGGGCCTCATGGCTACAGAAACAGGAGATAGGCTCCTGCCCCTATGGGCCTCATGGCTACAGAAACAGGAGATAGGCTCCTGCCCTATGGGCCTCATGGCTACAGAAACAGGAGATAGGCTCCTGCCCCCTATGGGCCTCATGGCTACAGAAACAGGAGATAAGCTCCTGCCCTATGGGCCTCACGCTACAGAAACAGGAGATAGGCTCCTGCCCTATGGGCCTCATGGCTACAGAAACAGGAGATAGGCTCCTGCCCTATGGGCCTCACGCTACAGAAACAGGAGATAGGCTCCTGCCCTATGGGCCTCATGGCTACAGAAACAGGAGATAGGCTCCTGCCCTATGGGCCTCATGTCTACAGAAACAGGAGATAGGCTCCTGCCCTATGGGCCTCATGGCTACAGAAACAGGAGATAGGCTCCTGCCCTATGGGCCTCATGGCTACAGAAACAGGAGATAGGCTCCTGCCCTATGGGCCTCATGGCTACAGAAACAGGAGATAGGCTCCTGCCCTATGGGCCTCATGGCTACAGAAACAGGAGATAGGCTCCTGCCCTATGGGCCTCATGGCTACAGAAACAGAAGATAGGTTCCTGCCCTATGGGCCTCATGGCTACAGAAACAGGAGATAGGCTCCTGCCCTATGGGCCTCATGGCTACAGAAACAGGAGATAGGCTCCTGCCCTATGGGCCTCATGGCTACAGAAACAGGAGATAGGCTCCTGCCCTATGGGCCTCATGGCTACAGAAACAGGAGATAGGCTCCTGCCCTATGGGCCTCATGGCTACAGAAACAGGAGATAGGCTCCTGCCCTATAGACCTCATGGCTACAGAAACAGGAGATAGGCTCCTGCCCTATGGGCCTCATGGCTACAGAAACAGGAGATAGGCTCCTGCCCTATGGGCCTCATGGCTACAGAAACAGGAGATAGGCTCCTGCCCTATGGGCCTCATGGCTACAGAAACAGGAGATAGGTTCCTGCCCTATGGGCCTCATGGCTACAGAAACAGGAGATAGGCTCCTGCCCTATGGGCCTCATGGCTACAGAAACAGGAGATAGGCTCCTGCCCTATGGGCCTCATGGCTACAGAAACAGGAGATAGGCTCCTGCCCTATGGGCCACATGGCTACAGAAACAGGAGATAGGCTCCTGCCCTATGGGCCTCATGGCTACAGAAACAGGAGATAGGCTCCTGCCCTATGGGCCACATGGCTACAGAAACAGGAGATAGGCTCCTGCCCTATGGGCCTCATGGCTACAGAAACAGGAGATAGGCTCCTGCCCTATGGGCCTCATGGCTACAGAAACAGGAGATAGGCTCCTGCCCTATAGACCTCATGGCTACAGAAACAGGAGATAGGCTCCTGCCCTATGGGCCTCATGGCTACAGAAACAGGAGATAGGCTCCTGCCCTATGGGCCTCATGGCTACAGAAACAGGAGATAGGCTCCTGCCCTATGGGCCTCATGGCTACAGAAACAGGAGATAGGTTCCTGCCCTATGGGCCTCATGGCTACAGAAACAGGAGATAGGCTCCTGCCCTATGGGCCTCATGGCTACAGAAACAGGAGATAGGCTCCTGCCCTATGGGCCTCATGGCTACAGAAACAGGAGATAGGCTCCTGCCCTATGGGCCTCATGGCTACAGAAACAGGAGATAGGCTCCTGCCCCTATGGGCCACATGGCTACAGAAACAGGAGATAGGCTCCTGCCCCTATGGGCCACATGGCTACAGAAACAGGAGATAGGTTCCTGCCCTATATGGGCCTCATGGCTCGGCAAGGCTACTTTCATGTTGCTGGGAGCAGTTAGTTAGTAGATGGGATAATTCTTCTGTCTGTTATCTCTCTCTGACTTGTGTGTGCATGCACGCACGTGCACACACACGCAAACACACACACATGCGCGCACGCACACACACACACACACACACACGCACGCGCGCGTGCACACACACACACACACGCATGCTTTTAAGTCTGGCAATTAAAGTTCCATTGTGTGATACACAGCACACGCCCCCCAAGCTAATCATGGCCAATTGTGACACGGCACGATTGAAGTGCCGTTTCTCTAATTAAGAGTACGGTACCCAGAACCCAGATTGCTGCTACGGTATGTCTCTGAATACATTAATCATGGGTCGAGCCAGGCCGTTGAGTTTGTCAAAAATCATATACGTACCACATGAATACAAGTAGACTAATTAATTTTAAGTTGTGTGTGTGTGTGGAAATTATAATCAAATTTCACTCTTATATTTGTTATTCTTTTATTATTAGTATTAGTATTATTAATATATTTTGCATAGAAACAAATTTACAAACGATCTACAAGCTCGTAGCGCGCCACCGAGTGGCGCGCTACGAGCTTGTAGGTCTGCTATTTTTTTTTAAATCGAAGAACGACTGACATAGAAACATAGCTTTTTCAGAAAACTGTCAGGATGTAGAAGACATTTTTAGAATCTGATCTCAGGTCAAAATGGGTTAGTTGAATTGACATGCACTAACTACGGCTACTAATTGAATATAATCGAGTACATAATCTTTTTAATTAATTCAGCATTTTTCCCCCAAACATTGTTGGTTATTCAAGGCTTGATTATTTACGGTGTGTGACAGCCATGGGTGCGCTGGTGGGTGTGATATATCGGTGTAGACATTGTGCTGATTGAATTTGGGAACGCAGGCATTGCTGAAAATTGCATTTCTACGTTGGCCTGTTCATCCACGGTGCTGGGAAACCTACTGTAATGTGTTGATGTTTATTACAGAGGACGACAACAACTCGCTTACTGCAGCTGACCTTCAAGAGAAATGTCACCTTTTATTTAATTTGCCATTAGTACCCGTCTGCTTCTGTACAGTATGTGATTTGGTCAACATTATTGCCGTTCATGGTCAATTTGGTGGTGTGCTGTGTGCATGCCAGCTGTGATTGTGCGTTCAACGTGTGTAATGTTATCTGAATGATCCAAGATTCGACTGGCAGCCTAGAACAGAACACTGAATATTCATTCTTGTCCTGTAGACGGTCTGGGGTCAATATTCATTCTTGTCCTGTAGACGGTCTGGGGTCAATATTCATTCTTGTCCTGTAGAGTGTAGACAGTCTGGGGTCAATATTCATTCTTGTCCTGTAGACGGTCTGGGGTCAATATTCATTCTTGTCCTGTAGACAGTCTGGGGTCAATATTCATTCTTGTCCTGTAGACGGTCTGGGGTCAATATTCATTCTTGTCCTGTAGACAGTCTGGGGTCAATATTCATTCTTGTCCTGTAGACGGTCTGGGGTCAATATTCATTCTTGTCCTGTAGAGTGTAGACAGTCTGGGGTCAATATTCATTCTTGTCCTGTAGAGTGTAGACAGTCTGGGGTCAATATTCATTCTTGTCCTGTAGAGTGTAGACAGTCTGGGGTCAATATTCATTCTTGTCCTGTAGACAGTCTGGGGTCAATATTCATTCTTGTCCTGTAGACAGTCTGGGGTCAATATTCATTCTTGTCCTGTAGACAGTCTGGGGTCAATATTCATTCTTGTCCTGTAGACAGTCTGGGGTCAATATTCATTCTTGTCCTGTAGAGACAGTCTGGGGTCAATATTCATTCTTGTCCTGTAGACAGTCTGGGGTCAATATTCATTCTTGTCCTGTAGAGTGTAGACAGTCTGGGGTCAATATTCATTCTTGTCCTGTAGACAGTCTGGGGTCAATATTCATTCTTGTCCTGTAGAGTGTAGACAGTCTTGGTCAATCCGTTGGATGAGGATTTTTTGCCCCAAACAACAAAAACTAAAGTTTGTCAACGTTTCATCCTTTCACAACTTTAACACTCTATTCTTAGTTCGCCTTTTCCTGTAAGAGATTATAGCTTTTAGATCCACTATTTGTGTCTAATGTTTTCGACCAGAATATGGATGCCGGGGTTAAGCAAGGGGTTAATGTCTTGTTTACGACGTGCAGTATACATATATATGCTCAGTGAGCTTAGGTGGACTTTACTAACCTCCTTTACTAACCTCCTTTACTAACCTCCTTTACTAACCTCCTTTACTAACCTCCTTGGTCCTTTACTAACCTCCTTGGTCCTTTACTAACCTCCTTGGTCCTTTACTAACCTCCTTGGTCCTCCGAGGAGGTTTTGAGTGGTGCAACCACTCCAAGGAACAGCAATGTCCGTCCTAACCTATGTGACTGAGTACCAGTAGGGGCTAAAGTGGCGCTGTTGTGCCAGAAACGGAGAGATGGTGTTGCACTGTTGCCTGCTAATTACACAGAGAGAGAGAGGCAGGGGGAGAGGGGAGTTGCACCACTCAGTTCACACGGATGTGATTTTTTTTTTTTTTTAAGTACGACCCCTGTAAATGGCAAAAGAAAAACATTATAATATCACAATACATCACTGACTTCCTGTTGGGTTCAGGTCATGGGTCCCATGGTGCTTTCTTTGAAGTCTGTGCTACTGAATCTAGTACATGGAGGTGTAACCCTTATTATGAAGTCTGTGCTACTGAATCTAGTACATGGAGGTGTAACCCTTATTATGAAGTCTGTGCTACTGAATCTAGTACATGGAGGTGTAACCCTTATTATGAAGTCTGTGCTACTGAATCTAGTACATGGAGGTGTAACCCTTATTATGAAGTCTGTGCTACTGAATCTAGTACATGGAGGTGTAACCCTTATTATGAAGTCTGTGCTACTGAATCTAGTAAATCGAGGTGTAACCCTTATTATGAAGTCTGTGCTACTGAATCTAGTAAATCGAGGTGTAACCCTTATTATGAAGTCTGTGCTACTGAATCTAGTACATCGAGGTGTAACCCTTATTATGAAGTCTGTGCTACTGAATCTAGTAAATCGAGGTGTAACCCTTATTATGAAGTCTGGGCCTACTGAATCTAGTACATCGAGATGTAACCCTTATTATGAAGTCTGGGCCTACTGAATCTAGTACATGGAGGTGTAACCCTTATTATGAAGTCTGGGCCTACTGAATCTAGTACATGGAGGTGTAACCCTTATTATGAAGTCTGGGCCTACTGAATCTAGTACATCGAGATGTAACCCTTATTATGAAGTCTGGGCCTACTGAATCTAGTACATGGAGGTGTAACCCTTATTATGAAGTCTGGGCCTACTGAATCTAGTACATGGAGGTGTAACCCTTATTATGAAGTCTGTGCTACTGAATCTAGTACATGGAGGTGTAACCCTTATTATGAAGTCCGTGCTACTGAATCTAGTACATGGAGGTGTAACCCTTATAGAGCGTCGCAGTCCCGCCCCCTCGAGAGACCCAGAAAATAAATCCCCGTTCATTTTCCTCATAGACTTTTCAGAAAGTACAAAGCCAACTCTTGTCGTGACAAATCATGACAATAAACACAATGTTTTGGGCCAAACAAAGAATTAGAAAGTAGTTAGAATTAGTAGTAGTAGTAAAACGGAAGGTTACAACACTTTTTTTTGTTGTTGTTTTTCTTCTTTGTAATTATTTGTTTGGTCCAAAATATTGTGTTTGTTGTCATGATTTGTCACGACTCGAGTTGGCTTCGTACGACGCTTAAAAGGTCTTTAAATAAATATGTTTTGAAATGTCTATGGGGAAAATGAACGGGTTCTCTCTCTCTCTCTCTGTAATTAGCAGGCAACAGTGCAACACTATCTCTCCGTTTCTGGCACAACAGCGCCACTTTAGCCCCTACTGGTACTCATAGTCACATAGGTTAGGACGGACATTGCTGTTCCTTGGAGTGGTTGCACCACTCAAAAACTCCTCGGAGGACCAAGGAGGTTAGTAAATAAAATGCATTGGGATTCATTTCCTGGGCCTGGCGTCGTCATGAAAGGGGGCGGGACTGGGCCTGGCGTCGTCATGAAAGGGGGCGGGACTGGGCCTGGCGTCGTCATGAAAGGGGGCGGGACTGAAACGCTCTATTATGTGGTCCTTTAATTTGACATTTTGTAAGGGGTGCTATCAGGCCATTTAGCCACCCATGTTCAAGACCTATGGAATATGTGTCACCACTTTTCGTGTGGAAGGTTTTGTAGTATTTGTGAGTGGTGCAAACCACTCCAACAACCAGCTTTGTCTTTATCTATGTTTGTATGTGTGTACCTGTACGTGGGACCCAAAAAAATGAGCATGGTTACTATGGTCACTGACATTACGTCAAACCACAGTTGATCAGTCTATATAAGACCTTACACAACTCAGTTCACACAGGTGTGATTTTTAGTATTCTGAGCACCTTTTGCCCTGATGACAAAATGTGATTAATTTAGCACGAGAATACAAATAATTCCATTACAATTTGGTCTCACATTGGTGGGTGCTCAGGCTTTAACCCATTCAGACCCGAGTTAAAAACATTCACTTTGAAAGAATATATATTCAAAGATTTGCGCCACATTTTTACGATTTTTCAAAAATAGCAGACCTACAAACTCGTAGCGCGCCACTCGGTGGCGCTGCTATTTTTCAATATCTAAAGTATAACATAACGCTTGAAACGCCCAAAATGGGTTAATAAATGCGGGGACATCACGCTAATACACAACAGATTGTGCAGGGTCCTCGCCAAAAGATATTTTCCTCTCACTCTCTTTGTTCATTTGAGTCAGGCATTTCATGGCACTTCTGGGGAGATTAATTTCCTATTCAGTCACGTATGCTCGGAGAAACGGGCAAAGACAAAGGCCAAGGGGGAAGCCAATGCTTGTGGTCTCCTCAACAAAAAAAATAAAAACGTCAGAAGACATCCAAGCCAGCCCTATATTCTCTAACCTCCGAGCTGATAAAGCAAATTTCACAGCAGGAAATTGAGTTAGGCCTCTAACCGAGAAGAGAGTGGTCTATCAGATATACATGGTGGAGCATTCCTCTGCTGTACAGTTGAAGAGTGGTCCATCAGATATACATGGTGGAGCATTCCACTGCTGTACAGTTGAAGAGTGGTCTATCAGATATACATGGTGGAGCATTCCACTGCTGTACAGTTGAAGAGTGTTCTATCAGATATACATGGTGGAGCATTCCACTGCTGTACAGTTGAAGAGTGTTCTATCAGATATACATGGTGGAGCATTCCACTGCTGTACAGTTGAAGAGTGTTCTATCAGATATACATGGTGGAGCATTCCACTGATGTACAGTTGAAGAGTGTTCTATCAGATATACATGGTGGAGCATTCCACTGCTGTACAGTTGCGCTAGCTTTCAGCTGATCAGGGTGGCCGTACTGATGAAAAGGAAATGGGGTGAAGTATTTAATATGTTACACTCCACCCATGATGGTAGTCTTGACTCTCGCCTGATAAATAGATTTGCTTATCTGACATTTGGACAGTGGCGACTGTCATTAGGCTTAAATAGATTACATGGTGTGTGTGTGTGTGTGTGTGTGTGTGTGTGTGTGTGTGTGTGCGCGTGCGAGAGAGAACGTTATGTAATATATGTAATTATAATAAACCATTGCAAATCTGAGCACGGCGCAGGTGAGGCTACACAAAAGGCATATTTTGAAAGCGACACACTATTTTTCAGGAAGAGATTTGGTGTAGAGGAAAAATGGAGGGGACCCCGGCCAACAAGATATGGTTTAAGTGGTTAAATACAATTAACGTTTCTTATTACATGGCTTGGTTGAATGCTTGATTCTGATTGGTCAATCGCTTAATTCAGCGTTGAATTATGTGTCGATAATGACCGCTGCCTAATCAAACCCTCTGAGCACCAGCTGTGCCCCGCTTGATTTACTGCTGTTTCCAACATGACAGCCATGTAAACACACACACACTAGTGACACACAATGTCATTTACAGCTAAACATTGCTCTTATGCTTAAAATGTTTTTGAAAACATTTGATCGAGAAATAGACGAAGCAGGACCCGAAAATGGATTCTATTTGATCAACTCACTTCCTTGTTTTCCGACAGTCCTGCAGCTGCAGACGCAGCCAGCGCAAACTTATGTAATACTTTTTTTGTTGTGTTTTGGGTCAATGTATTAATTTATGTTAGTTAGCCATGTAATAAGCGGGATAATATCTGGCTAGGTGGTCATTATCGGGAGATAATTCACCGACAGGGAGTTTAACCACCGAGGCGAAGCCGAGGTGGTTACACTCGCCAGATTGTATCCCTTACATATAGCCTAGTTCTTGATAAACCAATATGGAAAATAAAATAATCCACTGCTCGTATAGATCAATAATTACGGTATATGTAACTCATACTCTAGCAGTGTTACTCTCTCATCATGTTTCCCTCGTTTTGAGGAAAACAAAAGAAAAGAAAAAGTGTCTGAAACGGTTCTGTTCCATAGTTATAAAACCCATTGAAAATGTAATGGTTAGCGCGGCAAAAGTGTAACGATATCAGGAAGAGAGTTACAGAGACTTTCTAGAAATCTCTCTAGCACAGGAGTGGGTGGCAGAAGATTTTTGCAACCACGTGGTTTTCATGGCACTGTAGCTTCACTGGGATTTGAAGATTTTGAACAGTGGATCATAGGTTAGCTAAGAGCGCCATCTAGTAGATGAAAAAAAAGTCAGCGAAAGTCGTCCTAGGCTGTGTATGAGTTAACGCATATTTGATTGATACGTACTGTATGTAGGGCATTAACATAAAAATCGATTAGTCGACTAGTCGAATAGCAAAACGGTAGTCGACACTGTAAATCAAAAATCGGGTAATCGTTAATATTATTTTTAATATTTTTTATGATTTCTTTTTTTTTACAGCAGACATGCAGCTGTGAGCTCTGTGGTTGTGTTGGTAGTTCTCCAACTTAAGTACTAATCCATTCCTGGCTGATTGTTTTCATATCATATACAAGCCGACTGTACGTGGGTTTTGCCGTCACCGTCACTCGTGTAGGTGCGGTGTGCGGCGGTGGCACTGGCAGCATTTAAGACAGATTTTTAAACAGCATATGCCTCATAGGCTCATACGCTCAATGGGGACAACTACAGTGTGTAAATACTTTTACTATTGGTGAGTTTATTACTGTAGTTTGTTCAACAAGTTAGATTGGAGACGTGTCGTCGTTTCGTCCGGTAGAGTAGTATAGCAGGAGTCCCTCGACTCCCTCCTCACTCTGCCCAATAATATCCAGTTTGGTGACAGTCAAACTACAGTAGCTCTTCCCGTGATTTCATGATTATTTTTCTTATTAATCTTTCTTCATGCTTATCCAACAAAAGTGCAGGCGTGCGGCATTATTAAAAACAAACAGCTATGCCGCGCGATCATAGTTATAATAGTCGCGGTGGAGTGAAGGAGTTGATCATCTGATTCATAGCCTGGCAAGCCTGCTAGCTAGCAAGCCTAGTATGTAATCATAACCCCCTCCTAGCTTGTAGCTCCTTCTAAAAAACAAAGGAACTGTGGTTGTAACTTGTTGTTGAACATTTAGGGTTGTATGAAAATTATCGCATCGTTCATTCCTCCTCCTCCGTCTACTCTCCACTCTCCAACTGAACAAACATTTTCAACAACGTAACATGCTATGCTGCGCCGTAGAAAGGTCTTGCGCATCAAAAATAGCAGATCTACAAGCTCACAGCGCGTCCATCCGTGAGTCATTGTGGACTTGCAACTTTGACTTGACTTTTAACAGCTGATGTGAATTTCGGCCAATCAGAGCGGCATTCAGCGTAATCTAGTAAGAGAGTGGCGGCACTAGCGTTGACTCCCATTGTAACAATGGAATGCGGAAGTGCTCATTATATCTCAATGGGATAGTTCCTATGTTTGGAACTATAGCCCATAGGCACCCGCTTTGTGGCGAGATCAAAGCGTGTCGCCACTCTCTTACTATTCCACTCGGCCTGCATTCAACGGCTCTGTTCTGCAGTTAAATCTTCACTCGCGCTGGCCGTTTCAGAACATGCTTGATTGGATGGAAAAAAATATCATATTTTACCGCCGACTAATCGACTATAAATCGATTTTGATGGTATTCGTGTCGACTATCAAAAATCACGTTTGGTTAATGCCCTAACTGTATGTGCTCATACTGTTTCCTCGGTTCTTATTTGATTAGATTTGTATGCAAGTGAAGTGATTTTCCCTAGAAATATCCAGTCAATATGAACGGCCTGTGCGACCACATTCATTGGTTTACACATTTTGTGTCATTAAGCAACTAGTCGACTAGTTTACTAGTCGACTAGTAAATCCACTAGTCGACCTTGTTGGTACTAGTTGACCCCCCCGATTTTGTAGGCCTCAAGATCAGGTAGATTATAGTTATAGTCACCATGTACACATTTTTTAAATGTACAAATATTTATTAAAAAAAACAAAACAAAGAAACAATTTTTTTACATAATAGGTAGTTAAACAACTAGTCGACTAGTAAACTAGGCAACTAGTCAACTAGTAAAAATGACTAGAAGTGAATGCCCTACGGCGACGAAGGGATCACTGAGTGATCCCTTCGTCGCCATGCCAGCAGCTCCTGAGGATATGCGTGTCCTTACACCCAAACCATGGGATCACAAACACCCAAACCATGGGATCACACCATGTCCTTACACCCAAACCATGGGATCACAAACACCCAAACCATGGGATCACACCATGTCCTTACACCCAAACCATGGGATCACACCATGTCCTTACACCCAAACCATGGGATCACACCATGTCCTTACACCCAAACCATGGGATCACACCATGTCCTTACACCCAAACCATGGGATCACAAACACCCAAACCATGGGATCACACCATGTCCTTACACCCAAACCATGGGATCACAAACACCCAAACCATGGGATCACACCATGTCCTTACACCCAAACCATGGGATCACAAACACCCAAACCATGGGATCACACCATGTCCTTACACCCAAACCATGGGATCACAAACACCCAAACCATGGGATCACACCATGTCCTTACACCCAAACCATGGGATCACAAACACCCAAACCATGGGATCACACCATGTCCTTACCAAACCATGGGATCACACCATGTCCTTACACCCAAACCATGGGATCACACCATGTCCTTACACCCAAACCATGGGATCACACCATGTCCTTACACCCAAACCATGGGATCACAAACACATTGTAAAACATCAAATAATACAAACATTGTTTCTATTTATTCTGGTTAAGTGTTTTGGGAGGCCGGCCCAGACAGGTGAAGCATATTCCAGCACTGGCCTGATGAAGGTCACGTACACCTGGGTCAACACATCTGGGGGGAGCTGTACTCGTTTGACCACGATGCTCAGATAGTGAACACTTGGACCCTTAAAATGGAATGTTTGGCCTAAATATATCACTAGAGGAAATGCCATGGGGATCACAAACATCAGTCATCACCTGGGGAGGATGAACGATCAAAGCAATAGGCTATTTTAGCCAGTAGTTCGGGTTCGAGTTCGGGATCCAAGAGGTTGAGGTTGAGCATCTTGGAAGCCCCGGGCTCTCGTGAGGCTAAAATTATATAGCCTGGCTAATAAGCCAGACCGAATCAGCCGTTGGCAAAAAGAAATTGCCTGCCGACGGCACGACAGTGTGATTTGAGTCTGGCTTATTAGCCAGACTAAAAATTATAGCCCTCATGAAAAGAGATACAATAATGCTGGAAACTGTTGTCGTACGATTGCACTATTGTCATTTTTTGTTTGTAATTATATCCGGACACCAGGTTGAAAGTGTTAATGAGACTGTATGTGTGCGTTTGTTGCAGGACTGGAAAGCGTCGACCACTACCCCATTCTAGTCGCTGTCACTGGTATCCTGGTTCGAATCCTTGTGGACGGAGAGAGACAGGGGTGAGTGTTTCCGGTGTGAATGTTTGTGTGTGTGCATCTAAAGGGTGTCTTCCCCTTAAAATGGAGCCTTTGGACCACTTTTTGTGGATTTCATTTCATGGTGTTTCAACACAGTGAGGCTTCCAGACCAACTGCTGTGTTATTGTTACTGCTGTCATCACTTCTAGATGGCTCTCGACTCGAACCCAAGTTAAATTAAGAGAAACGAGTTGAACGTTTCTTTTGAGGGGTTGGTTGGTGAGTTTGGCCGTTCTGAATTTGTCCTCCTTTGAATCCGTGCTGCAGTGTGCTGACTCGGTTGAAGACCTTTTGTGTTTGAATGGATGAATATGCTTTGACAGAGAGAAGTTCTTACACCTACAGAGATACACTAATGTTGCTGGCAGCAGTTTGTTTAGAGAAAGGGATAATTCTTCTTTGTCTATGTAATCTCTCTCTCGCACACACACACACACACACACACACACACACACACACACACACACACACACACACACACACACACACACACACACACACACACACAGCTACCATGGTGCTGCATTGCAATCAGACCCACAATGGTGAATGGGTTTATGCGCTCCAGTGTCCAAGACATTCAATTAGTGACCCATAAAGGCTGTGGCTGGTGCCAAAGAACACGGGCAGACACGGGTAAGACTTGGACTTGGGATGGGAACCACACTCAAACACACCCACTTTTGTCAAAACAGCATTTGTATGTGTGCTGCATGACGAAGAGAAATACTGAAGGAGAGCGTTTGCGTGTGTCATTTATGCACGTGTGCACATGGCAGTGAGAAGTGGTGTCTGTGTGTGTGTTGCTGGTTGACAGTGAGAAGTGGTGTCTGTGTGTGTGTTGCTGGTTGACAGTGAGAAGTGGTGTCTGTGTGTGTGTTGCTGGTTGACAGTGAGAAGTGGTGTCTGTGTGTGTGTTGCTGGTTTACAGTGAGAAGTGGTGTCTATGTGTGTGTTGCTGGTTGACAGTGAGAAGTGGTGTCTATGTGTGTGTGTTGCTGGTGGACAGTGAGAAGTGGTGTCTGTGTGTGTGTTGCTGGTTGACAGTGAGAAGTGGTGTCTGTGTGTGTGTTGCTGGTTGACAGTGAGAAGTGGTGTCTATGTGTGTGTTGCTGGTTGACAGTGAGAAGTGGTGTCTGTGTGTGTGTTGCTGGTTGACAGTGAGAAGTGGTGTCTGTGTGTGTGTTGCTGGTTGACAGTGAGAAGTGGTGTCTGTGTGTGTGTGTTGCTGGTGGACAGTGAGAAGTGGTGTCTATGTGTGTGTGTTGCTGGTTGACAGTGAGAAGTGGTGTCTATGTGTGTGTGTTGCTGGTTGACAGTGAGAAGTGGTGTCTATGTGTGTGTTGCTGGTGGACAGTGAGAAGTGGTGTCTATGTGTGTGTGTTGCTGGTTGACAGTGAGAAGTGGTGTCTGTGTGTGTGTTGCTGGTGGACAGTGAGAAGTGGTGTCTATGTGTGTGTGTTGCTGGTTGACAGTGAGAAGTGGTGTCTGTGTGTGTGTTGCTGGTGGACAGTGAGAAGTGGTGTCTATGTGTGTGTGTTGCTGGTTGACAGTGAGAAGTGGTGTCTATGTGTGTGTTGCTGGTGGACAGTGAGAAGTGGTGTCTATGTGTGTGTGTTGCTGGTTGACAGTGAGAAGTGGTGTCTATGTGTGTGTTGCTGGTTGAGAGTGAGAAGTGGTGTCTATGTGTGTGTGTTGCTGGTTGACAGTGAGAGGTGGTGTCTGTGTGTGTGTGTTGCTGGTTGACAGTGAGAAGTGGTGTCTATGTGTGTGTTGCTGGTTGAGAGTGAGAAGTGGTGTCTATGTGTGTGTGTTGCTGGTTGACAGTGAGAGGTGGTGTCTGTGTGTGTGTTGCTGGTTGACAGTGAGAAGTGGTGTCTATGTGTGTGTTGCTGGTTGACAGTGAGAAGTGGTGTCTATGTGTGTGTTGCTGGTTGACAGTGAGAAGTGGTGTCTATGTGTGTGTTGCTGGTTGACAGTGAGAAGTGGTGTCTATGTGTGTGTTGCTGGTTGACAGTGAGAAGTGGTGTCTATGTGTGTGTTGCTGGTGGACAGTGAGAAGTGGTGTCTGTGTGTGTGTTGCTGGTTGACAGTGAGAAGTGGTGTATATGTGTGTGTTGCTGGTGGACAGTGAGAAGTGGTGTCTATGTGTGTGTTGCTGGTTGAGAGTGAGAAGTGGTGTCTATGTGTGTGTGTGTTGCTGGTTGACAGTGAGAGGTGGTGTCTGTGTGTGTGTTGCTGGTTGACAGTGAGAAGTGGTGTCTATGTGTGTGTTGCTGGTTGACAGTGAGAAGTGGTGTATGTGTGTGTGTGTTGCTGGTTGACAGTGAGAAGTGGTGTCTATGTGTGTTGCTGGTTGACAGTGAGAAGTGGTGTCTATGTGTGTGTTGCTGGTTGAGAGTGAGAAGTGGTGTCTATGTGTGTGTGTTGCTGGTTGACAGTGAGAGGTGGTGTCTGTGTGTGTGTTGCTGGTTGACAGTGAGAAGTGGTGTCTGTGTGTGTGTTGCTGGTTGAGAGTGAGAAGTGGTGTCTATGTGTGTGTTGCTGGTTGACAGTGAGAAGTGGTGTCTATGTGTGTGTGTTGCTGGTTGACAGTGAGAAGTGGTGTCTGTGTGTGTGTTGCTGGTTGACAGTGAGAAGTGGTGTCTGTGTGTGTGTTGCTGGTTGACAGTGAGAAGTGGTGTCTGTGTGTGTGTGTTGCTGGTGGACAGTGAGAAGTGGTGTCTATGTGTGTGTGTTGCTGGTTGACAGTGAGAAGTGGTGTTTATGTGTGTGTGTTGCTGGTTGACAGTGAGAAGTGGTGTCTATGTGTGTGTTGCTGGTGGACAGTGAGAAGTGGTGTCTATGTGTGTGTGTTGCTGGTTGACAGTGAGAAGTGGTGTCTATGTGTGTGTTGCTGGTTGACAGTGAGAAGTGGTGTCTATGTGTGTGTTGCTGGTGGACAGTGAGAAGTGGTGTCTATGTGTGTGTGTTGCTGGTTGACAGTGAGAAGTGGTGTCTGTGTGTGTGTTGCTGGTGGACAGTGAGAAGTGGTGTCTATGTGTGTGTGTTGCTGGTTGACAGTGAGAAGTGGTGTCTGTGTGTGTGTTGCTGGTGGACAGTGAGAAGTGGTGTCTATGTGTGTGTGTTGCTGGTTGACAGTGAGAAGTGGTGTCTATGTGTGTGTTGCTGGTGGACAGTGAGAAGTGGTGTCTATGTGTGTGTGTTGCTGGTTGACAGTGAGAAGTGGTGTCTATGTGTGTGTTGCTGGTTGAGAGTGAGAAGTGGTGTCTATGTGTGTGTGTTGCTGGTTGACAGTGAGAGGTGGTGTCTGTGTGTGTGTGTTGCTGGTTGACAGTGAGAAGTGGTGTCTATGTGTGTGTTGCTGGTTGAGAGTGAGAAGTGGTGTCTATGTGTGTGTGTTGCTGGTTGACAGTGAGAGGTGGTGTCTGTGTGTGTGTTGCTGGTTGACAGTGAGAAGTGGTGTCTATGTGTGTGTTGCTGGTTGACAGTGAGAAGTGGTGTCTATGTGTGTGTTGCTGGTTGACAGTGAGAAGTGGTGTCTATGTGTGTGTTGCTGGTTGACAGTGAGAAGTGGTGTCTATGTGTGTGTGTTGCTGGTTGACAGTGAGAAGTGGTGTCTATGTGTGTGTTGCTGGTGGACAGTGAGAAGTGGTGTCTGTGTGTGTGTTGCTGGTTGACAGTGAGAAGTGGTGTATATGTGTGTGTTGCTGGTGGACAGTGAGAAGTGGTGTCTATGTGTGTGTTGCTGGTTGAGAGTGAGAAGTGGTGTCTATGTGTGTGTGTGTTGCTGGTTGACAGTGAGAGGTGGTGTCTGTGTGTGTGTTGCTGGTTGACAGTGAGAAGTGGTGTCTATGTGTGTGTTGCTGGTTGACAGTGAGAAGTGGTGTATGTGTGTGTGTGTTGCTGGTTGACAGTGAGAAGTGGTGTCTATGTGTGTTGCTGGTTGACAGTGAGAAGTGGTGTCTATGTGTGTGTTGCTGGTTGAGAGTGAGAAGTGGTGTCTATGTGTGTGTTGCTGGTTGACAGTGAGAAGTGGTGTCTGTGTGTGTGTTGCTGGTGGACAGTGAGAAGTGGTGTCTATGTGTGTGTTGCTGGTTGACAGTGAGAAGTGGTGTCTGTGTGTGTGTTGCTGGTTGACAGTGAGAAGTGGTGTCTGTGTGTGTGTTGCTGGTTGACAGTGAGAAGTGGTGTCTGTGTGTGTGTTGCTGGTGGACAGTGAGAAGTGGTGTCTATGTGTGTGTTGCTGGTTGACAGTGAGAAGTGGTGTCTATGTGTGTGTTGCTGGTTGAGAGTGAGAAGTGGTGTCTATGTGTGTGTGTTGCTGGTTGACAGTGAGAAGTGGTGTCTATGTGTGTGTGTTGCTGGTTGACAGTGAGAAGTGGTGTCTGTGTGTGTGTTGCTGGTTGACAGTGAGAAGTGGTGTCTATGTGTGTGTTGCTGGTTGACAGTGAGAGGTGGTGTCTATGTGTGTGTGTTGCTGGTTGACAGTGAGAAGTGGTGTCTATGTGTGTGTTGCTGGTTGACAGTGAGAAGTGGTGTCTATGTGTGTGTTGCTGGTTGACAGTGAGAGGTGGTGTCTATGTGTGTTGCTGGTGGACAGTGAGAAGTGGTGTCTATGTGTGTGTGTTGCAGGTTGACAGTGAGAAGTGGTGTCTATGTGTGTGTTGCTGGTTGACAGTGAGAAGTGGTGTCTGTGTGTGTGTTGCAGGTTGACAGTGAGAAGTGGTGTCTGTGTGTGTGTTGCTGGTTGACAGTGAGAAGTGGTGTCTATGTGTGTGTGTTGCTGGTTGACAGTGAGAAGTGGTGTCTATGTGTGTGTGTTGCTGGTTGACAGTGAGAAGTGGTGTCTATGTGTGTGTGTTGCTGGTTGACAGTGAGAAGTGGTGTCTATGTGTGTGTGTTGCTGGTTGACAGTGAGAAGTGGTGTCTGTGTGTGTGTTGCTGGTTGACAGTGAGAAGTGGTGTCTATGTGTGTGTGTTGCTGGTTGACAGTGAGAAGTGGTGTCTATGTGTGTGTTGCTGGTTGACAGTGAGAAGTGGTGTCTATGTGTGTGTGTTGCTGGTTGACAGTGAGAAGTGGTGTCTGTGTGTGTGTTGCTGGTTGACAGTGAGAAGTGGTGTCTATGTGTGTGTTGCTGGTTGACAGTGAGAGGTGGTGTCTATGTGTGTGTGTTGCTGGTTGACAGTGAGAAGTGGTGTCTATGTGTGTGTTGCTGGTTGACAGTGAGAAGTGGTGTCTATGTGTGTGTTGCTGGTTGACAGTGAGAGGTGGTGTCTATGTGTGTGTGTTGCAGGTTGACAGTGAGAAGTGGTGTCTATGTGTGTGTTGCTGGTTGACAGTGAGAAGTGGTGTCTGTGTGTGTGTTGCAGGTTGACAGTGAGAAGTGGTGTCTATGTGTGTGTTGCTGGTTGACAGTGAGAAGTGGTGTCTATGTGTGTGTTGCTGGTTGACAGTGAGAGGTGGTGTCTATGTGTGTGTGTTGCTGGTTGACAGTGAGAAGTGGTGTCTATGTGTGTGTTGCTGGTTGACAGTGAGAAGTGGTGTCTATGTGTGTGTTGCTGGTTGACAGTGAGAAGTGGTGTCTATGTGTGTGTTGCTGGTTGACAGTGAGAAGTGGTGTATATGTGTGTGTGTTGCTGGTTGACAGTGAGAAGTGGTGTCTATGTGTGTGTTGCTGGTTGACAGTGAGAAGTGGTGTCTGTGTGTGTGTTGCTGGTTGACAGTGAGAAGTGGTGTCTGTGTGTGTGTTGCTGGTTGACAGTGAGAAGTGGTGTCTGTGTGTGTGTTGCTGGTTGACAGTGAGAAGTGGTGTCTGTGTGTGTGTTGCTGGTTGACAGTGAGAAGTGGTGTCTATGTGTGTGTTGCTGGTTGAGAGTGAGAAGTGGTGTCTATGTGTGTGTTGCTGGTTGACAGTGAGAAGTGGTGTCTATGTGTGTGTTGCTGGTTGACAGTGAGAAGTGGTGTCTGTGTGTGTGTTGCTGGTTGACAGTGAGAAGTGGTGTCTGTGTGTGTGTTGCTGGTTGACAGTGAGAAGTGGTGTCTATGTGTGTGTTGCTGGTTGACAGTGAGAAGTGGTGTCTGTGTGTGTGTTGCTGGTTGGCAGTGAGAAGTGGTGTCTGTGTGTGTGTTGCTGGTTGACAGTGAGAAGTGGTGTCTGTGTGTGTGTTGCTGGTTGGCAGTGAGAAGTGGTGTCTGTGTGTGTGTTGCTGGTTGACAGTGAGAAGTGGTGTCTATGTGTGTGTTGCTGGTTGACAGTGAGAAGTGGTGTCTGTGTGTGTGTTGCTGGTTGACAGTGAGAAGTGGTGTCTGTGTGTGTGTTGCTGGTTGACAGTGAGAAGTGGTGTCTGTGTGTGTGTTGCTGGTTGACAGTGAGAAGTGGTGTCTATGTGTGTGTTGCTGGTTGACAGTGAGAAGTGGTGTCTATGTGTGTGTTGCTGGTTGACAGTGAGAAGTGGTGTCTATGTGTGTGTTGCTGGTTGACAGTGAGAAGTGGTGTCTATGTGTGTGTGTTGCTGGTTGACAGTGAGAAGTGGTGTCTGTGTGTGTGTGTTGCTGGTTGACAGTGAGAAGTGGTGTCTGTGTGTGTGTTGCTGGTTGACAGTGAGAAGTGGTGTCTGTGTGTGTGTTGCTGGTTGACAGTGAGAAGTGGTGTCTGTGTGTGTGTTGCTGGTTGACAGTGAGAAGTGGTGTCTGTGTGTGTTGCTGGTTGACAGTGAGAAGTGGTGTCTGTGTGTGTGTGTTGCTGGTTGACAGTGAGAAGTGGTGTCTGTGTGTGTGTTGCTGGTTGACAGTGAGAAGTGGTGTCTATGTGTGTGTTGCTGGTTGACAGTGAGAAGTGGTGTCTGTGTGTGTGTTGCTGGTTGACAGTGAGAAGTGGTGTCTGTGTGTGTGTTGCTGGTTGACAGTGAGAAGTGGTGTCTATGTGTGTGTTGCTGGTTGAGAGATGTGTTTAAGTGCTTGTCTGTCTGAATCTGTTTTTGTGTGCCATGATAACCATAATGGAATCTATTGTATGCCAGGGAAACTATATTGCAGTGTTATTTCAGACATGTAGAGCGGTTGGAGGTTGGGGCACCGGGCAGGGGGTTGGGGCACCGGGCAGGGCGAGGGGACATTTACAGGGTTTGTGTGACGTTTCGGAAGACAAGTTTCATTGTCTCGATGTCTTTCTCAATCCGTCTTGCTCTCTTATCCTCATCTTTCCTCCCCTCTTTGTCAGTCTCGTCGCTCACTCTCTTCATCAGTGTCTCTCTCTCATGTCTCTCTCTCTCTCGACTCGGTCTTCCTGTCACACGTGTTGTTTCCCGTCCTCCATCTCTCTCTCTGTCACTCCCTTTCCGTACACAGTAAAACCATGGAAAATGTGGATAATTGATCCATCTGTAACCCGGAGAGTGTATACATGTAACCAAATTGACTCATAAAATGAACACTGACACCTCCAGTGTAGCCTCCCTCTGTCACTCGCAGCATTCGGTGTCAACATTAATCTAATGTTTGGCGACATTACAGTCTCTGTTGTCATGGTGTTTGCTTCAGGCAACTGGCTTTATCGCTCTTCCATTCCCTCCTCTCTCACTCTCCCTCTTCTCTCTCTCCAACTGCAACCACAACTTGAAAAGTCCATCTGATTAACCCATTTTGGGTGGGAACCCCTTTTGGTGTTAGCATTACGTTATGCTTTAGCTATTGAAAAATAGCAGATCTACAAGCTCGTAGCGCGCCACCGAGTGGCGCGCTACAAGCTTGTAGGTCTGCTATTTTTTTTAAATCGAAGAACGACTCACATAGAAACATAGCTTTTTCAGAAAACTGTCAGGATGTAGAAGACATTTTTAGAATCTGATCTCAGGTCAAAATGGCTTAACAGTGACACCAACAAATTACACATGTCAACATAATGCTTGCTGCACATCAGAGAGACGCCATACGTGTACGACTGTACGTGCACTGTATGTTCACGTGCACCGAACACAGGCAGATACAGGATAGACAAAGTTTGACACTACTTTATCAGGGGACTTCCTTTTTTGCAGAGCCTGCGTTTCGACGGGTGCTGATGGGACGCTTGTTTTACAGCACCTACTACTGGTAGGGCGGGGTTATATAACCTCACCTAAACCTAACCCTAACCTCACAAAACGCCGAAGTCCTTCAACCAGAAACCTAATCCTAACCTGTAAAACAAGCTCCCCCTTAAGCGACCATCGACACCCAGGCTCTGCAAAAAAGACTCCCACTTTATCAGACAGTGTAGGTATTGGGGCTGTGCCTCCAGAGTTCCACTGAGTGACCCTTTTATAGTTTGGCCTATCTTTGAGTGGTGCAACCACTCCTATAGACAGCTATGTGTGTCCCTGGGTCCGTCCCTGGCTGGCTGGCTGTGTCCGAGCACGGAAATAACGTTTTCACCACCAAGTGTCACTGTTGTGCAGCCTAACACACACACAGAAGGGCTAAGATGGCAGTATCATCCGAGAATTTAATGATGTGATTGTGGCAACCCGAACAATTACATCATTACATTCTCGGATGATATACTGTCAGCTTAGCCCTTCTGGATAAGGATAGGGATTTAGCTGACTACAGAACTTTGTAAAGTGGCGTGATGACAACCACCTTATTCTTAACGTTAAGAAGACACAGGAGATGGTGTTTGACCCCAAGAGTATTGGTGATCACAGGCCTGTGGTCATTCATGACTCGACCATCTCACAGGTGGTCTCATATAAATACTTGGGGATCTGTATTGACAACTCACTAACTTGGAATACACATGTTGACAGTCTCTGTAGTAAACTACAACAAAGACTGCACTTCCTTTGACGTCTCAGGGTTCATGGTGTTGACCAAAGATTTATGTTAGTGTTCTATCGAGCAGTCTTGGAAAGCCTGGTCAGGTTTGGCATCACAGCTTGGTTCGGTAATCTCTCAGTGCAACTGAGGTCCAAATTGTTCAGATTGGTGCAGACTGCAGGGAAGATCATAGGGGTAAGACGACTCCCCTCTCTGTAGATCATAGGGGTAAGACACCTCCCCTCTCTGTAGATCATAGGGGTAAGACGACTCCCCTCTCTGCAGTCTATTTATGAGCAGGCTACATTAAAACAGGCTCAAAAAATATTCAGTGATGTTACCCATGTTTTAAATGGCGAGTTTGTATTTCTGCCCTCTGGGAGAAGATACAAAGAACCAAAGTGGAAGTACATCAGATTTAAAAAATCGTTTGTACCAGCATCAATTAAAATGCTGAACGAGGCTCTGAAACAGCAGTAACTGTGTGCGGCTAGATTATCCACATGTGTGCAATTGTGTAATGTATTTGTGTCTGTCATCGATGTTTTATGTGTGGCTGTAGCTGGGGTGAAAGCCCAACACAAATTTCCCTTGTGGACAATAAAGTCAGATCAGATTATCTGATCTCAGGTCAAAATGGGTTAATAACAGATCAGGAACAACAGAGAAACATCAACACTATCGCTGTTCCTATCCCTGGTCATAATGTCCTATCCCTGGTCATAATGTCCTCGTGTTACTGGTCCTATCCCTGGTCATAATGTCCTCGTGTTCCTATCCCTGGTCATAATGTCCTCGTGTTACTGTTCCTATCCCTGGTCATAATGTCCTTGTGTTACTGTTCCTATCCCTGGTCATAATGTCCTCGTGTTCCTATCCCTGGTCATAATGTCCTCGTGTTCCTATCCCTGGTCATAATGTCCTCGTGTTCCTATCCCTGGTCATAATGTCCTCGTGTTCCTATCCCTGGTCATAATGTCCTCGTGTTCCTATCCCTGGTCATAATGTCCTCGTGTTCCTATCCCTGGTCATAATGTCCTCGTGTTCCTATCCCTGGTCATAATGTCCTCGTGTTCCTATCCCTGGTCATAATGTCCTCGTGTTACTTACCTTGTCTGTAGCATCAGAGATCACAAGAACAAGAGAAAGACAAAGTTCACCAGCTGACTGAGGGGGGAAAAGTGATGGCACACTTTGATGTTAGTGTTTATTTTAAGCTGAGCTGTTTGCAGAGCACCATTGTTTGATGTTATAATTAGGCCAATTATATATGGGCAGAATGAGAAGAAACTCTAATAAATCCTGATTAGGCCAATTATATATGGGCGGAATGAGAAGAAACTCCAATAAATCCTGTTAGTTTGCATATTTTTTAATGAATTAATGAGCACATTTTCTGATGTCACCTTGACTGTGTGTGTGTGTGTGTGTGTGTGTGTGTGTGTGTGTGTGTGTGTGTGTGTGTGTGTGTGTGTGTGTGTGTGTGTGTGTGTGTGTGTGTGTGTGTGTGTGTGTGTGTGTGCGCGCGCGCGCGCGGGTTCTGTTCGTAAATGTACATTCACATTTTCTCATTAACTGTACCCTCTATATGCTAGGTGGAACATATTTTATAGAAGTTAACACTGCAACTCTCCTAATTTCAGAATCTTCAACATATTTTTGACAATATTTCATTAAGGCTTGTTTGGGACCCATTTCCTGCACATATCTGGAGTTAAATTAGGTTCTAGGAGACGGGCATGCTTGGCAGAGGATATGTGCACTATAATAAGGCTGGATTACCATGCACAGCCATGCTACCTTAGACATCAGAGACAAGCAGGCCGCAGGAGACCTTGATGTTTAATTTGGTGGAGTTTGGCTGTATTTGAGCCGAGAAGAGTTGGCCACTTATTCTTAGGCGATGCCCATTAATGCAGATGTGTCCATATACTAGACATCTGCAATGGGTTGCCAACGCTATAATAAGCCCCGCAAAACGGGCAGACTGTATCTTCCAGCTCACGCTAGATAAAAGCCGATCTTCCCTAAAAAAGACTTGGAACGGGTAATTCACACATTCATGGCTTTGAACCTTGATTACTGTAATTCCATCTATGCAGGAATTGACCGGTTGTCACTCAGGCGCTTGCAGCTGGTGCAAAGTGCAGCTGCCCGCCTCCTCACAGGCAATAGAAAATACGTGATCACATCACCCCCGTCTTGGTCTCACTCCACTGGCTCCCTATCATTCAGCAGCAGGAGCATTCAGTGATTCGGGTGATTTGGAAAAAAACCTGGTCCGCCCCGGTAACAAGATGTGCTCATGCACACGCTCTACAGTGAGGGAAGTACAACAGACCAACAGCACGTGCACCAAGGCC
This sequence comes from Electrona antarctica, assembly GCF_951216825.1. Classification (NCBI taxonomy): domain Eukaryota; kingdom Metazoa; phylum Chordata; class Actinopteri; order Myctophiformes; family Myctophidae; genus Electrona; species Electrona antarctica. Next base: position 2,465,753 of record NC_136790.1, on the reverse strand, counting down.
CGCCGCACTCGATCATGATTGGAGGAAGGCCCCTCTCATCCTGATTGGATGAAGGCTTTGCCACCCAAAGCCCAAACCGAAACTAGGGTTTTTTGATCCCAGGGGCTCACTGGGGACAGGGAGGAACTCCTTATATGGTCAGCACACTTTATAGTAGGGAGTATTATCCAAAAAATAAGGAAAGATTATATTTGAATTAAGTGAAATCACTGAATATACCTTTAAGCAGTCATTGTTTGTTTTTAAGGCCTAAACGACCTGGATCCTCCATACATCTCTGAACTTCTTCACTGGCACACCCCAACTAGAAGAACCTTGAGGTTGGCTAATCAGTTGCTTCTGGTTGTGCCCTAAAACCCTCCTATGAACAGAGTTGACCAAGCCTTTAAAACCCTCCTATGAACAGAGTTGACCAAGCCTTTAAAACCCTCCTATAAACAGAGTTGACCAAGCCTTTAAAACCCTCCTATGAACAGAGTTGACCAAGCCTTTAAAACCCTCCTATGAACAGAGGTGACCAAGCCTTTAAAACCTGTCTATAAACAGAGTTGACCAAGCCTTTGCAGCAGCTGCCCCTACGTTATGGAATTGCTTGCCCCTTCATATAGACGAATTCAGAAACGGGTCTCATGGTCGCAGCGAATGTATTTCCTGTAGGCGGAGCCGACATATCTGCGGTTTAAACAGCCAGGTCTTCTACTACATTGAACGGTAGAGTGACTGATGTTAGTCTGCTCAAACGTTACTCTTTTACCTGCTTTTTACTAACACTAACTTTACAAAGATGCTCCAGAACATCAGGATGAGCCTGTGCAGTTTATGGCTGCTCCTACAGTGGTGGCAACATTCAACTTTGGAGAAAAACGGAATGTCAAAATATCCACCGCGATGGCTGAGACCAGAGCCATAGAGTAATGGTTGAGACGAAGCAGTGAAAGGTCCTGAAAGATACATAACGTCAGTCTTACCCAGTACCCAAACATTCTGTTGTATGAACACAAGGCTGCTGTACTTTATACCTCATACTTTAAATGCTTAGTATGAGGTATAAAGTACAGTCTGCCCAGCTGCAGACTACAGAGTACAAGGAAGTGAGTTGATCAAATCGAATCCATTTTCGGGTACTGCTTCGTTATTTCTCGCTCAAATGTTTTCAAAACATTTTTTTGAGAGCAATGTTTAGCTGTAAATGACAATGCGTTTGTTTACTATAGAGCGGAGCGGTCTGTTATCAAGAATTATTACATGGCTTGGTTGAATGCTTGATTCTGATTGGTCAATCGCTTAATTCAGCGGTGAGTTATCTCATGATAATGACCGCTCCGCTGTATAATGACCGCTGCCTAATCAAACAATTTACAATTTAGGCATTTAGCAGACGCTCTTAATCCAAACCCACTGAGCACCACCAGCTGCGCGGCTGCGCCCCGCTTGATTTACTGCTGTTTCCAACATGACAGCCATGTAAACACACACACTACTGACACGCAATGTCAATTACAGCTAAACATTGCTCTTACAAATGTTTTTTAAAACATTTGAGCGAGAAATAGACGAAGCAGGACCCGAAAATGGATTCTATTTGATCAACTCACTTCCTTGTTTTCCGACAGTGCTGCAGCCCTGCAGCTGCAGACGCAGCCAGCGCCAACTTATGGAATACTTTTTTTGTTGTGTTTTGGGTCAATGTATTAATTTATGTTAGTTAGCCATGTAATAAGCGGGATAATATCTGGCTAGATGGTCATTGTTAATTCACCTTCAGGGAGTGTAACCACCTCGGCTTCACCTCGGTGGTTAAACTCCCTGTCGGTGAATTATCTCCCGACAATGACCACCTAGCCAGATATTATCCCTTACATAACACACCGCTGAATTATACGATTGACTAATCAGAATCAAGCATTCAACCAAGCCATGTAATAATTATTTATAATGTATGGTCATCTGCTCCAGGCACTGCACGTACTAGTACAGGGATGCGCCAATTCACCTCCTTTTAAAAGGGTAATTTGAATGTCTACTCAGGTAATTGTAAAAGCACACCCTCACCCTCCCTCACGCATTAAAAGGCCAATTATATGATAGTTAAGTACGGGTGTTTTTGATGCATTTTACATGTGGCTAAAATAGTTGAAGTTACAATTGGTTTGTAATAGGGATGGGGCATGTCTGATCAAATCAATATCAAAATAATAATCATCATCTGTAAATACTGAATCAAGCAACTTCAAAAAAACTTGTTCACAAATGCTCACAAAATGACATGCCAGTGAAATATCCCTTTACTCTGACTGCTGTATTCTGGATTGTTCAGTACTGTGTCCCAGAAAGTGCTATTTCGGTTGTGAAGGAAAATCCTTAACGCATTCTGGGCGGGAACCCCTTTTGGTGTTAGCATTATGTTATGCTTTAGCTATTGAAAAATAGCAGATCTACAAGCTCATAGCGCGCCACCGAGTGGCGCGCTACGAGCTTGTAGGTCTGCTATTTTTGAAAAATCGAAGAACGACTGACATTAGAAACATAGCTTTTTCAGAAAACTGTCAGGATGTAGAAGACATTTATAGAATCTGATCTCGGGTTAAATAAGAAAGTACCAGACATTGGATACAGTTTGCCAACCGGATATGTTTGTTCGCCGCACTTATCAGAGGACTCTTTCATTTTTGATTTGCAGCCCTTATGCGTCTCAAGTGGGATTTGTAATAATCAGATTCCGTGTGACTTCCTTCCGTTCACACTTCATGAAACAAATCCGATTCCAATCTGTATATCATGGCAAAAAATCTGATTTCGGCTGGATTGGGCTGCCAGCCTTAACGGGGCCTATCTGATCCCGACAAGCAGATCGGTGCCTTGCATGATTGCCTCTGCTGTCATTGTGTGGATTTGTGTGAAATGTATGGGTGTATAATATGTGAAGTATGGTGTACTTGTAAAGCACATTTGATTGGTCCCCTACTCTACCATCCCAGTCCTTAGTTAATTGGGTGTGGTGTTCTGCAGAGTCAGCAGCTAGCATGTTGACTGCTTTTCAATATAGTAGTAGCACTACCAGGCTTTTATCTTAATTGGCTTCATGTCCTCCTCCTCCTGGTTACAGACCAAACAGAAAGGTGTACTGCAGATCTCAAGGTTACTTCAGTAACTGTAGTTGTTTAAGTGCAATGAGCAAAGTGGATCGGCCATAGGCGTGCGTGCGTGCGTGCGTGCGTGTGCGTGAGAGAGCTGGAGGGATATTCATAATGGCCTTGTACCATTCTCTCACTTCATCTTCTGTCATTCTGTCGATCTCAAGGTTACTTCAGTAACTGTAGTTGTTTAAGTGCAATGAGCAAAGTGGACCGGCCATAGGCGTGCGTGCGTGCGTGCGTGCGTGCGTGCGTGCGTGCGTGCGTGCGTGCGTGTGTGAGAGAGCTGGAGGGATATTCATAATGGCCTTGTACCATTCTCTCACTTCATCTTCTGTCATTCGAATGAGTGTCACACCTGTTGTAAGAGCCTCCGTTACGGACACAGTTATTGGTTGTCAGCTCCATAGTCCATAGCCAATCATTCTTATGCTGTAAACGTGGGTTTACTGTTTTTATCACAGGACAAAACACATTTTCATGAAGCAATGCTTTTGCTGACCGTTACACATTATTGTTGTTCACGTTTTCAGTTACAGCCATCTTCCATGTAAAAAATAATATAATATCTCTGATGGCTCTTTACCCTGAGTGGTTGGAATGGAATGTGATGGCAAAGGTTGAACTCTGAGGAGTGATTGAATGGAAAAGTGGTAAATGGTAAATGGTGCATTTATATAGCGCCTTTATCCAAGGCACTTTACAGAGATTGTGCATTACATTCACCCATTCACACACACATTCATACACCGAGGGCAGTGGAAACCATACAAGGCACCAACCAGCACATCGGGAGCAATTAGGGGTTCAGTGTCTTGCTCAAGGACACTTCGACAGTAACTCTGGGGGAGCCCGGGTTCGAACTGGCAACCTTACGGTTACCATGCAGGCACTCTACCCCTGAGCCACCGCCGCCTCACTAATGGGGGAGCGTAGTTATACTTCCAGCCCACGTGGACTTATTGTATTCAGTGCTGTTCATCTAATGGGCCAGATGGACGTACTACTGTAGTCATGCCATTCTTCCCCAACAATGGGGCAGGATTCAATTATGTAGCTGAAAGGGACAGCGGAAAAAAATGATTTACAACACAAGATTGCAAACATAAATAATCTGTTACATTTTCTGTTGGAGAGAAATACATTATTGAGCCATCTGACAAATAAATTATACATTTTTGCAATAATTAACACATTAATTGTGCTGCGGGGGGAATCCAATGCCAGAAGTAATGAGTTCTTGGCTTGTCGGTTTTGGCACTCGGTTTTTCAACAAAAAATTGGCATGCAGGCTCTTGTGAAGGAAAATCCTTTTGGTGTCAGCATTATGTTATGCTTTAGCTATTGAAAAATATCAGATCTACAAGCTCGTAGCGCGCCACCGAGTGGCGCGCTACGAGCTTGTAGGTCTGCTATTTTTGAAGAATCGAAGAACGACTGACATAGAAACATAGCTTTTTCAGAAAACTGTCAGGATGTAGAAGACATTTTTAAAATCTGGCATGCAGGCTCTTTCCAACCACTGCACGAGTAGACGAGAGAATGTCAAACAGTGCCGAGGAATATATCCTAGAAACAAGAGAATGTGAGGCTTTTATGAAACCTTTTCTTTTGGAGCCCTTTGGAGCGTATTGTAGAGACAGTCGTAACCAGGGTTGAGAGAGTTCACAGGGATATGGGTCCAATCTCCGCTTAAAGGAGAATGCCATGCTAGAAGGCTTTCTTACCTTTATTTGTCCTCTACGTCCTCACCAAAGAGGTCCAGGTGTTATTTTGTGCAAAAGCTCCTTATTGGCTATTTCCCCTACCATAAGCCCTAAATGAATTGCATTGAATTTAATGAGAATTTAATGGGGCTATGGGGTGTTGTGCTAATTCGCTTATTTCCATCGCTCAAAATTATTTATTTTTTTGTTTATATCCTCTCTTCATAATGTAAATAATATCCCAAGCGGCACACTTTACTACTTATTTCCATGCAAATAAGCTAATTAGCACAACACCCCATAGCCCCATTCAATTCCCATTCAATGCAATTCATTGAGGCCTTATGGTAGGGGAAATAGCCAATAAGGAGCTTTTGCACAAAAAAACACCTGGACCTCTTTGGTGGGGACGTAACGACTACAAAGAAAGGTAAGAAAGCCTTCTAGCATGGAATTCTCCTTTAATGTGCATGTTATGTCAGAGCTACACTATGGACCACTGGATGTAGGTACTGTATTGTGGTTCTATCTAGCTCATTTAGCTCATTTAGGCCTGACGTCAAAATAAAAAAAAACGTTCGCTCTGAAAGAATATATACCTATTTAAAGATGTGTGCCGCATTTTTACGATTTTTCTAAAATAGCAGACCTACAAGCTCGTAGCGCGCCACTCGGTGGCGCGCTATGAGCTTGTAGATCTGCTATTTTTCAATAGCTAAATTATAACATAATGTTTAAAACACCAAAAGGGGTTCCCGCCCCAAAATGGGTTAGTGGGGCTCAAGCTCAACCCCAATTTATACTAAAAGCTAAAGCCTAATTATTGATTTTCAACTGAAATACATGCATTAGTTTTTGCAGTATAAATTGCTGAGCAAAGGAGCCAAAGTTATACCAACAGCCAACAGCAGGAGCAGCAGAGGCACATTTTCAATGTGCAACGCTACACACAGCAGAGTAGAGTTTAGAGTAGAGTTTATTTATTTTGGTCATTAAAAACAGATGAATGCAGTGCCTGCTTTGTGTTCTTTGTAGGCTTAAGCCTAGGCTTATTGTGCCATACACCCTTCTAACAAATAAATGGCTTTCATAGGTAAAATAATACAACAAAGCAAACAGAAGGGAAAAAACAAGAAAACAAAACAAGAACAAAGACAGACAGGAAAAAACAGTTAACAGGAACAAGACAAAAAAGAACAAAAACAACAAAAAAACAAAACAAAACAAGAAAACAAAACATCATATCATATAAGTATAAATCAGGGGTTTGATTTTTGGATGTTTATAAAACACGATAAACCATTCATGGAGTTGCTACATTGTTTCATTTCTGTGTCATGGTATTGTTATGGAAAGAGGTGTGAAGCGACAGACAGACAAGAGGAAACCAGTAGATTTAAAGAGGTGTGAAGCGACAGACAGACAAGAGGAAACCAGTAGATTTAAAGAGGTGTGAAGCGACAGACAGACAAGAGGAAACCAGTAGATTTAAAGAGGTGTGAAGCGACAGACGAGAGGAAACCAGTAGATTTAAAGAGGTGTGAAGCGACAGAGAAGAGGAAACCAGTAGATTTAAAGAGGTGTGAAGCGACAGACAAGAGGAAACCAGTAGATTAATAGCATGTCAGACTGCAGCCCAGTGGTAACACTCTGAATATGTAATCGTGATGTTTGTATGTACGATTCATAGAACTGTGCCTTGTGATTTATTAGCTGATTTACTGTTCCCAGTACAGACGTCACAGCAACGTAGAAAAACAACTGTCACAGTAGGACAAAAAATAAATAAATACAAATCTAATACTGTTGCATTCTGAGTTAATAGTCAGATTAATTTGGCAGATTAGATTTAGAAATGGAAATGCACAGACTGCACACTGGGGGGACGTTTGCTCAAACTTTGCTGCAGGAGTTATTCAGTAGTTTGTTTTGCAATCTTCATTTGATCAGTGGAGTGTGCCTGGTCAACACTTTCCTCAGCTCTGATCACAGTAAACAGATCTATCACAGGCTTTCTGGTGGAATATCCCTCCCTTTGGGCCAGCAGTGCAGCACAATGGTACCACAGTATATATGATACCTGCTATAGTTTCAATGGTACCACAGTATATATGATACCGGCTATAGTTTCAATGGTACCACAGTATATATGATACCTGCTATAGTTTCAATGGTACCACAGTATATATGATACCTGCTATAGTTTCAATGGTACCACAGTATATATGATACCTGCTATAGTTTCAATGGTACCACAGTATATATGATACCTGCTATAGTTTCAATGGTACCACAGTATATATGATACCTGCTATAGTTTCAATGGTACCACAGTATATATGATACCTGCTATAGTTTCAATGGTACCACAGTATATATGATACCTGCTATAGTTTCAATGGTACCACAGTATATATGATACCTGCTATAGTTTCTACTATATGCCTATTTGAAGCACAAATGGCACTGTAGCAATAATTGCTATTTGTCACGGGAAATATTCATAATTTCATTAAAGATTATTATTACAGTTGTTTTATATTAACCCATTTAGGTCTGACGTCGACAAAAAAATAAGTCTTCTGAAAGAATATATATTTAAAGATTTGTGCCGCATTTTCACGATTTAGCAGACCTTAGCAGATTTAGCAGACCTATGAGCTTGTAGATCTGTTATTTTTTTATTGTTTTAATTTAAATTATGAAATTATTATTGCTACAACTGTTGTAATATGACTTGATGTCACCCACTTCAATTATAATTGATTGATCCGAATGGAGCTACGCCCAAATATGGAGTGTGTTGTCTAACCTCAATCTGTCGTCATGGCATCAGGTGCAAACAAATCAGTCGGCTCCATATATGGGTACAAAAGGGGGCATGCCCATATATAAGCAAAGCAAAGCAAAGTTCTTTGTTTACCCAGGGTGAATGGACTAAGCTCGAGATGCTTGTTTACAGCCAGACCCTGCTCATAGAACATTTCATGGTAGGGGTTCAATGCCTTGCTCAAGGGCACTTCAGCGGTGGTAATTTTAACGTGCCGGTCCGGGGATTCGAACTGGCGACCTTCCAATAACAAGACCGCTCCGCAAACCGTTCGGCCACCGCTGCCCCAATGGGCATATGCTGATGATGTCAGGGATGTCCATATATTAATGGGATCTCTGACAATGGGTACAATGGGTATTGCATAACTGGCATCGTTCCCAAAGGGCATCGTACTATTATTGAAATGAAATAAGATGAGTTCAGGTCGAACTTAAAACCCACACAATCAACTTACCACCACTATGCCAAGTCCACACAGGCTTATCCAAAACAGCTGTATGAAATCCAGCTAATCCTGTCTTTCCTGCTTCCCAGTAGATGACTGAGTAATACTATTAATAAAGAAAAGCCTCACAGAGAGTTAAATACTAAATCTTCATCTGCATATGTGACTGCCATTGGATTTTTTTGAATTTTCGTTTTTTCATGTCATATGAAAGCAGGGAATCATAGCTTCAAATTGACATATTGGTTGTTCAGTTTGACCCACCAGTTTTGGAGATATGGCTTATAGAGTAATGTCTTGCAGAAAACAGGCTTGAAAGGTTCACTTCTGTGGTCTCTAACATTACACCTAGCTACATGTTTAAGCATTTATTTCATATTTACATGTCGATTTCAGCTCTGACACTTATTTCAGACATGCTCTAGTATGTGAAGAGTCTGCCTGTGCTATAAACTCATTTTGAATTTTTTTTAAAGTTTTTCTCCTCTGGTGAAAAGCTGGAATTTGCGCGATGGCAGTCTCTCAGTCATATCTGGTCACATATAATTGATGTGTCCAGTCTCTTCATTTCTTCACTTGTCCTAGATGTCATTGTGATTCTAATCACATTACCCGAGGGACCACAGCGGACCTGAGCAGAGCTGAGCAGACCCAGAGATCGAACCTCATTTAGGACTAAATCCTGGTCTCTCTTATCCCTGATCCTCTATTAGTCTGTCCAGCCTATTAGCATTTATTGACCGATCACGTCTGGAATACATTAGTATGTATTGCCTTAAAAACCTTTTGTTCAGTTCATGTCTTTTTGAAGCTTATACTCATCCTGGTAGTTCCTTACAATCTGCAACATCCTCAAAGCTGTATTTTTTCAATCATCTTTTTCATTTATTATTATTGTCTCTAATAACAATAAATGGATAAAAGTCATTGAAAAAACACTGCGCCTCGTGCATTAGAAGTATAAGAAATATCACCAGAATATAATATAAGCATGAAAGATAAAAAACCAAGACAGCTAAAGTAAAACAAACATTATAGATGACTCAGATGGGATTAAAAGCCAGAGAAAATAAAAGTCTTAAGCCGAGACTTAAATACATTCATAAACTAGGCAGATCTACAGAAGGGCAGGAAGTGTGTGCACCCCTGGTACTTTTACTAGTAGATGATCACCCCTGGTACTTTTACTAGTAGATGATCACCCCTGGTACTTTTACTAGTAGATGATCACCCCTGGTACTTTTACTAGTAGATGATCAGCAGATCTCAGAGCTCTAGCTGGGGTGTAAGGTGTCACAAGCTGGAAGAGATACGCCCATTTAACCCATTTAGGCCTGACCTCGAAATTAAAAAAAAATCTTCTAAATCCTCCAGTTTTCTGAAATAAACATTTTCACGATTTTTCAAAAATAGCAGATCTACAAGCTCGTAGCGCGCCACTCGGTGGCGCGCTATGAGCTTGTAGATCTGCTATTTTTCAATAGCTAACTTATAACATAATGTTTAAAACACCAAAAGGGGTTCCCGCCCAAAATAGGTTAAACATTTAAAAACAAATAGGAGAACTTTAAAATCCATCCTAAAATGAACCGGACGCGCGTCATAGTAAAATTGCTTCTCATCACGTGGCACCCAAGCGCCACCACTTTTTATCCACCAGGTGGCACTCATTGTGCTAATAACTCAGAGTCTAAGAGTGTACAATTGAATGGTCTTTCTGTTTTGAGGACGATGGATGATATCCGTATTTTCGGGTAAAATACAGACGTCGCTTATCCAGTGCGACTGCGGCACAGAACACACTGACATCAGGGGGTCATTTCTTTCTGAGGTCCTTACATAATACTAACTAGATGACCTGAGGTCCTTACATAATACTAACTAGACGACCTGAGGTCCTTACATAATACTAACTAGACGACCTGAGGTCCTTACATAATACTAACTAGACCATTGCGAATAGGACATTAGTAAGTATTTTTTGGCACATCATCTGTGCTGCCATAGAGCAGGGCTATTCAACTGGCGGCTCCGCGGGCCAAATGCGGCCCGCAGAGCTCCCCCTAGTGGCCCTTGGAATAATTTTGTGTGTGTGTGTGTGTGTGTGTGTGTGTGTGTGTGTGTGTGTGTGTGTGTGTGTGTGTGTGTGTGTGTGTGTGTGTGTGTGTGTGTGTGTGTGTGTGTGTGTGTGTGTGTGTGTGTGTGTGTGTGTGTGTGTGTGTGTGTGTGTGTGTGTGTGTGTGTGTGTGTGTGTGTGTGTGTTCAGCTAATGCTCGTTATAGGTCTATTCTAAGGTATAGCATATACTTGTATCTGACATATATCACCCTGTGCTCATACTGTGCACTAATTAAATGTATTGGCATATATCTTTGTGTTTGAACACAAAATGCATTTGTAGAATGCAAAAAAATGTGCGCTTTGCGCGCACGCTGTGCGGCCCTCCACACACAATCATTCTACAGCTGTGGCCCCCGACCTAATCTAGTTGAAGACCCCTGCCATAGAGCCTCACTAAATGCATTGATCATGAGAGTATGCATGCAGGAATGTTGGAACGATACAAAACAAGTGCTCTTCGGTTCCTGATGACCATATGGGTCCCGTCAATAAGGAAGTGATGTGCTTCTTATATTACACGTGTAGCTGTGAGTTTGTTTTAGCTGTAGCTGACACCAGATGGAAGGAAGGGTTTGAGCAACGTGGTCTGTGGGGGGTGCGTGGTCTGTGGGGGGTGCGTTTAGCTGACACCAGATGGAATAAAGGGTTTGAGCAACGTGGTCTGTGGGGGGTGGGGTCTGTGGGGGGTGCGTTTAGCTGACACCAGATGGAATAAAGGGTTTGAGCAACGTGGTCTGTGGGGGGTGGGGTCTGTGGGGGGTGCGTTTAGCTGACACCAGATGGAATAAAGGGTTTGAGCAACGTGGTCTGTGGGGGGTGGGGTCTGTGGGGGGTGCGTTTAGCTGACACCAGATGGAATAAAGGGTTTGAGCAACGTGGTCTGTGGGGGGTGGGGTCTGTGGGGGGTGCGTTTTCATTGTTGATGCAGTATTGCACTGCATGCTGAGACATGTCCACTTGTCCAGTCAATGGATGAAGACGTGTGCATGTCTGTCTGTCGGTCGGTCGGTCTGTCGGTCTGTCGGTCTGTCTGTCTCTCTCTCTCTCTCTCTCTCTCTCTCTCTCTCTCTCTCTCGCGCGCACGTACACGCGCGCACACACACATACACACACACACAAACCAGTCCATTGGTATCACTTCGTAGCCGATTTCAGTGATGTTGTGAATGTGTGTGTTTGTGCGTGCATGCATGTTAACAAAGCAATGGAAATAGCCTCTATCCATCCAGTAACTCTTTTGTTCTCTGCTGTTCTGTCAGTGAAAACGGTACAATCCTTGCGTTAGAACGATTGTGAATCAGAATGCTCTAGGGAGGGAGGGAGGGAGGGAGGGAGGGAGGGAGGGCACTTATTTTTATTTAACTTTTAACTGAATAAAGAATGGCTTTGCGTGATGACTAATTACGGCACTTGACAACAAGGCAGGTGTGCCGACAACACTGACAACAAGGCAGGTGTGCCAACAACACTGACAACAAGGCAGGTGTGCCGACAACACTGACAACAAGGCAGGTGTGCCAACAACACTGACAACAAGGCAGGTGTGCCGACAACACTGACAACAAGGCAGGTGTGCCAACAACACTGACAACAAGGCAGGTGTGCCGACAACACTGACAACAAGGCAGGTGTGCCGACAACACTGACAACAAGGCAGGTGTGCCAACAACACTGACAACAAGGCAGGTGTGCCGACAACGCTGACAACAAGGCAGGTGTGCCGACAACGCTGACAACAAGGCAGGTGTGCCAACAACACTGACAACAAGGCAGGTGTGCCGACAACACTGACAACAAGGCAGGTGTGCTGACAACACTGACAACAAGGCAGGTGTGCCGACAACACTGACAACAAGGCAGGTGTGCCAACAACACTGACAACAAGACAGGTGTGCCAACAACACTGACAACAAGGCAGGTGTGCCGACAACACTGACAACAAGGCACGTGTGCCGACAACACTGACAACAAGGCAGGTGTGCCGACAACACTGACAACAAGGCACGTGTGCCGACAACACTGACAACAAGGCACGTGTGCCGACAACACTGACAACAAGGCAGGTGTGCCAACAACACTGACAACAAGGCAGGTGTGCCGACAACACTGACAACAAGGCAGGTGTGCCAACAACACTGACAACAAGGCAGGTGTGCCAACAACACTGACAACAAGGCACGTGTGCCGACAACACTGACAACAAGGCAGGTGTGCCAACAACACTGACAACAAGGCAGGTGTGCCGACAACACTGACAACAAGGCAGGTGTGCCAACAACACTGACAACAAGGCAGGTGTGCCGACAACACTGACAACAAGGCACGTGTGCCGACAACACTGACAACAAGGCAGGTGTGCCAACAACACTGACAACAAGGCAGGTGTGCCGACAACACTGACAACAAGGCAGGTGTGCCGACAACACTGACAACAAGGCAGGTGTGCCAACAACACCAAGACCTGAAGCGCACTTGAGTGAGAGATTCACGAGCGTGGCGTCTTCAGTTAGCAAGCCATAGCGGAGAGATTCAAACTGAATTGTTTTCCCTATTCACTGGAACACATTCATCTGTCTCTTTCTACTTCCCCACACATCGTATGACAGCCTATGTATCACATGGGGCAAGGACAGACATGTGTTCACTGATTGATAATGAAAGGCGTTGGTGCCTGTTCATTTGTTCCCACTTAGTATGTCATTGTTTCCGACGTCGCCCCAATACTAACCCTAACCTCACGGAAAGCCACGTAGTCCCGAGTAATGGGATGTCGTGATTATGGGCAGTCCCCTCAAAGCCACGTAGTCCTGAGTAATGGGATGTCGTGATTATGGGCAGTCCCCTCAAATCCAAGCCCATATGCAGACACGTTTAACCACAGTATGCGTTAGTTTTAACTTGCAGTGCATGTTGGGAGTGACAGTGTTGTCGGACTAATGACTGTAGGGCTGTTGGGATGTCTAACCACCGTATGCACCCCGTTATGAATGTATTAATTATGACGATGTACAGTATGTATCTGATATATTATGTAATGTACAGTTGAGTGGCACTGAGAGGCCAAATAGTTTTGGCAACAAAGTTGCATATTTGATGGACCATTCTGTTTTATTTTCTAGCATAAAGTTTGGTGCTTAATTTAATGACTAAACATGGTGTAATGTACGCTGTCTAGCCCCAAGCTGTGTTCTGAACTAATTTAATGTCCTAATGCATTTTAAATGCAGCCCGATTTCTAATGAGAAGGTTTGGCCACTGGTGGGTGTAGAAGTAATACATTTGCAAGGCACCATTTCCTTATGAAAACATAATGGATTGCTCCCTTGGTGAGCCTCGTCTGCATATGGTATCCAGATCCAGACTCTCAGAAACACCTTTTAACTGGAATACATTTGCATTCGATTTTTATTGAGCGCCTACTGTAGCTCCTACAGCTACTTGACTTCTTCTATAATTTTATCATTGCCCATATTCTAACAAAGCTCTCTCTCCTCCACACATTCTGTTATGCATGGCATTGGGGGGAAAAAAGGGATTACCGGTACATTCAGAGCGAGTCCTTTATCAATTCATCCCCACTTCTCTCCCTTCACCTCTCCTTTGTCATTCTATCCTGCTTCTCCTTCTATTATGCACCATCGGTCTGTCCTGCTCGCCCATGATCGCCCAAGCAGCTCTGACTCCTTGACCTTCCCCTCCTCCTTTCATTCACACATACACTGTAGAGAACATCGTACTCTTTTTATCCTTCCTTCTCCTCCCTCTCACTCTGTCCATCCATTTACAGAAGCCATTTCCCTCTGTCCTCCCCTCCCCTCCCCTCCCCTCCCCTCCCCTCCCCTCCCCTCATCATCCTGTTCCTTTCACGGTACAACAGATCCTGTAGTAACTTCATTAACTTTCTCTCTCTCTCTCTCTCTCTCTCTCTCTCTCTCTCTCTCTCTCGCTCTCTCTCAATTCATTTTTTTTTCAATTCAAATAGCTTTATTGGCATGAATGTAATTTCAATATTGCCAAAGCGTAAAATGCAGCAAAAAAACAAGCAAAAATAAAAAAAACAACAGAAAACAATATCAAACATATACATAGAGAACATTAACTTTCACAATACAATATGCAAATATTGTCATAATGATCGAATGTGTCCGTGGTGTGTGTGTGTGTGTCAAGATAGTGTCAACATAACGTCACATTCAGTGTTGTTTGCTAGGCCTATTTGTCCCTCTTTTTGTGACATGCAGTCACATCCTGTGCAGCCAGATGTGCTGCAGGTCCCTCTCCTAACAGAATGAAGCCAGATGTGCTGCAGGTCCCTCTCCTAACAGAATGAGTTGTTTGTCATTGTCATCTAACTCTTTAAACTTTGGGATCAACAACTCAAATTTATTAAAATATTATAATATGATTATCGTAAACTCATTTTGGGCGGGAACCCCTTTTGGTGTTAGCATTATGATATGCTTTAGCTATTGAAAAATAGCAGACCTACAAGCTCATAGGGCGCCACCGAGTGGCGCGCTACGAGCTTGTAGGTCTGCTATTTTTGAAAAATCGAAGAACGACTGACATAGAAACACAGCTTTTTCAAAAAACTGTCAGGATGTAGAAGACATTTTTAGAATCTGATCTCAGGTCAAAATGGGTTAACTAATTTGGTTCTCTCTCTCTCTCTCTCTCTCTCTCTCTCTCTCTCTCTCTCTCTCTCTCTCTCTCTCTCTCTCTCTCTCGTTTTAGATGTTCTGAAAATACTGATTTATTTCTCCCACAATGCACTTCCCTCCATTCTGTGTAGACCAAAGACAACCCTTGAACATGTTCAATGTTCTTGTCAAGTGCCCCGCCCCCTGTGCCACTGTGAAGGATATGTACAGTGAGATGTACAGTATGATGTCCATATTTGTATTGCATCAGACAAATGGAGCCTATCCTGTCCTCGTCATCCTTTTTCTCACTTCAGCAGTCCCTTGAACTGCCACTCCCAATAGCGGCTTTTCTGTGACATATATTCATATTTTTAATTCATAATTTTAATGCCAAAAGAAAAATCCGCGATATACACACTATATCTCATTTTGACGGGGCAAGACTATAGTATTGGGACAATCAGTCCTGATGGTGGCGGTAACGTCACCATTATGCCGATTCTGACCAAATAGAGCGAGTGAGCGATGACCACTTCCGGTTTGCGATCAAAATATCCGGTAGTATCTTTGCTACTGTGCAGCACTATCAGATGTCCGGAATGCTAAGCTATCATCGTATTTTTCATAACTAAGTCAAATTAAGCTCTAATCAAGCCCAACATAGCCCATTTTACGCAGCGATGCATGCGCGATCACGCGTGTGCGTGATCGACCGTGCACGCGCGGATTTCGGCCGGTTTTAGGAAGATTACATCGGCCGTTAGCCAAATTAGCCAAAATATGTTACATTTTCTTATATTAAGCTTCCTGAAACCAGCCCGTCAATTCCGTCAACGGAAGGTTTGGATTTATTAATCCAATCCGTCAATTCCGTCAACGGTAGTTCAAGGGTTAAAATAAGAGAGAAATAGCTTTCCTCTCTGCTTTCTCCGATCCACGCCAAATTATCAAAGCTTATTTTTGTCTCCTACACTGTGGGAGAAAAAAAAAAGATGTGCAGTTCCTTAAGACGTCTCATCCATAGAGTATGGAGCATGCAGTGAAGTGAGTGGTATTCCCCTTTAAGACGTTTCATCCTATAGAGTATGGCGCATGCAGTGAAGTGAGTGGTATTCCCCTTTAAGACGTCTCATCCATAGAGTATGGCGCATGCAGTGAAGTGAGTGGTATTCCCCTTTAAGACGTCTCATCCTATAGAGTATGGCGCATGCAGTGAAGTGAGTGGTATTCCCCTTTAAGACGTTTCATCCTATAGAGTATGGAGCATGCAGTGAAGTGAGTGGTAAATCGAGTGGCAAATCAAGTTGAACGTTGTTTAATGCAATCAGATTCAGAAATCAGATTTCTGTTTGGATGTATGGGCTGTCAAGGCCAGAAAGTAGTTTTTGCCACTCAGTAGGTGTTCCTGCATATCTTCTGGGGATGATGTCACGCACATTACCTCTATGCTTAATTATTTTGTCAGTTGTTAGTAGTTTTGTCATAGCTGTATCTCCCTGTTCTAAGTTAATGAGTTGAAAATCTGGCATTGATTTCTTGAAAGGCTATTTAGTGTTTTTAAATGTGGTTATTTGGCAGTTTTCGCAGTGTGTAACTGGAACATGTATTCTGTTTCAACTGGAACATGTATTCTGTTTCAACTGAAACCTGCCTTCACATTCATTGTTGGATTCAGGCTGGGAATCGAACAGTTACTTTTCATTCTGTCGCATTATTACAACTAGAAAAAGTGCCCTTCTGGGCACAGGTCTCCACCAGGAGGATAGGACTGTGAGATATTTGGCAAAATGTTTAGGAGTAATATAAACATGTTTGCCTTTGATGGCAATTGGATGATTTGAGGCATTTTGTTCCAAAAATGTGTTTTGCAAAAATCAACCTGTTGGTGGCGCTATAACAGGCCAATGTGAAAAGGGTGGGATATATTCCTCAGCCTAGTAAGAAAATGTGTGAAAGATTTCACGCATGCTGCGTTCATGATTTGAGGCTTTTGTTCAAAACGGGGCAATCTTGCAAACTGTGAAAGCCAATTATAGCCAATTAGGATGGAATATGAAATATCGGACAGATCCGACTTGAGCACATGACCATAGAGATACTGTGTAACGATTTGTGAGATTTTTGGACAGAATCTGGAGGAGTAATATCAAAAAAATTGTTTTACAAAAGTCGGCCTCCTGGTGGCGCTATAAAAGGCAGATGCGGAAAATGCAGGTCAAAGGTTTGTCCTTGGCCTCTAGGGAGTGTGCATGCAACGTTTCACGCAGATCGGTGCAGTTTTAGGTAAATGTGAAAACCTGCCTCATGGTGGCGCTATAACAGGCCGTTCTGGAAAATGCGGGGCAGAGGTTCATTGTTGGCATCCAGGGAGTGTGTGTGCAAAGTTTGGCATCGACCGGGTTAACGGTGTCGGAGATTAGCTGGTAACAGACGGACGGAAGGACACACACACACACACGGACGGAGTGCAAAACATACTCTCTCCCCATGCCTTCGGCCTGGTGGAGACAATAATTGCTCTCTCTCTCTTCCTAAATACAGACTAGCTACAGTAGCTATCAGAAAGAAGCTAATTTGATTCCTTGGCAGCCACAATAGATAATACGCTTGGCAGATTGCCATCTTTGTCCTAGTTCTGTAATCTGAATTGTACCAGCAGTTAGTGTGCACAGAATTCCCCAAGAGGAAAATGTATGCAGAGCAAATGTTTTATTTGGCAGTCATTGGACCAGATCCAGATTCAGCATAGATGGCTAACGGGATGGGAATGGCACACCCAAACATTATCCAATACAGTGCTAAGTGTAGAGAGAGAGAGATCCTTCCGGCCGCGCTGCTGTTGGTATGACTCACTCCTTGTAACATTGAATGTTACAAGGAGTGCCTGTCAAAGTGCTTTACAATGTAGTTCACATTCCCACTTGCAAGGCACCAACCTGCTCGTTAGGGTGGGTTAATCACAGCCAATGGTGGATTCATGCACTGGTAAAATGGACATAATGATGTTACAGTATTATATATATATATATAATATATATATATATATATATATATATATATATATATATATATATATATATATATATATATATATATTATAAACCGGCGTTTCGTTCCGGTTGAGACCTGCTGTCATTGCTGTGTAATATGCCGTGTGTCTCCTCATCGCTGTGGGCTACCGTTGAGTAGCTCTCGACACGGGTACGTCTCGTGAGCTGCGTTGCTGTCTGACTGCCTACCTGTCTGTCCTCAACACCCGTCCATTACCACTACACACTTTACTGGCCCAACACCCGTCCATTACCACTACACACTTTACTGGCCCAACACCCGTCCATTACCACTACACACTTTACCCGTCCATTACCACTACACACTTTACTGGCCATAGCTTTCTCTTTCCCCGGCACCACCATCACCATGCCTCCACTCACCGCATCACCCAGCTGCGACGGCTGCCTTCGCCTGTCCAGAAGAATCGCTAAGTTGGAGGGAAGGATCACCATACTCCATCAAATTAAGGATGACGTGCTGCCCCTCGACTCCCTGTGTCCTGAATCTCCCGGTACCGTCTCCCCAGTCCCAGAAACGGACTCGTCCGATCCTGATGTGGTCGTTGGCCCTGCCGCACCACCCCAACCAACGGCTGAGTTGGATGACACTGTCCCCGAGCCATCAGACCACTGGGCCCTGTTGGGAGCTAAGCCCCAAAGCCCAGTCTTGCTCTACTCCGGGCCCCTGGTCAACCGTATCCCGAAAAAAAGGAAATAAAACATACTTCCGTGCCAATAAATCAAATCATGTTCTCCCGATGTCGCCCACCTCTGCCCGGCGACAGATGTTGTTGTCGGCAGTAGACAGACATTCCGGCGGGGGTCCTCCTCCTCCCAAAAATCCCCCCCGTCAACTCTTCATTCACGCCGAACCGCTTCCTTCCCCCCGTCCCAGCACAGAGGCTCCGGTCCCACTCAGTCCCCCGGGCCA
Source organism: Electrona antarctica (assembly GCF_951216825.1). Classification (NCBI taxonomy): domain Eukaryota; kingdom Metazoa; phylum Chordata; class Actinopteri; order Myctophiformes; family Myctophidae; genus Electrona; species Electrona antarctica. The sequence goes on along the minus strand of NC_136790.1, from coordinate 2,446,887 downwards.
CTTTTTAACCCAACCACACTATTAATTGGCGATAGTGTGATAAAACGGGTCCGGTTCTTTAATGCCTCTACAGTTTGCCTTCCCGATACTCGTTAGCCTCGGTTCCTGGCTCCAGCGTGTCTGCCGCACGTTCGATATAGGCTACCATTGACAATTGATTGATTTTCAACTCCTCGTTGCTCTTCTCCCTGCATTCCATTTGTGCCCTCAGTACCGACGCCCTTCTTGCCATTTTCAACTCCACCTGCACCGACATTTTGGATTCCGTTGCCCCCTTTGGCCATAAGCAACGTGCCAAAGCACACCACGAGCCTTGGCTAAATGACTCCTCAGACGCCTCAACAGACGCGCTGAACGAAAATGGGTTCTTTTTAATATTTTCAACGCCCTCTCTAAACCCTGTGACGCCCTCCAATTGTCCCATCCCTTGCCCTCTGCTTTTTTTATTTATTTTTTTTTATTGCCAAAGTATCCGACCTTATACTGGCATCGACCATATCACTCCAGAGCTCGCCTCCCTCCACTGGCTCCCGGTTAAGTTTAGAATTGATTTTAAGGTTCTTTTATTTGTTTTTAAAACACGTCATGACCTCTCACCCTCCTACCTCTCTGACTTAATTGTCAAACCTATACGACCAGCAAGAGACGTAGGGGTGACCGTGCCTTTGCGGCTGCGGGCCCCAGGCTCTGGAACGCACTGCCCTTCACCATCATATCTGCCCAGTCGAGCTGTGTTTTTAAATCCCTACTCAAAACCCATCTGTTCTCCCTTGCTTTTAATTGCACTTGAGTTCCCTTGAGTCTATTTTTATTGTTGCTCTTTGTCAACGTATGTTATTGTTTTTATTTTTCTTGCCTTCGATGTCATGTTGTATTTTTCAGCACTTTGGTCGGCCTTTGACTGTTGGAAATGTGCTATATAAATAAAGTTTGATTTGATTTGAAGTTATCAAAATCGTGAGTTTTCGTAAAATGACGTGACCGTGGCAAAGCGTCAAACTTCAACGCCAAACGGGAAGTTAAAATAGCAGATCTACAAGATCAAAAATGTATTTTTTATGTAAGTATTGAACTGATTGTCATACAGACTTGTGGGTGGTGGTGTCATTGGACTTGTTCGGGAGTCCTTGTCCTTCATTGGTGTACCTTAGCCCCACCCCCTGTTCTGATTGGTCAATATGTTATAGTTTCAATCATTTGCCATCACCTTTGAACAGAATCATGAGTCTCACTGGACTCAGTTGAAAATCCTTGTCCTTCAGTAGAGTTACGTAGCTCTGCTCCCAGTTCTGATTGGTCGATATTTGCCTGTAACATGCACGGACGTGCAAGGGCCCGGTCATCACTGCTTGCAGCTCTAATGATTATTATGATTATTATTTACTACTGTGTGTGGTCCTGTTTTTGTGTTGGACTGGGGCTTGTGGGAATATATTTTTAAGACATAGTTAGACTGACTTGAGTAATTCTCCATACAATGTAGTTGGTGCTACAATACTGTGCTGAACATGCAGGCTATAGAACAGAACGGACCCAGAATGCAGTCATTTAACTTATTGTCCAGGGACCGTAGCCTTGTTAATCTACCCATGACTCTATAGCGTCCAGGGACCGTAGCCTTGTTAATCTACCCATGACCCTATAGCGTCCCCATTCTGAGGCAAACATTCATGTCCAGGGACCGTAGCCTTGTTAATCTACCCATGACCCTATAGTGTCCCCATTCTGAGGCAAACATTCATGTCCAGGGACCGTAGCCTTGTTAATCTACCCATGACCCTATAGCGTCCCCATTCTGAGGCAAACATTCATGTCCAGGGACCGTAGCCTTGTTAATCTACCCATGACCCTATAGCGTCCCCATTCTGAGGCAAACATTCATGTCCAGGGACCGTAGCCTTGTTAATCTACCCATGACCCTATAGTGTCCCCATTCTGAGGCAAACATTCAGCAGAAATACCTGATCTGCAAGGTCACAATGCATCGCAATGCGAGCTTGTAGATTGTCCATTTTCAGCGAAGACGTGAAGTGTAAACGAAAAAAAACCAAACGAAAAACAAGCGGACCAAGTATAGAAACTGGAAGTCCCGGTTAACTAAGCATACTAAATTCAACATGCAGCCGAGGATCAAGCCGTATGTCGAGGCCTATTCATAGTCTGGATTTTCGCTGGTGAGCTGACCACAGCTCCGGTGGTGAGGTGACCACAGCTCCGGTGGTGAGGTGACCACCGCTCCGGTGGTGAGCTGACCACCGGAGCTGAAATAACGTTGAGCGGTGGTGAGTAAAAACAGAGAGAAGGGCTGGAGCGGTGGCGGTGGTTTGCTCTTCACCGCGGCTCGTGACGTCATGTTGTAGTAAGGTGGTCACCCCACCACCGAAAATCTAGACCCCCAAAGTGTAAAAATGGGCCCGTAATGACTAAAAATATTTGTTTTTGTCTTTTCCATTCATTATTTTCTCCCCATCCCTTTATCCTTCCCACCCTCCATTTTTAGCATCTCTCCACGGTTGAGCTTTGGTGGTTGTCATGTTTCATCTGTCGATCAAGTAATCCATCCGGCTCCTTCCATCTCTCCTTCCATCTCTCCTTCCATCTCTCCTTCCATCTCTCCTATAGCATCTACTGTGATGTAATGGCCTCTATGAGCAGCTCTCTCTCTCTCTCTCTCTCTCTCTCTCTCTCTCTCTCTCTCTCTCTCTCTGTCTCTGTCTCTGTCTCTCTCTCTCTCTCTCTCTCTCTCTCTCTCTCTCTCTCTCTCTCTCTCTCTCTCTCCCTCTCCCTCTCCCTCTCCCTCTCCCTCTCCCTCTCCCTCTCCCTCTCCCTCACCCTCACCCTCACCCTCACCCTCACTCTCTCTCTCTCTCTCTCTCTCTCTCTCTCTCTCTCTATTCTCTATTCTCTATTCTTCTTCTGTGTCTGGAAAATGATGGTATTTCATCATGCTCACGTTTCACTTCTAAAGTAGTCTTATTTATGTATTTCTCTTCTTTTTGTCTTTGTATCACACCCTGGCCTAAATCCATCTTTTCTCCTCCACTCGCCATCATTATTCTTGCCCAGGCTTTCTGTGTATTCCTGTCTTCCTCTCGTTCACTCACTCCTCTTGCCATTTCTCTTACTTTACCTGTCTCTTTCTATTTTGCATTTTTCTCAGGCACACGCAGGCACACACACACACACACTCACACTCACACACTCACACTCACACTCACACTCACACTCACACTCACACACACACACACACACACACACACACACACACACGCTACACATGGTCTTGTCCTCTCCTCTTCTGTCTCTGTCTCTCTGTTCCACCCCCTCGTTTCTACCCCATAGTGTAGAAAATCAATGGTGCTAATTATTGTCCATTACCGTGGGCTGAAAGACATGAGAAGAAGAAGCTCACAGCCATCCAGAGATTAGATTGAGACCAGGGCTAATTAGCTTAGCAGCTTTTGGACCATGCAGAGGCCAAGACTCTGGAGATGTTGGCTTTCTTTCCCTCCACTGACTACAGAAACCTCAGACTTCTTTTTTCTTTTTTCCCCCTACTGCCTGACTTTTCAATAGCTACTCAGAATACAGAGTGAAACGTTCAGGGAGTTTTCTGTATATTTTGTTACCTATAGTCATACCTGAGCGCCGCTCGGAGTACAATGTTATCTCATTTATCTTGCTAAATTCCATTAAATACGATGAAAGCACAGACTGAACAGGAGGTGCTCTTCCACCTCCTTACAGATGACCTGATATGGCGTTGTTTACAGACTAGGGCATGTGAGCAGCTGCTAGTGCTTACGGTATCTATTTGTCAGCTTTCCCCTCTGGGTTTTATACATTTGTACATTCTTGTAACGGCACTTATGGCAGTTTAGAAGCAAGACGGGAGAGTAAAATGAAAGGTCTAAAGGGCGCTCGCTGGCCAATACGTGGTCCAGGCGCCACATATAGGCTCTGGCCTGACAGCGCGCTGCGTGTTCAAGTCCTTTTCATAATGACCAAATCTTTTTAAAAAAAAGAAAGAAAAAAAAAGTCTAAAACACCACTAACATAATGAAACAGTTGTGTTTATTGCCAATACCTAGGATTAAATCAAACTGTACAGGAAAAAGAAAAAATGGGATATGCTGAGCTTAGACTATAAGCTCAGCATGCAGGTGAAGACATTTTTGATTGATTGATTGATTGATTGATACTTTTATTAGACAATAAAATGAAAACAGTATACAAGGTACAGTCAATCACATTTGGTCCAAAAGGACAGCACCGAAGAAATAACTTTGTGCTCTTGTTTCCATTCGGGTCTCATGCATTCATTCACAATAACAATAGAGGGTATGCGCATGCATAAAGTCAATGGCAAATCGAGTGGCAAATCGAGTGGCAAAGTGACAGGTAAAGTGAGTTTAAAGAGTTAAGTCTTAAAAAGACAAAAGAGTGGCTGCACACACTGATAGCCAAAGAGCCGATTATTTATTTAGGATGTAGAGTAAAAAACCAACAACAGTACAACTGCCTTCTGAAGAAGTGTGTGCAGCCACTCTTTTGTCTTTTTAAGACTTAACTCTTTAGATGTTTCTGCCGTGAGCTGGCACCACTACTAAGACTGGTATGTGTTCAGCATCCTCCTGCACAGGTAAAGTGAGTTTAACATTGTTTAATGTCGTTTAAGGCAATTAAATATGACTTTTCTGTTTGGATGAATGGGCTGTCAAGGCCAGAAAGTAGTTTTTAGCCACTTAGTAGGCATTCCTGCATAACTTCCTGGTTTGATGTCACGCGCATACCCTCTATAATGACAACAATAAATTGAGATATCTCAAAAAACATTACATCTATGTACAGGTTGGAATAGAAATACATTGGGGAAGGGGATGAAGAGGTGGGGGAATCACCTTCTCTCCCTTTTGACATGGTGGCAGTGACTGAAGTGCCCTTGGGCAAGGCATTGAACCCCTACCATGAAATGTTCTATGAGCAGGGTCTGGCTGTAAACAAGCATCTCGAGCTTAGTCCATTCACCCTGGGTAAACAAAGAACTTTGCTTTGCTTTGCTTAGGTGAAGTTTCAGCCCTTTTTAAAAGGAAACCAGTGATGTGCTTGTTTTGAGGGAAGGGGGCAGGGCATTCCACACCTGAGTGGCAGTGTTGTGGAAGGTGAATTTACCCATATTTGTTCTAAAAGTGAGTGGCACCAGATCATTATTCATGCTCCCTCTAATGTTGTGGCTGTGGGAGTTGCTCACCTTTTTGAGGTGATCAGTCAAGTAAATGGGCACTGATGGCATGGAGGGCAGAGCTGCATAATTACAATCTTGAATGTCAGTCCCATTTTCAATTGCTTGACTGTCATCTACCCTGAGCCAACCTATGCTATCAAATTGCGTTGCACAAAGGTGGGTCACGGGCCCTAGGCCTAGTCATGGGCCCTAGGCCTAGTCATGGGCCCTAGGCCTAGAAGAAGTCGGATTAGTGTGTTTGCGAACGCAGTGAGCATTTACTATGAGACCCAGCAGATCATGTCTGTCTGTCTGTCTGTCTGTGTGTGTGCGTGTGTGTCACGCTGTAACACCACCCGCCCGCCACCAGAGGGCACAGCTGTATCACACACACAAAAACACACACACATGCACGCACGCACACACACACACACACACACACACACACACACACACACACACACACACACACACACACACAAACAACTTAACTTTAAAAAAAACGTAACTTAAAAAAAACTTAACTTAAAATTCTAAAAAAACAACAACAAAAAAACCTTAAAGTACGTAATTTATTCTAATTGTGGTTCTTGCAATTTACGAGCTGCGTTCGCTTCCCACGTTCGCGCGTCTTACTTGTTTGGGAGGTCTGGAGCTTATTTTTTGTGACATTGAGATCTTAGAGAACCAGGAGGTGCAAGCATAGTGAAACAAGGGCTGAATAAGTCATGAGAGCCCTCTTGTTAACAAAGGAGGAGATTCTTGTCCTTTGATTTGGTCCGCCCCGGTAACAAGATGTGCACATGCACACATTCTACAGTGGGGGGAGTACAACATACCAACAGCACGTGCACCAAGGCCCGCCCCACTCGATCATGATTGGAGGAAGGCCCCTCTCATCCTGATTGGATGAAGGCTTTGCCACCCAAAGCCCAAACCGAAACTAGGGTTTTTTGACCCCAGGGGCTTACTGGGGACAGGGAGGAACTCCTTATATGGTCAGCACACTTTATAGTAGGGAGTATTATCCAAAAAATAAGTGATATTTGAATTAAGTGAAATCACTGAATATACCTTTAAAGGACCACTTCACCACTTTTCAACATCTCTTCATATAACTGGTCCTCACTAATGTTCATGATAAAACACCACAATTTTTTCCTACTCAGTCTGTGTCTCATAGGAGGGCTTTGGGCAGTTCGGACACCCGTCCACCAGTGACATCATCATTAGGCAGAATTTTTTTTTAAACAAGATTTGTTTTAAAATATATTTAGATTTTTATTATCGTGAGAACGATGGCTTCAACTTTTGCATTGCAACTTTTCAGGAAAATAAAGCCTGCCGTTTCTATTAGCTTGGATTCACCATCGATGGTGTCACTGGTGGACGGGTTTCTGAACTGCCCACAGCCTTCCTATGAGACACAGACTGAGTAGGAAAAAATGGTGGTATTTTATCATGAACATTAGTGAGGACCAATTATAGGAAGAGAAGTTGAAAAGTGGTGAAGTGGTCCTTTAAGCAATAACGCAATTGTGATTCTCTCTCTCTCTCTCTCTCTCTCTCTCTCTCTCTCTCTCTCTCTCTCCTCCATCTCTCTTCCTCCACCCTACATGATGATGAATTGATGATGCCACATAATGCATTTGACCGCAGGGCTTTGAACCCCGCCCCCTCCTCTATCGCATGCGCGAGCACACACGCACGCGCGCACACACACTATTCAATGTCAGCACAGAATGTTTTTCTTCCTGACGCCGTTCATCTTGTCATCACTGTGGGTCAGAGAGTGATTGGAAGCCAGTCACAGCGTAGCCTAATATTTCAGCGAGGTTGCATCAGGTCCCGCTTTGTGTTGCTCTGTTGACTTCTATTCTCACTGCGTCCTACATTATATTCATTGGGCTGCTCCAGAGACCTGCTGCTTCGCTTCACAGAGTCTTCTACAGCGCTATTTAGATGAGCATGTGTATAATCTGCTGCTTCGCTTCACAGAGTCTTCTACAGAGCTATTTAGATGAGCATGTGTATAATTTACTTTGACAAAGATTTTGATAGGGCAGCAGGACTCGCAATAGCACACGCACACACTGATACATCATACACACACACACGCACACTGATTAACTTCCTGCATATAGAGAGCATTATTAGTCTGTGGTCTGTTGACAATATAAGGCCAATCTTCTGAGAGTCTTGTTCAAAAGGTCTGTTGTTCTTAAGCAGTTTTTCACCTCCTGTCACCCAACGTTGCATTATTAACATTGTCCTGTGATGACTGGAGGAGTGCATGACCCCTCTGTCTCCCCCCAACTGACTGGAGGAGTGCATGACCCCTCTGTCTCCCCCCAACTGACTGGAGGAGTGCATGACCCCTCTGTCTCCCCCCAACTGACTGGAGGAGTGCATGACCCCTCTGTCTCCCCCCAACTGACGCCCCTGAGGTCTGTAGGTATACAGTTATGTTATCATCATCTTTTTTCGACCACGCCATACTTCCCGGTCCTCCATTGCCATCCCCACTTCCTGCTTACTGATGCATGTGTCCCTAGCGATGGGATCAGGGAACGACAGGTTTTCTACCTCTGGTCTGCTTTGAGGCAGGACTCAAAGGGAAGATATAACCTCATTGTCAGCTCTGTAGCAGTGGCCGGCAAACTGTGTTCTTCTGGATCGGACTAGTGAAGAAACACGGGGAATGTTGCCGTATATTAGATTAGTTGATGGGTGGCTCTTCCAAGACAGATTGTGTGCTCTCATTAGAAGGCGGGTGTACAGTCCAGCCGTGTCTCTAATTTATTTGAAAGTGTCCATGTCTCGGAGCCATAGAGTAGAATCGGCTCGACGGTCGTCCTAAATATTTGTTACTTTGAACCTCTTACTAAGCTGGGTTGACCAGATCGTATACATGTCATTGCAGGCCATACCCTTCCTAGATGACCAGATCTTATGCATGTCATTGCAGGCCATACCCTTCCTAGATGACCAGATTGTATACATGTCATTACAGGCCATACCCTTCCTAGATGACCAGATCGTATACATGTCATTGCAGGCCATACCCTTCCTAGATGACCAGATTGTATACATGTCATTGCAGGCCATACCCTTCCTAGATGACCAGATCGTATACATGTCATTGCAGGCCATACCCTTCCTAGATGACCAGATCGTATACATGTCATTGCAGGCCATACCCTTCCTAGATGACCAGATCGTATACATGTCATTGCAGGCCATACCCTTCCTAGATGACCAGATCGTATACATGTCATTGCAGGCCATACCCTTCCTAGTTTGAAAGTCCTTTTGTGTCCTTTTAGTGTTTGTTTCTTTTCCTGTAAAAACTCAGCCTTTCCATTATATGAGAGAGCCAGGTGTAGCTTCACAGCTGCCGTTCAAAACAGATTAACCCTTCACTAAATCCGGCAAAGCATCTGCGTCATTTTAGATGTTAGCGTTGCATATTGAGTATTAAAAATAGCAGCTACAGTATACAAGCTGCGAGCTTGTACATGTGTGCTATTTTTTAAACATTTTGAAAGTGAAAGATGTAGAATAATTTTGAATTAGTTGATTAAGTTAATTAAGTTTGAGAACTACTGATTTAGAAGTCATTTGTATAGAATCGGCCTCAGGTCTTAATGGGTTAAATTAATTTGGCTTGTGTCGCTTGTGTGTTGACAGCATGTTGTGTGCTGCTGCATTCGAGGCATTTTCTACTTCCTTATTTTATTCTATGTTTTTCATGAAATCCCAGCAAGGATGGTCAACACTGCCAATTCTGTACATGCAGTCACGTATCCCTTGTTATATTAAATCACGCACGCACGTACGCACGCACACACACACAGCTGTGATGTGTCTGAGTGAGAGAGTGAAGGCTTAGAGCTTCATAAGAGCAGAACAGCCTCAGTACAACACAATGCCTGCATTGATCGCTGTAGCGCTAGCAATTCAAGGCTATTGATCAGGACTCTGTGTAATGTATGTGTGTGCACTCACTGCACTGTGTATTTGCTTGAACTCGTGTGTGTGTGTGTGTGTGTGTGTGTGTGTGTGTGTGTGTGTGTGTGTGTGTGTGTGTGTGTGTGTGTGTGTGTGTGTGTGTGTGTGTGTGTGTGTGTGTGTGTGTGTGTGACGTGTTATCCATCTAGCAGACAGACCCACATTTCTCTGGTTCTGTATGTCACAAAAAGGCAACACAATGCCAGTCAATCTCTCTCTCTCTCACACACACACACACACACTTTTTTCAAGCTCTTGATGTGTGACGACCACAAGGGTTAATTGACACCAAGGGGGTACAGATGTGCCAAGGTGTCCACAATCATTTTCTCTCCTGTCCAATGCACCACACACGCACGCACACGCGCACGCACACACGTTTCACTCCTTGTTCTGCCAACCGGAAAAACCAACATGCCTCACTCAATATCACTTACTTGTGAGCTGATAGAAGGTGCTCTGGTGGTGCAAGATAGCTTGGTAATTGACATGATGGAGAAGAGACTTTGCTGAGTGCTGTGTTTTCAAGTAACCCCATTTTATTTAAAATTAGGTTTTCGCCTCGGACGGTTAGCTCAACCGTCTGGGCACCTAGGGCTGCTGAGCCAGCCTGCCGGCGTGCTGCTGGTTCGACTCACGATCCCGACAGCCTTTGCCACGTGTCTTTCCCCCCATCTCTCGTCAGACTACTTTCATCCTATCAATAAAGGCAGAAAAAGCAAAAAAAGATATCTTTAAAAAAAGTGTTTCAAGCCGCTGCGCAGCTTTTTAATCCAGTCTTATATTGCGCTGATCAGAGCAATGTTCACCGAGTTCTAGCTATTTGAAATGTTAGAAATTACTGTAACACTGCTGTAGATGTGTGTAATAACAAAATGGTACAGTAGACCCCTGTACAGCAATTGTACCTTTTTATAGTGTTTGTGTCAAGTTTGGTGCAGATCGGTGCAACACTGTTTAAGGGTGACATAACGTTGAGGTAGTCGTCATACAGTAAGACGCTTCGCATCAGAACTCTTCGTCAGTGCATTGCCTACTTTGGTAAAGGACTAAGTTCTCTTTCCTTCGTCGTTATTCTTACGAAGTAGTACGTTTATTCTTTGGCATGAATCCGCTCCACGAAATGTCCCTTCAAGAGCCAGGTCTTTAGGATTTAAGGTCCTGCAATAACTCAGATTCCGCGATTGCGACCACCTCTCCATCCCCCTTAACCCATTTTGGGCGGGAACCGCTTTTGGTGTTTTAAACATTATGTTATAATTGATCTATTGAAAAATAGCAGATCTACAAGCTCATAGCGCGCCACCGAGTGGCGTGCTACGAGCTTGTCTGCTATTTTTGAAAAATCGTGAAAATATTTATTTCAGAAAACTGGAGGATTTAGAAGATTTTTTTTTAATTTTGAGGTCAGGCCTAAATGGGTTAATGCTCCGTCTGCCTGGGTACCCCACGGGCCCCTGGGTACCCCACGGGCCCCTGGGTACCCCGCGGGCCCCTGGGTACCCCGCGGGCCCCTGGGTACCCCGCGGGCCCCTGGGTACCCCACGGGCCCCTGGGTACCCCACGGGCCCCTGGGTACCCCGCGGGCCCCTGGGTACCCCACGGGCCCCTGGGTACCCCGCGGGCCCCTGGGTACCCCGCGGGCCCCTGGGTACCCCGCGGGCCCCTGGGTACCCCGCGGGCCCCTGGGTACCCCACGGGCCCCTGGGTACCCCACGGGCCCCTGGGTACCCCGCGGGCCCCTGGGTACCCCACGGGCCCCTGGGTACCCCGCGGGCCCCTGGGTACCCCGCGGGCCCCTGGGTACCCCACGGGCCCCTGGGTACCCCGCGGGCCCCTGAGTACCCCACGGGCCCCTGATGTGGCCCCGGGCTTGGTGTGATTATTGCCATGGCAGACTGCTGAACTGTGTTTATGACAAGTTTGGTGCAGATTGGAGTAACGGTGTGCCCGTGGCGCCCAGGGGCACGGAGCCGTGTGGCTATTGCGATGGCAGACCCCTGACCAGTCAGTGTTTGGTGTGGATGTGAGCGGCGTGCCTCGCAAGTCCTCATGTTACGTTTGTGACATCCACCGTCCACCATGTGTGTGCCGACTGCTCGCTCTGCGTGCGTACGTTAACCGACTGCTCGCTCTGCGTGCGTACGTTAACCGTATCAGTGACTTTCTTCGCATGTTTTTTAAAGGTTAGGGTTGAGTCTAATATGACTCCGAGGTACTTGAACTCTGGGACAAGGTCAAGTTCCTCTCCACCCAGAAACACATTTGAGGACTCCAACACAACTGGTCTTTTGGAGAAGGCCATGCAGACTGTCTGGCATTCAAGAGCAGACATGGATCTATAAGCCAGTCTTGAATGCTGTTAAAATTATTGACACATCTGCATAGCTTTTACCATGGGCAAGTACAACAGCATCATTTACATACATCTGGACATGTAGATTATTACATACTTCAGGTAGGTCATTTATGTACAGAGAGAACAACATTTGACCTAGTATTGAGCCCTGGGGGACACCGACCGAACAGGTGTGGTAGGGAGATGTTACACTGTTGACACTTACACACTGTTTTCTGGTGGATAGATAGGAACTAAACCATTCTATAGCTTCTGGAGAGAAATTAAAATGTGTTAATTTGGACAAGAGGACCGACCCGGTGACAGACGGTGTCGAACGCCTTCTTGAAGTCCAGGAACACCGCCATTGCACAGGGAGCTCTGTTCAAAGCACACTATGAACAGGCAGTTTGCTGATTCAGTGGAGTGGAAGGCCCGAAACCCAAACTGCATGGGATGCAGTGGGGTGTGGCCTTTGTCTAGGTGGGATGCAGTGGGGCGTGGTCTTTGTCTAGGTGGGATGCAGTGGGGTGTGGCCTTTGTCTAGGTGGGATGCAGTGGGGTGTGGCCTTTGTCTAGGTGGGATGCAGTGGGGTGTGGCCTTTGTCTAGGTGGGATGCAGTGGGGTGTGGCCTTTGTCTGGTGGGATGCAGTGGGGTGTGGCCTTTGTCTAGGTGGGATGCAGTGGGGTGTGGCCTTTGTCTAGGTGGGATGTAGTGGGGTGTGGCCTTTGTCTAGGTGGGATGCAGTGGGGTGTGGCCTTTGTCTAGGTGGGATGCAGTGGGGCGTGGTCTTTGTCTAGGTGGGATGCAGTGGGGTGTGGCCTTTGTCTAGGTGGGATGCAGTGGGGTGTGGCCTTTGTCTAGGTGGGATGCAGTGGGGTGTGGCCTTTGTCTAGGTGGGATGCAGTGGGGCGTGGTCTTTGTCTAGGTGGGATGCAGTGGGGCGTGGTCTTTGTCTAGGTGGGATGCAGTGGGGCGTGGCCTTTGTCTAGGTGGGATGCAGTGGGGCGTGGCCTTTGTCTAGGTGTTTGATGATAGACTTGACAACCCACTTTTCAGCCACCTTTGATATAACTGGTAGGATGCTTATAGGTCTATAGTTTGATATGTCAGTTTTAGCACCAGATTTGTAGATTGGTGTTATCACTGCAACTTTCCATTGAGGGGGAACAGTGAGTTGTCTGATGGACAGATTTACCAGATGTGTGATCGGTGCCACCAGAGATTCAGCATTTGTTTTTAAAACGTTTGTATCGAGCCTATAGGCATCCTTGGCTTTGGATGCTTTCAGTGATCTGATGATATTTACCACCTCGGTTTCCGTAATTTCCTCTAGGTTAAAGATGGGGAGGTCTTTTTGGATAGGGCGGGGTACAAACTTGGAGGGTTTAAACATTTGTGTTATTTTGCTAACAGAGTTTAGAAAAAACATAATTAGGTTACTAGCAAGAGTTTGGGGATCTTTCACCAGGGTGTTGTCTATTTTTAGTTCTAAGCTATTGTTGTTTTGTTTGTAATATTTCCCTGTCAGTTTGTTAATGCACTCCCAGACTTTTTTATAATTTCCTTTAGCACTTTCTATGATATAAATATAAAATGTAGCTTTGGCCTTCCTTAGGAATTGGGTGACTTGGTTTCGTGCATGGGCACATTTCTGCATGTCAGTTGTTAAACCAGACTTTAATGACACACACACACACGCGCGCGCGCGCGCGCGCGCACACACACACACACACTTTTTTCAAGCTCTTGATGTGTGACGACCACAAGGGTTAATTGACACCAAGGGGGTACAGATTTGCCTTCACGACAGGTGTCCACAATCATTTTCTCTCCTGTCCAATGCACCACGCGCACGCACGCGCGCACGTTTCACTCCTTGTTCTGCCAACCGGAAAAACAAACATGCCTCACTCAACATCACTTACTTGTGAGCTGATTAAGCAGTAAATCTCTTTTCATCATAAGAGCTCTGCAGCTATCCACCCAATTGATAGTGTTCGGCTCCTTTGGGTAAAATTCACCTCACAAAGTTCAGTATGAAGACAACATCAACAGAGCAAGACGCAAGATGCCAAATGTAGATTTTATTCACTCATAAATCAGTGATGCAACCCCTTTATTTCCAATTTAATTTCTTTCAAATGTTGTCTCCTACTTTCATCTAGACGCCATTGATCTCATTACATTCACTCATACATATTACATTTTGACTAGTGCACAACCTACAAATATAGATATTTCCACCATCCTTAAAAAATACCTGTATAGAGATACATAAGATTATTATGTAATTGATGACTGGCATGTTTCTTCAAGACTTAAAACATTACATTGACATGGGCATGCTGCTAGAAGCCACAGTGTTGATAAATGAAAAACAATCCACTTTTCATCTTAAAAGTTGTCCTATTATGTATATTTGTACATTTGGGCAGACTTGTCAGAAATCAGCAAGATTTGGCTTTTGGTGACTAGTTTCTGAATTTTGGTGTGGTGTTAGTTGTGGGTATAAGGTTTACAAAAAGCTGTGCAAACGCGTTGGGCGCGCCCCCTAGTGGGCTGTTTGCACAGACTCAAATATTGGATAGTCTGTTTGCATAGACTCAAATATTGGATACGTATAGGTACTAAAAGATATTTTTCTGTTACTATTGGGTGTGCTAAATAACATACTAAAATTGTAGGAACGACGTACAACCAGAAAGGCATCGTTTGCAAGATGGCGTCAACGGTGGCTAAAATGAGCTATAATGCCTATAAACTGGGATTTAATATATTTAAACAAATCCTAACAATTATGCACTTGGTAACTACTTTTTGAATTTGGGCATGCTGTTAGGTATGGTCATAAGGTTTTCAAAAACCATCGCAAACTAATTTGGCTCGCCCCCTAGCGGTCGGTTTGCAACTTTGGAATGAAACAGGCATTTTAAGCTCCCGGCAGCCATCACGGACGCCATCTTGAAAACGATGCCTTTCAAGTTGTTCGTTTTCCGTAACATTTTAGTATGTTATTTAGCACACCGAATGGTAACAGAATCCACCCAATGGTAACGGAATCCATTGAAAAATCTCTTCTATCAATTATTTGGGGTTCCAACCGTATACTGACATATCTAATAGTGGTTTCATTGCAAACCGAACCACTAGGGCGGGGGTGGGCAACTGGCGGCCCGGGGGCCACATGCGGCCCCCACCTTCACTTAATGCGGCCCTCAGGTTAATGTCAGAATACTGATATAATATTGGTTTACAATTCCACAACATGCAAACATGACCCACTTTAATTAGTATCTAAATTAGTAGCTCATTGCTCAACACAAGTATAATTAAAGGCATTTGAAATGACATAAAAATGTAAATTTTCAGGATTCCAATTCAAATATAGAAAAAAATAATTCAAGATTTCAATTTGAATATAGCAAAAATAGCCGATCTACAAGCTCAAAACGTGTCACAGCGCGACGCGTCTAGGGAGTGAGCCAAATTAGTTTGCAATGGTTTTTGAAAACCTTATGTCCATACCTAACACCATGCCAAAATTCAAAAAGTAGTTACGAAGTGCAATTGTTATGATTGTTTTCATATTAAATCCCAGTTTATAGGTATTTTAGCTCAACTTAGCCACCGTGGACGCCATCTTGAAAACGATGCCTTTCTGGTTGTTCGTTGTTCCTAAAATGTTAGTATGTTACATTTTTTGTATCTCTTATCAATTATTTTGGTTTTCAACCATACCTACTGTATACGTATCCAATATTTGAGTCTGTGCAAACAGACCACTACGGGGCGCGCCCAACGTGTTTGCATAGCTTTTTGAAAACCTTACAGTGTATTTCGGGTGGACATACTGGACACTGGACAGTGCCGCGCTATGAGCTTGTAGATCTGCTATTTTTCAATAGTTAAAGTATAACATAATGCTTAAAACCGTTCCCGTCCTGAATGGGTTCATCTCCTTTTTCCCCTCACTGTATATGTTTTTTCTTCCTTTTATGATGATTTCCTGTCTTTGGCTTTATAGAAGTGTCTATTTGTACGTCTCTAAATGTTTTGATGAATTGAACAAGGTGGACCCTCTTTTAAACAAGTGTAATGCTTTATGATGTCGTCCACTCACAGTTAACAGTCTTTGTATTGAGTTGTGCTTGAAATGTACTGTAATTCTGCAAACTGTTAATAAATACTTCAATCTCATTACTCATACCTAACACCACACCAAAATTCAGCAAAAGTCACCAAAAGCCAAATCTTGCTTATTTCTTACAAGTCCGCCCCCTGCTACTGGGCAAAGTACACACACACACACACACACACACACACACACACACACACATACACACACACTAGAGGCTGTTTAATTCAAAGCCACACCCAAAATATCCCTTTTTAACGATGAGTGTCCATGAGAAAGATACTTAACCCAATGTTAACTCACGCACCATGCATGATAATTGTAATTATAACGATAATTATGTACACTGATGATGTTGTAATTATACTTATGTGTGGACTCCTTCCATGACATTTAAAATGACATATTTATAGTTAACATTATAGCTGTTAGTATGGTGTAATGGTGGTGGATGGCCCCATTACACATCCTCAATCTAGCTTAAGAGAAATGGCTAATAAGAAAGATGACAAATTTGCAATTACATTCCAATCGCATCACATTGTCAGTGCCAGAAGGGGGTGGGGTTGATATTACACATTCCGTTGATCACTGTCTGACAGCTGTCTCTGTCACGTCTCGCATTCTCCTCTCCGTGGTACAAATAACTGAAATTACCCAGAGAACAATTATAATGTCCCCATTCTCGAATCATCCATGATGGCCCCTCAAGGCTTTCTAATACCAGAGGCAGCCTCATGACGTGTGTGTTCACCCTCTCACACCCTCCGCCTCTCTGTCTGTCATTAAGTTACACTGACATCTCTCTTGTCTGTCATTATGCTACACTGACATCTCTCTTGTCTGTCATTATGCTACACTGACATCTCTCTTGTCTGTCATTAAGCTACACTGACATCTCTCTTGTCTGTCATTATGCTACACTGACATCTCTCTTGTCTGTCATTAAGCTACACTGACATCTCTCTTGTCTGTCATTATGCTACACTGACATCTCTCTTGTCTGTCATTATGCTACACTGACATCTCTCTTGTCTGTCATTAAGTTACACTGACATCTCTCTTGTCTGTCATTATGCTACACTGACATCTCTCTTGTCTGTCATTATGCTACACTGACATCTCTCTTGTCTGTCATTATGCTACACTGACATCTCTCTTGTCTGTCATTAAGTTACACTGACATCTCTCTTGTCTGTCATTAAGCTACACTGACATCTCTCTTGTCTGTCATTATGCTCCACTGACATCTCTCTTGTCTGTCATTAAACACTGACATCTCTCTTGTCTGTCATTATGCTACACTGACATCTCTCTTGTCTGTCATTATGCTACACTGACATCTCTCTTGTCTGTCATTAAGCTACACTGACATCTCTCTTGTCTGTCATTATGCTCCACTGACATCTCTCTTGTCTGTCATTAAACACTGACATCTCTCTTGTCTGTCATTATGCTACACTGACATCTCTCTTGTCTGTCATTATGCTACACTGACATCTCTCTTGTCTGTCATTAAGTTACACTGACATCTCTCTTGTCTGTCATTAAGTTACACTGACATCATTATCTGTCCCCGCTCAGGGTTTACGCTATTGCACATTTATTTACAGTGACACATTATTGCAAACACGCCTCCTTACAGTAATTGGCGAGATTCATTCTGGAATGAGTTGCTCATGATTTAGAGGTACAGTATATGTAGTGATTAACCCACGCCCGCTATACACTGTCAGGATACTGTCATACACTGCTATACATTAACCCACGCCCCCTATACACTGTCAGTATACTGTCATACACTGCTACACATTAACCCATTTAGGCCTGACGTCAAAATAAAAACAACATTTTTTGTGCCGCATTTTTACACTTTTTCAAAAATAGCAGACCTACAAGCTCATAGTGCGGCACTCGTTGTTGCGCTATGAGCGTGTAGATCTGCTATTTTTCAATAGCTAAAGCATAACATAATGCTAACACCAAAAGTGGTTCCCGCCCAAAATGGGTTAATCATGGTTTTGAGAATGAAAACACTGTGACTGATTAAAAATCAGGTAGAACATGGAAAGTGTCAGGGTTTCAGTTGTGTGTGTGTGTGTGTGTGTGTGTGTGTGTGTGTGTGTGTGTGTGTGTGTGTGTGTGTGTGTGTGTGTGTGTGTGTGTGTGTGTGTGTGTGTGTGTGTGTGTGTGTGTGTGTGTGTGTGTGTTGATTGTGTGTGTGTGCGTGCGTGCGTGCGCGCGCGCGCGCGCGCGAGATTACGGTAATGTTCTATTTTATTTCAGATGGGTGTACAGCATTGTCGGAATGAAGCCCTTCCATTGTCATTACTGTGCACATCATTCATTACATTGACATCTAAATATTGCATATACACACCTTACACTCTCCAATAAGTCATTGTCGTCATCAGTCTCGTGTCTTTGGAACAATGAGACGCGTGATGAAGTGTCATGGTGGGCTAATTAAGTACAGTTTCAGCAGTGCCAGAAATATATACCGGGGCAAGCCAAAAGGGCAGAAACCCCCTGGAATCTCAAAATGCCCCTAAAGTCCATGAAGGGATCGGGGAAGATATATTATGTATTTTTTTTTTTCAACAAAAACACACACAGTTCCGCCTAATTAGAGCCATACTGTCTGCCTTTTCACCCCTACTGCGACTAGCAAAGAAATGGGTTTAATTCTCCTTCCTATTGTTGGAGAGAGCAATTCATCTCCTGCTGTTCTCTGTATCAAGACACAACGCTGGAAACTTAGACTTCCACATTGTCCTTGTTGTTGAGCAGCATGGATCCTATAATATAGCTCCATCCAGGGGACAACACACTGTGTAGCATATTATGCTACACAGCGTGTTGTCCCCTACTTTTACACTGTAATACTTTTGAGAGTGTACACATGGAACCAAATGTCCCATTATGGTGCCATGTACTCTCTCGGACTTAATTTAACACTTTGCTAGTCGAGGCGGCGGTGGCTCAGGGGTAGAGTGCCTGCATGGTAACCATAAGGTTGCCAGTTCGAACCCGGGCTCCCCCAGAGTTACTGTCGAAGTGTCCTTAAGCAAGACACTGAACCCCTAATTGCTCCCGATGTGCTAGTTGGTGCCTTGCATGGTTTCCGCTGCCATCGGTATATGAATGTGTGTGTGAATGGGTGAATGTAATGCACAATCTCTGTAAAGCGCCTTGGATAAAGGCGCTATATAAATGCACCATTTACCATTTTACACTGAGGATGAGGATGTTACTGTGTACGGGCAGCCTTGCACTCGCATACTGAACAGAGACCACGCTATACTTTCAGCTTGTGATTGCTGAGGGGACGGAGAGCACACTGCGTTCCATGTTTGATTGAAACTCAGAGACACATGAGAGATTGAACATTCACAACATGGACTTGATGGGTGTGCGACCGAGCGCGCGCACGTAAGCGCGTGCGTGTCAATCACCTTCTGTGATTGGATGGAAGTGTGTTCCCTGGTGATGTGTTTTTGTCATGTTCTCCACGGGAGACATGGACTGTATCGATCATTATGTGTGAATGGTTTGCAGTATATAGCATTTGCATCTCCAAGTGTGTTCATCTTGATGTTTACTGTGTGTGTGTGTGTGTGTGTGTGTGTGTGTGTGTGTGTGTGTGTGTGTGTGTGTGTGTGTGTGTGTGTGTGTGTGTGTGTGTGTGTGTGTGTGTGTGTGTGTGTGTGTGTGTGTGTGTGTGTGTGTGTGTGTGTGTGTGTGTGTGTGTGTGTGTGTGTGCGTGCGTGCGTGCGTGCGTGCGCGCGCGTGTGTCCGTCCACACATGCATTTGTCCACATCGGCGGCGGGAGTCGTCAGGAGCGTGTCTCCCCTCTTCCTGGTGGTGGTCTCCTGTTACCGTGGAAACCAAATAGCTGTCTGAACCCCGCGGGGCTGAAGGGACGGGGGCCCGTCGCCATGGCGAAGAAGAAGTTCTGGAGGGAGGGATAGAGAGGGAGGCAGAGAGGGAGGGAGGGAGAGGGAGGGAGGGATAGAGGGAGGGAGGGATAGATAGGGAGGCAGAGAGGGAGGGAGAGAGGGATGTAGAGGGAGGGAGGGACGGATAGATAGCAAGGGAGGGAGGGAGGGAGGGATAGATAGCGAGGGAGGAGAGGACAGGGTGGAGGGATGTGGTAGAAACAACAAAGAGAAGCATTAGGGAAGAAAGACATAATGAGAGTAGGGAGGACAAACGGAGAAAGAGAGTGAGGCGGGGGGTGGTCAGTGATGGCCAGAGGAAGAGATAATGGGAGATGGACAAAGTGTGGGTGGGGTGGGGTGGGGTGGGCTGGGGTCCAGGGGTCATAGTTAGAAGATGGGGTGGGGGTGGGGTGGGGTGGGGTGGGGGCCCAGGGGTCATAGTTAGAAGATGCGCATATAGAAGACGACGTGAGACATTCAGAGTGTGCGTGACTGTGTACGTGTGTGATTATAGA
>NC_136790.1:2420507-2426517 GCF_951216825.1 Electrona antarctica | reverse complement strand
TTCAGAGTGTGCGTGACGTACGTGTGTGATTATAGAAATGTGACATTCATTTTTGGCAAAAAGTGGCCATTTGGCACTACCCAGATGGACCCAGAGAACGCCTCTAATACCAGGATGGAATGGGACGGAACAACCTTAACCTCTTAACCCATTCTGACCTGAGAACAGATTCTACAAATGTCTTCTACATCCTGACAGTTTTCTGAAAAAGCTTTGTTTCTATGTCAGTCGTTCTTCGATTTTTCAAAAATAGCAGATCTACAAGCTCGTAGCGCGCCACTCGGTGGCACGCTATGAGCTTGTAGATCTGCTATTTTTCAATAGCTATAGCATAACGTAATGCTAACACCAAAAGGGGTTCCCGCCCAAAATGGGTTAAACCCCAGGGGGGGTTTAGGGGGAAAATCCGCAACATCGGAGTTGGAACCGGAGACCAATTGGGTCTCCATTGACCCGCTGAGCGCTGTTCAGAGGTGGACAGCCGCTGCCCCCGCCGGCGGGGGCAATGGGGCTCAAGAGGTTTTAATTCAATAATTATGAGATGCCACGCCATTCCAATGTTGAAATAATGTGTGAATAACGTGTTCCTTCCACGCGCCACGTCCGGCCAGGGAAGCTCTCCCCTGTCAGGTGAAAAGAAGCAGCTTGGACTCCTCGTGCATAGAGTGTAGCGCCCAGGATTACATTAGATAATTGACACTGGGTGAAAAAATGGGTTGCAAAATCGTGGGATATATATATATATATTTTTTTTTTAAAGAAATAATGTGTGAAATGTATTTAATTTTCCACACTTTGAGATCATTCATCTGTCTGTGTAAAATTGTGCAAGACGTTTGCGAACAGGCTAATTGGTTCCTTTGTACCACAAGACTGATAAACCAGAGAATAAGTGAGCAGGTATGAAATGGCAAACATGCCCCTGGCTTGATTATTATGGCTGCCAGTCCTGAAGATGGCAGGTGACATTTTATTTTTTGTATTTATTTTTTTATGCCACAATAGCCTTAGTAATTGCTTATTGTTGTAGATAATTTTGCTCTCTGTTTGGTCAGTGAAGCCAATTGTGCTTTATGTTTAAGGGATAGATGCTAGCAACAACAACACCAGCTGTTTGGAATGAGTGCTGCTATTTGTTATGTGCACGCACACACACACACACACACACACACACACACACACACACACACACACGGTACTAAAACATACATAAAAGGGTTATACGCGGTATCATGCTAATAGCTAGACAGCACTATAATTGCATTGTATGTAGTCATAGCACATCATAGTACATATTTATAGCATAGTATAGCATTATGTATAGTTTATATGTATAGTTTCATTATATAGATATTCCCCTGTTACGTTCTTAGCTTACGGTACGCATGTTTCATGATAAATGCTTTTTTATGTGATGTATTCCCATGCTTTTTGTTCTTGCTTAATGTAAATCGCTCTGGATTAAGAGCGTCTGCTAAATGCTTAAATTGTAAATTGTAGCTATCAGCCCTAGGGCCGATAACGGCTGCTGATCAATCAGCACAAGCTAAAGGTAACGTACCGTGTCAAACAAGGTGGCTGCGATGGTTTGGTAGAATTCACGGCTGATGAGACACTGAAGTTTATCCAGGCGCAAAGCAAGGGGGGGGGGGGGGGGGGGGGGACCTTCTGTGTTCTCTCAGCAGCACCTGGTGTGTTATCAGCAAACTCCCCAACACCACACTATCAGAAAATGTGGAACTCACATTTTGTTGACTGGAGCACTCTCTTAGTTAAAAAAAAAATCACACCCGTGTGAACTGAGTGGTGCAACTACACATTTATTGTTATAGTTACTGTACATTAGAACCAGGAAAGCATCTGTGTCATAAGTACTCTCCGCATTAATTCAGTCTCATCATCTGACGTGATGTCGGTGATGTCAGTGACGTCACATACTAACCATAGCAACCATGCTCACCCGTACAGGCACAAACACACACGGGTACTAACAAAGCCAGTTGTTGGAGTGGTTTGCACCACTCAAAAACTCACTCTGGGGGAGCCCAGGTTCGAACTGGCAACCTTGCGGTTACCTAATATGTTCTTTATTTTCTTCATGTAGCGATTCTGTAGTTTATGTCTTTAGACATAAACTACAGAGAGAGAGATCAAAGGAGACAGGGGAGAGCGACTCCACATATGTTTGTTGCCTTTATTTACTCTGTGGCTGGTTTCATAAATGATTGATAGGATACATTTTAGTAGAGAGAGGGAGAGAGTCATATGGAGATGCTTTGCTAATGGTGCCTAGAAACGCTAAATGGAGGTTTCTCTCGCATGTCAGTTGGACCACGTGAGAGTTTAACCCTGTCAAGGAGAAATTGCTTCCTTATAAAATATTTGTTTTCATTACCTTCCTGAATCTGAAAACACCAATGTAAATATTATCTCGTCTGTACAAGATAATATCTTGTCCGTACAAGATATTATATCGTCCGGACAAGATTATCTTGTCCGGACGAGATAATAATTATCTTGTCCGGACGAGATATTATCTTGTCCGGACGAGATAATAATTATCTTGTCCGGACGAGATAATATCTTGTCCGGACGAGATAATATCTTGTCCGGACGAGATAATATCTTGTCTGGACTTGTCCGGGTCCAGACCCACAGGAACGCACCCAGGGTGCCGGCCCGATTCCGGCGAGCCGCCCCGCGTCCGAAAAGGTTGAGAAATGACAGAGTTACTGTGTGGGGGTCCCTCTACTGTACCCTCTACTGTACTGTACTGTACTGTCACTGTACTGTACTGGCACACCTGAAATCACCATATATACACTTAATATGTGCGTTTGTGTGTGTGTTAGGTTGCGCACAGGTGGTGAAAAACAACCATGCTGTTTTCGTGCTCATACCCAGCAGCGGTGGCCGAACGGATTGCGGAGCGGTCTTGATACCGGAAGGTCGCCAGTTCGAATCAGCGGTCCGACACGTTAAAATTACCACCGCTGAAGTGCCCTTGAGCAAGGCATTGAACCACTACCATGAAATGTTCTATGAGCACTGAGCAGGGCCTGGCTGGAAACAAGTTCTTGAGCTTAGCCCAGATACCCTGGGTAAATATAGTAACTTTGCTTTGCTTTTGCTTAGCCAGCCAGCCAGCCAGCTACCCACCCACACACATAATCACTTAAGGAAGTGGTTTGCACCACTTAAAAATAAAATCCACTTGTAATGATCAGTCAACACTAGTTGACATACAGTAAATAGATAGTATAGACATATTGAAGTACATGATGACACCAGAGCTAGTAACTGACTATAAATACATTGTTGGTCCCGGCGGTGGAACTCAAGGGGCTAAGAGCGCTTTTGATCTTCCATGCAACATTTCATTTTGACCACGCATGTGCACCAGTTATGTGAACCTCTGCCCATTGGCTATTTCCCCTGATAGAACTCTGCCTCATGACTGATTACAGCAAATCTATTAATTCCCAAAAGGCATCATCGAGTTTAAGCCATCTAGGCCTGACGTCGAAATAAAAAAAAAGTCTTCTGCATTTTCACGATTTTTCAAAAATAGCAGACCTACAAGCTCGTAGCGCGCCACCGAGTGGCGCGCTACGAGCTTGTAGATCTGCTATTTTTCAATAGCTAAAGTATAACATAATGCTTAGTTAAAACACCAAAACGGGTTCCCGTCCAGAATGGGTTAATGCCTTTTAGCCTATATTTGCTTTAAACCTCTAATATTATTCAGAGGGTTTTATGCTAGTTCTAGTCGTTGCAAACTTTTAACTGGAACATTCATTTTGCATAACCGCCTGGCTGTATTTATGTGTGGAGCTGCGTTTTAAGGATGAGCTGAGCTGAAGAGTTGTACTGTACTGTATGTCTCCCGGACAATAGTTCTGTTGCTCTTCTGCTGTCTGGATCTCTTTTTAGGGACTTCTGCTGTCTGGATCTCTTTTTAGGGACTTCTGCTGTCTGGATCTCTTTTTAGGGACTTCTGCTGTCCTCTAGGCTCTCTCTCACTACACTCTCTTTTTTCTTCTCTTTCTAACTTCATCTTATCTACACACCACCGTGCACGTGTTCACAAGCGCGCGCGCACACACACACACACACACACACACACACACACACACACACACACACACACACACACACACACACACATCTACATCACATCTACACACATTGTTGTACTGTCCTGTACAGTATTGAGAGTTTCCTCTGCAATGCTCAGTCTTTGGGGTAAAACACAAACGCCTGCGCACAACCTCTCTCTGTGTGTCTTGTCTGTTTCTCTCTCTTTCTCTCTCTGTTAAAATTCTCAAAACACTCACAACATAAGACTCTCACACACAATCTGAGTTGCAATCATTAGTCACCGTTTTGTGAAATAACTGTTTTTTTGGGGGTGGGTTTATGGGCGATAAGGTCTGAGTGTGAATCATAATGTGCATGGAACATTATAAAATGGACAAGAAAGTTCCGGGAACTTGATTAATGGACTATTTTGCCATTCTTGGCGTGGCGCGCGTGTTGCTTAATCTGCATATGTGTGTCCTTACGCGTGAGTGGTACAAAATGGAAACACCAAGCTTAGCTTCTGCACAAGCTAATGTTTAGTTAACAGAGTGTAGCAAGGCAGCCAGACATTCTGTAGCTCATCCATCGTCATACTGAAGTGGAGCCCAGGCCTCCAGGACTGAGCCGTTTAGAGTCTGCCTGCACTTCAGACAGACCGATGAACCAGGGAGACAGACCGATGAACCAGGGAGACAGACCGATGAACCAGGGAGACAGACCGATGAACCAGGGAGACAGACCGATGAACCAGGGAGACAGACCGATGAACCAGGGAGACAGACCGATGAACTAGGGAGACAGACCGATGAACCAGGGAGACAGACCGATGAACCAGGGAGACAGACAGATGAACCAGGGAGACAGACCGATGAACCAGGGAGACAGACAGATGAACCAGGGAGACAGACCGATGAACGAGGGAGACAGACCGATGAACCAGGGAGACAGACCGATGAACCAGGGAGACAGACCGATGAACCAGGGAGACAGACCGATGAACCGATGAACCAGGGAGACAGACCGATGAACCAGGGAGACAGACCGATGAACCAGGGAGACAGACCGATGAACCAGGGAGACAGACCGATGAACCAGGGAGACAGACCGATGAACCAGGGAGACAGACCGATGATAATAATAATAATCAGGGACCCCCTGAAGCAAAGATTTGAGTTAAAAATGACATATACAATCAAGGATTTGCACACATTTTCACCATCTTTAACAAAATTGCACATCTACAATCTCAGTGCGGCGCATCAATGTCCATGAATTTGTCTCACTACCGTACGTTGGCCAGTTGTAGCAACACGACCCACATGGCCAAGGGGTTACTGGGCTGCTTTTTAGCGCTCTTCTGCCCTTAGCAGCTAAAAAGGTTGGGCAGAGGACATTACTGTAGAGTGTAGACACATGGGGTGACTGTGGCTCAGGAGGTAGAGCAGGTCGTCCAATGATCCATGGGTCGGCGGTTCGAATCCCGGCTCCTCCTGTCTACATGTCGAAGTGTCCTTGGGCAAGACACTGAACACCTAATTGCTCCCGATGTGCTGGTTGGTACCTTGCATGGCTTCCGCCGCAATCGGTGTATGAATGTGTGTGTGAATGGGTGAATGTAATGCACAATCTATGTAAAGCGCCTTGGATAAAGGCGCTATATAAATGCACCATTTACCATTTACACATGCCTCCATGTGTCTGTTTTCTACAGACATTACAATTTAGGCATTAGACATTAGACATTAGAACGCTATCCTATCATTAACTATCATTAACTCGTAGCGTCCCTACTAGCTACTCCGGTATTTCAAAAATGGTGCAAATGCATCCGTCTGGCCAGATTCCTAAAACAGCCACAGAAGTATGCTCTTTGCTTGTACAATGAATAATTTGAATCCTCCCACACATTTGGTTATGAAATATTCAA
>NC_136790.1:2400507-2418007 GCF_951216825.1 Electrona antarctica | reverse complement strand
ACTGGAGGTTTCTCTAATGGTTCCTCAGGAAGCTAACTGGAGGTTTCTCTAATGGTTCCTCAGAACGCTAACTGGAGGTTTCTCTAATGGTTCCTCAGAACGCTAACTGGAGGTTTCTCTCTAATGGTTCCTCAGAACGCTAACTGGAGGTTTCTCTAATGGTTCCTCAGAACGCTAACTGGAGGTTTCTCTAATGGTTCCTCAGAACGCTAACTGGAGGTTTCTCTAATGGTTCCTCAGAACGCTAACTGGAGGTTTCTCTAATGGTTCCTCAGAACGCTAACTGGAGGTTTCTCTGGTTCCTCAGAACGCTAACTGGAGGTTTCCTCAGAACGCTAACTGGAGGTTTCTCTAATGGTTCCTCAGAACGCTAACTGGAGGTTTCCTCAGAACGCTAACTGGAGGTTTCTCTCTAATGGTTCCTCAGAACGCTAACTGGAGGTTTCTCTCTAATGGTTCCTCAGAACGCTAACTGGAGGTTTCTCTAATGGTTCCTCAGAACGCTAACTGGAGGTTTCTCTCTAATGGTTCCTCAGAACGCTAACTGGAGGTTTCTCTAATGGTTCCTCAGAACGCTAACTGGAGGTTTCTCTCTAATGGTTCCTCAGAACGCTAACTGGAGGTTTCCTCAGAACGCTAACTGGAGGTTTCTCTAATGGTTCCTCAGAACGCTAACTGGAGGTTTCTCTCTAATGGTTCCTCAGAACGCTAACTGGAGGTTTCTCTCTAATGGTTCCTCAGAACGCTAACTGGAGGTTTCTCTAATGGTTCCTCAGAACGCTAACTGGAGGTTTCTCTAATGGTTCCTCAGAACGCTAACTGGAGGTTTCTCTGGTTCCTCAGAACGCTAACTGGAGGTTTCTCTAATGGTTCCTCAGAACGCTAACTGGAGGTTTCTCTAATGGTTCCTCAGAACGCTAACTGGAGGTTTCTCTAATGGTTCCTCAGAACGCTAACTGGAGGTTTCTCTAATGGTTCCTCAGAACGCTAACTGGAGGTTTCTCTGGTTCCTCAGAACGCTAACTGGAGGTTTCTCTAATGGTTCCTCAGAACGCTAACTGGAGGTTTCTCTCTAACTGGAGGTTTCTCTAATGGTTCCTCAGAACGCTAACTGGAGGTTTCTCTGGTTCCTCAGAACGCTAACTGGAGGTTTCTCTGGTTCCTCAGGACGCTAACTGGAGGTTTCTCTGGTTCCTCAGGACGCTAACTGGAGGTTTCTCTGGTTCCTCAGAACGCTAACTGGAGGTTTCTCTGGTTCCTCAGGACGCTAACTGGAGGTTTCTCTGGTTCCTCAGGACGCTAACTGGAGGTTTCTCTGGTTCCTCAGGACGCTAACTGGAGGTTTCTCTGGTTCCTCAGGACGCTAACTGGAGGTTTCTCTGGTTCCTCAGGACGCTAACTGGAGGTTTCTCTGGTTCCTCAGGACGCTAACTGGAGGTTTCTCTGGTTCCTCAGGACGCTAACTGGAGGTTTCTCTGGTTCCTCAGGACGCTAACTGGAGGTTTCTCTGGTTCCTCAGAACGCTAACTGGAGGTTTCTCTGGTTCCTCAGAACGCTAACTGGAGGTTTCTCTGGTTCCTCAGAACGCTAACTGGAGGTTTCTCTGGTTCCTCAGAACGCTAACTGGAGGTTTGAAGAAGCTAACTGGAGGTTTCTCTAATGGTTCCTCAGGACGCTAACTGGAGGTTTCTCTGGTTCCTCAGGACGCTAACTGGAGGTTTCTCTGGTTCCTCAGGACGCTAACTGGAGGTTTCTCTGGTTCCTCAGGACGCTAACTGGAGGTTTCTCTGGTTCCTCAGGACGCTAACTGGAGGTTTCTCTGGTTCCTCAGGACGCTAACTGGAGGTTTCTCTGGTTCCTCAGGACGCTAACTGGAGGTTTCTCTGGTTCCTCAGGACGCTAACTGGAGGTTTCTCTGGTTCCTCAGAACGCTAACTGGAGGTTTCTCTGGTTCCTCAGAACGCTAACTGGAGGTTTCTCTGGTTCCTCAGAACGCTAACTGGAGGTTTCTCTGGTTCCTCAGAACGCTAACTGGAGGTTTGAAGAAGCTAACTGGAGGATTCTCTAATGGTTCCTCAGAACGCTAACTGGAGGTTTGAAGAAGCTAACTGGAGGTTTCTCTAACTGGAGGTTTCTCTGGTTCCTCAGAACGCTAACTGGAGGTTTTCTCTCGCATGGAAGTTGGACCATAATGAGAGTTACTTGATGTTTCAGTGGTCATTCTTTGAGAAGCGTGTCAGAACTTGTTCGACCCATACTTTGGACCATCAAAGTGTCTTTAGATACCATATTTTGACCATTTGAAATATGCATTAATTCCATATTTTCCTATTTTTACTTGCTTTTTATATATATTTTTAAAAACAATGTTGTATATGGTCGCTATATTTACCCTGTTCATATATTCTCTCCTCTGCTCTGCTCTCTCAATCCCCCACTAAACCAGCATATGGTCTGCCACTATATGTATCCCTTGCCAGCAAAGAGTGGAGTTATAGTGGAGGTCATGATTTGTTTTGCTTACAGTATGTCTTTTTCTTTTTCTTCTCCATGCATTTGATATCCAAGGCTAATGGTTTGTTGCCACAGCTGGCAGCTCCAGCAGTAGGTAGCAGTTCAAGGGTCTGCTATCCAATATTTATTATTCTCTTTCTGTTCCCCTGCCTCGCCTGTCTAATTTTCCACGTCTGTTTTATGTTTTGGCTTTTACCTCCACCCTTTCCTGGATGGGAATTCAACACAGTCAATGTGTGGCCACACTTTCATGTTTATCAACTCAACAGTTTGGCAGGAACCCAGTCATATTTATTTATTTATTTATATTCTAAAAAATAAATGGGTTTAGGAAAGAGGCATTGAATAATATAAACATGTTTTTTTGTTTGTTTGTTTATTGCAACAATTTTCTTCATTTTGTTGAGGAAATGCAGAGCCAGATCACTCATAGCATCTCTGAGGATAGAATTCTGGATGAGCAGGACATGTGCAGCATTTTGTACAAAACGGGCTACTCCTGAAAACTTTGGAAGGCAATCTTAGCTAATCAGTGTAGAATCTGAGAAATCCAACAGGCTCGTCTTGATCACATGACTACAGAGATCATGTATACCGATTTGCGTGAGATTTGGATGAAATCTGTGCGACTAACATAAACAATGTGTTTTGCAGAAATCGGCCTCATGGTGGCGCTATAACCGGCAGATGTGGAGGGATGCAGGGAAAATGTTTTTCCATGGCCTCTAGGGAGTGCACATACATAAGTTGTCGATGCAGTTATAGGTAAAAACAGGAATTGGCCTGTTATAGCACCACCGTGAGGCTGATTTGGGAAACAAATAGTGGCATGTCGTCCTCGGCCTAGTGGAAATGTGCGTGTATAATTTCATGGAAATTGGACACTGTGTTTGTGATTTGTGGCATTTTGTTCGAAATGGACCAATCATGTGAGCTTTGGAAGCCAATCTTAGCCAATCAGGATGGAAGATGGGAAATTGTGCAGATCTGTGTTGATCACATGACTATGGAGATAGTGTATACCGAATTGTGTGATGTATGGATAAAATGTGTACGAGTTATCTACAGAAATGTGTTTTGCCTAAATCGGCCTCATGGTCAGGCCGTTGAGGAATATTTTGGGCAGAGGTTCGTCGTTGGCATCCAGGGAGTGTGTGTGCAAAGTTTGGCATGGATCGGGCCAACGGTGCCGGAGATTAGCTGATAACGGACGGACGGAAGGACACGCACACACACACACACACACATGGACGGAGTGCAAAACATACTCTCTCCCCATGCTTTCGGCCTGGTGGAGACAATGAACATCCAACATTTTAAACTGAATGCTTCCACTAACGACCACATTTTTTCTCTTCAGGCCGGCAATCCTGCTCTGCACTTGCTTACCAGCAGTTACCTGTTCATAGCTATAGGTTACGTTATAGCCTAGGTAACACTTTATCTGATGGTTATGCAATATGCATAAGACGGACAGTATATTGTCATAACTACCGACATGACACTTGCCATGAATATAAGGCCTTATTGACCACACGCGATATAGGGACTGCCATCGCGGGGGTGGCAAATGTTGAGGACAGCTGAAAAACTATTTTCTTTGTCCTTTTTTATTTTTCTGTCTAAAATAATCTGAAGCTATATTATTATTCATGTCATGTTAGAGCAGGTCTGTAATAAATGTCAGAGCTGATATCGACATATAAATATGAAATAAATGCTTAAACATGTCACAACCATTGGGTTAACCAATGCTAACTAGACATACGGCTTCCCTGCTAAAGTATGCAAATTCCGCTAAAATCCGCCTTTTTGTACACAATCGTTTTGGAAGATAATACTAGTCTTTTACTAACTGGCTAACAGAAATAGCACAGAAAGAAGTATTAACAACGATATTTTGTAAAAAGTGTGTTTATTTTGGTCCGCCTAAAGCTAATTCATGCTAATGTTCCAGCTGGGGGCACTGTTGACCACAACAATGGAAAATGCGGAAATGGCTTCCTATTTACTTGTTTTAGCTTACAGGATTGATATCAATATATTATCTAAATGTAGCTAACGGCTATCATTGCGGGGTTGCCAGTTTCTGCGAGATAAATAAGCAACCCGGTATATGAAAACAAGCCAAAATAAGCGAAAATAGCCGATCTACATGCATACAAACAACACAAATCTTGTGTCTGGCATAAATTATTTTCAGATGGGGGTCTGCAGACAAATAATAATAATAACAGGCTAATGAAACAGAGGAATTAAGAGAAGAGCCAAGAGGGCACAATTTGTGCTGGGAGGGTTTGAGAGCAAACTGTCCTGTTGTCTGTTTGTTACTGTTTTTTTATTTTTTTATTTATTGCATTCATATAGCTCTTTTATTTGTACTCATCTGGAACATTTACATAGGCCTAATTTATCTGCCACTGTTATTTTCCCTTTTTCATACTACAAAAGGCCAAATAAATACAGTAGCCTATTTAAAAAAGGAGAGATAACAGGCAAACGATCAAGATAACAACATTCTCTAATTGTGTAGACTTATTGTAAATTAAGTAATGCAGATGTTTAACAATTATGTATATCTTGAGAGTGTAAAATGAAACAAAATGGACCTTTTTAAGGTTTCTTTTTACACTTGATAGTTAAAGATCTAATAAGGGTCCACTTGGTTACCAACTCCAACTTTTGTCAAATACATTTTTATTAACAGGTTATAAATTATTATAAAATTGGTACAGTAGGCCTATGCATTATTTTTCTTTAGAAACAAGGCCAACTAATTATAATAAGCAGACATGGCAACACTGCTGGTTGACTAATGGAGAAAGGAAGGGAAAACCGCGCACCCTAAAGTCACAGATCACTGAACTAAAGCTTAGAAGTCCATTTTCTCTGCTTGGTCTTTTTTCCACTACTCCTGCACTATAAGCTACTACTCTATAAGCCATATATCCAAAACTGGTGGGTCAAACTGAACAACCAATATGTAAATTTGAAGCTATGATTCCCTGCTTTCATATGACATGAAAAAACGAAAATTTAAAAAAATCCAATGGCAGTCTCTCAGTCAAATTTGGTCACACATGTGTATTGATGGACATTGTTTACTATGTCTTTGTTATGACAACTTGACATTATATACATAACCTGTCATGAACATGACATAGCAGCAATTTAAATAAATGAGTAGTGTGTTGTTTTAGAGTGCACTCGCAGAGTGGATCACTAAGCTTAAATATTGTGAATGAATAATTCCCTTCCATGAAGATGTCATTACATTTTATTACATGGCTTGGTTGAATGCTTGATTCTGATTGGCCAATCGCTTAATTCAGTGGTGAATTATGTGTCCATAATGACCGCTGCCTAATCAAACCCTCTGAGCACCAGCTGCGCGGCTGCTCCCCGCTTGATTTACTGCTGTTTCCAACATGACAGCCATGTAAACACACACACACTAGTGACACACAATGTAATTTACAGCTAAACATTGCTCTTAAAAATGTTTTTGAAAACATTTGAGCGAGAAATAGACGAAGCATGGCTTTTTTTACTATCTTGAAAACTAGTGATTTAGTGTGTCATGGGACATGAATCAAGCTTTAATTTGCTTCAGCTTCCGCCCTTTGCATGCATCCACTGCAAACCTGACTCAGTGCCACTGCATGCCTGGCCCCAGTTCACCTTCATTTAGGGCCCCATTCTGGGCCCCCAGTTCACCTTAATTTAGGTCTGTTCATCACACCTGCCTCAGTGCCACTGCATGCCTGGGCCCCAGTTCACCTTCATTTAGGTCTGACTCAGTGCCACTGCATGCCTGGGCCCCCAGGCCCCCATGCCTGGGCCCCCATGCCTGGGCCCCAGTTCACCTTCATTTAGGTCTGTTCATCATATGGAAATGCAGAAAGCTAAAAGGGACTGAATGAAAGAAGTCATTGTCATTTGTTACAATATTTTGCCACTTATACAGGGCTGTTTAAATAATACAGGCAAGATACGGTAGCATAGCAACATTTGTAGTTTAGAAATACATGCATTTGTCTCCCCCCCCCCCCCCCCCCCCTCTCTCATCTCCCCTCACATTGGTTAATCAGTCTATATAAGTGCAAGCATACTCTAAACTGTTCAATCCTGGCTTCAGTTCAGAGTGAGGATGGATGGCCTACAGATTGCCTGCCTGGCTGCTACACTGAAAACACTAGCTCATACAGAAGCTAGCAGGCCAAAGTGTGTGTGTGTGTGTGTGTGTGTGTGTGTGTGTGTGTGTGTGTGTGTGTGTGTGTGTGTGTGTGTGTGTGTGTGTGTGTGTGTGTGTGTGTGTGTGTGTGTGTGTGTGTGTGTGTGTGTGTGTGCGTGTGTGCGTGTGTGCGTGTGTGCGTGTGTGCGTGTGTGCGTGCGTGCGTGCGTGCGTGCGTGCGTGCGTGCGTGCGTGCGTGCGTGCGTGCGTGCGTGCGTGCGTGCGTGCGCGCCGCGCGCGCGCGCGCGCGCGTGCGTGCGCGCGCGCGCGCGCGCGTGCTGAACATGTTTTGTCTGTTTATTAGTGTGCCTTTGTGTGTTTAGATAAGAGCTCACAATCTGTGTGTGTGTGCACGTGCACACGCAGGCGTGTGGACTGAAAATGCTTCTGTCTGTTTATTGGCTTGTCTCAGTGTTTAGGTAAGAGCTCACGACCTGGGTTTGTGGGGGCGTGCGTGCGTGAGTGCATGGGTTTGTGGGGGCGTGCGTCACGGTGCGTGAGTGCATGCACGCACCCCAGG
Organism: Electrona antarctica; assembly: GCF_951216825.1. Taxonomy (NCBI): domain Eukaryota; kingdom Metazoa; phylum Chordata; class Actinopteri; order Myctophiformes; family Myctophidae; genus Electrona; species Electrona antarctica. The sequence continues at coordinate 2,410,739 of NC_136790.1, read as the reverse complement.
ATATCAATGTCCTCCATTAGATGTTATGCATCATTGAAAAGGGACTAGAGTGTGTCAGTCAGAGCAACATTATAAATGATACTGTCTATAATGTCCCAGTGTGGCCATGCAGTCACTAATGGGATTGGGAAAGAGAAGGGAGAGGGAGGGATGGAGAGAAGACGAGGGAGGGATGGAGAGAAGACGAGGGAGGGATGGAGAGAAGAGAGGGATGGAGAGAAGACGAGGGAGGGATGGAGAGAAGACGAGGGAGGGATGGAGAGAAGACGAGGGAGGGATGGAGAGAAGACGAGGGAGGGATGGAGAGAAGGGAGGGATGGAGAGATGGAGAGATGAAGGGAGGGATGGAGAGAAGGGAGGGATGGAGGGAGGGATGAAGGGAGGGATGGAGAGATGGAGGGATGGAGGGAGGGATGGAGAGATGGAGGGATGGAGGGAGGGATGGAGAGATGGAGGGATGGAGAGAAGGGAGGGATGGAGGGAGGGATGAAGGGAGGGATGGAGAGACGATATAAGGGAGGGATGGAGGGAGGGATGGAGAGACGATATAAGGGAGGGATGGAGGGAGGGATGAAGGGAGGGATGGAGAGACGATATAAGGGAGGGATGGAGGGAGGGATGGAGAGAAGATATAAGACCAACATTGACTTTCATGGAGTAATGGTCCATAAAAAGGGAGGATATAGGATTTCAAATTGTATCGCGATAAAAACACTCAGCGTAATTTTATTGTGGCAAATTTCCATTATCGGCATAATCGTTAATATCCTCACATGTGCCTGGATATCCTCAGGAGTGACTGTAAAAGGCGGTGTGTAGCTCTATGACGGGCGAGTGTTACCTCAGAGGCAGTGGGCAGTGCCAGTGTTACCTCAGAGGCAGTGGGCAGTGCCAGTGTTACCTCAGAGGCAGTGGGCAGTGCCAGTGTTACCTCAGAGGCAGTGGGCAGTGCCAGTGTTACCTCAGAGGCAGTGGGCAGTGCCAGTGTTACCTCAGAGGCAGTGGGCAGTGCCAGTGTTACCTCAGAGGCAGTGTTACCTCAGAGGCAGTGTTACCTCAGAGGCAGTGTTACCTCAGAGGCAGTGGGCAGTGCCAGTGTTACCTCAGAGGCAGTGGGCAGTGCCAGTGTTACCTCAGAGGCAGTGGGCAGTGCCAGTGTTACCTCAGAGGCAGTGGGCAGTGCCAGTGTTACCTCAGAGGCAGTGGGCAGTGCCAGTGTTACCTCAGAGGCAGTGGGCAGTGCCAGTGGGCACATACAGTAAGTACACTGCTATATACAGGCAGAACTAAAGCCACAATATGTGAACATGCAGACATCTTTTGCACTTCGGTCCATCTTGAAAAAGGACAAATGTTTTGTACGCATAATTCTTTTGGCCAGTGTTTCCCAAACATTGCAGACCCGATTGTATTGGTCGCAACGCGCACATTAATGTCCTGTTTTGTTTTGTTTTGTTTTCTACAACACAAATGTTCAGAGATGTTCCAAAATAGTGAGAATAGCAGATCTGCAAGCTAACACAGCTCATCACGACTAGCCTGGCTAATAAGCCAGACTAATATCACACAACACTGTCGCGGTATATCAGTCTGGGCTGGCTCCACTTGGATTTCATTTCCCGGGGAACATTTTCTCTTTGACGCAATTGGTCAGAGCTACTGTCAGTCAAAGGTCTCAAGCATTGAACGTCACTGTACCAAAGCCCGCCTATATTGCATACCGTGTCCCGATTGGTCCGACCTGTTCTCTGCTGTAGGAAAGAGGCGTGCTACTGAGCCTCGCCAGACCGTAATCCGCTGGTAGGCAACTTTTTTTTGCCAACGGCTGATTCGGTCTGGTTTATTAACCAGGCTACATCACGACATCTTTAGACCTTGTAGCACCTTAAGTGGTTCATTCTTCGTATTTTTGTAAGTTTGGCTCCCGGGGAGAGTCCTTTGTCAGGAGGATATCTTTAAGCAATTTGAATGTGGCTCCATACAGCTAGGATAGATAATATGAGATTGTTGATTTTTTTTTTTGGCACCCATACACTCATACAGCAAGCTCTGTATAATCATCTCCTGAGAAGGGACCAAACATGGTGTGGCTCGTTAAGTCGCTACTAACCTTCCGGCAGAACTTCTAAATGTTTGACGGACTGTCATCCGGCCTCCACAGAATGATGCAGATAAACATCCTACAATAACTCTGACGGTTTTACCTCCGACTCTGAACGAGGAGCTGGCGCTCTGTCAGCATCCAGGAGGAGGGAGTGATGTGAGCTGATGTTGTCTACATGCTGTTAAGGTGCTACAGTTATGGGTAGCTTTCCCACTGCCGTTGTGCGTGGTATAGGGGCACATGCATTATAAGGCATACGTGGTTGGCATTTTAGTGTATGGTTTATCTTTATTCTTTCAATGTGTGAGGTGGCTTTGGTAAGCAATATGCATACAGTGGAGTCCCGTATGTTTGTTCCTCAATCTCAAAATGGTCGCTATGGGTTCTGAATAGGACCCATAGGTACCTTTGTTAGACACACCCACAGACACACCCCCGTATTCTCAGCCACACCCACAGGTTTATTTTAATATGTGGAGTTATGCAGTTTTACGAATAACTGTACAATGCTTACAATGCCGCATTAAGTTTGCACATATACTGTATGTTATTCATATTATTCTTACTGAGTATTTTCTTTGCTACTGTCACCGTTATAGACAAGAGGAGGTTACTGTAGGTCTTTAAAGGATGAATTGTTGATGTATGGAAAGGTAGCCTTACAAAGGAGGAGTTTCTGTAAAGTCCACAATACACTTGTACAAAATGCACACAGGCATTATATTCACAAAATAAGTTGTTTGTTTCCAGTCCAAAACCCTAAACTATACTATTCTATGTTGTATATACTACGTCACAACTTAGCAAACTGAACTTTAGTTTTTTTAATTTGCTCGTGTATTTGATCACTCACGGATGATCCTTACGTTGACAGCAAGTGCCTAATTAAACTGACAGACTCCCCATCTCCATTGCAGCGCACATGTCACAGGGTCATGTACATACAGGGTCATGTACATACAGGGTCATGTACATACAGGGTCATTGTAGCGCACATGTCACAGGCAATCACTTCACATTGGCCTCCATGACACTTTGTATAAATTAGTGGTAAAACCTCAGCCTTTATATTGTAACGTCTATGATGGAAGTGGCCTGTGCATGTTATCAGTCTGTCTGTGAGCACTCTGCGACTCTGGGCCTTTTATAGGAAATAATATTTATATCTGAGCGCCTCTGTACAGAAACATACAGTGTGTCATTAGAGGGCCTGTAGCAGGTCTCCTGGGCATGCATTATGGATACATACAGTATTTTACACCTACACACAGTCACATTCTCACACAAACATTTGCATAATGTACAGACACACTAATACTGTATACCCGTCTCTCTCTCTCTCTCTCTCTATCTCCCACTCCATCCTCGCTCATTTCCTGTTCATAATGATATGCTACTCTGTCAAACACTAACGAGCCCAGCTGGCCCTCATATACTGTAGATTGGCATGTCAATCTGTGACCTATGAATGACAGGCCATAACGTTTGGCTGATGATGATGATGATGATGTTGGATAATGTCCTGGTATGTGGGGTAGCCCTGGAAGTGGACCGCAGAAGATTAATGGGTCGTGTGTGTGTGTGTGTGTGTGTGTGTGTGTGTGTGTGTGTGTGTGTGTGTGTGTGTGTGTGTGTGTGTGTGTGTGTGTGTGTGTGTGTGTGTGTGTGTGTGTGTGTGTGTGTGTGTGTGTGTGTGTGTGTGTGTGTGTGTGTGTGTGTGTGTGTGTGTGTGTGACTGAGTGCATAGGTGGGTCCGCAGAGTATTCAGAGTTGCACTCGTCAGCATGTTTCCATTACTACCCACCCTGTGCATTTGTGTGTCTGCCTCTTAATGTTTAGATACTTCATACTATGCGTGTGTGTGTGTGTATAGGTGGCGGTGCTGTGTACAGCATGTGTGCGTGTGCTTCCCGTCTGTGTGTGTGTGTGCATTTTAAGCCTGTTCTTTGGCCACTTGAAGTACTTATGTTTCCCTTCTATTGAAACATACTTGGGTCCATTCCTTTGTGGTTGTATGGAGGCATGTGGGAATTGTCACATTTTATTACATGGCTTGGTTGAATGCTTGATTCTGATTGGTCAATCGCTTAATTCAGGGGTGAATTATGTGTCGATAATGACCGCTGCCTAATCAAACCCTCAGAGCACCAGCTGCGCGGCTGCGCCCCGCTTGATTTACTGCTGTTTCCAACATGACAGCCATGTAAACACACACACACTAGTGACACACAATGTCATTTACAGCTAAACATTGCTCTTAAAAATGTTTTTGAAAACATTTGAGTGAGAAATAGACGAAGCAGGACCCGAAAATGGATTCTATTTGATCAACTCACTTCCTTGTTTTCCGACAGTGCTGCAGCTGCAGACGCAGCCAGCGCGAACTTATTTGGGTCAATGTATTAAGGTGTAACCTTAATACAGGTGTATTGAACCTGTGTTAAATACACCTGTGTTAACCACCTCGGCTTCGCCTCGGTGGTCAAACTCCCTGTCGGTGAATTATCTCTTATAATGACCACGTAGCCAGATATTATCCATTACTTGTCAGAATTCATGAAATACTCTGTTTACTAAGTCTTTGGGGTCTAAGGGTTCCCACGGTCATGACATTCCTGGAAATATTTTGAAATTTGAAAAATAAAATGTATAAAGAATAAAATAATAAAATAGTGTTTTTGGCTATTGATTTAGTTAATGCAAAACAAAAACGTTTACTGGATGTGATAAAAAAGAACAGCTCTACAAGCTCACAGTGTTCTGCAGCGTGACGCGCAGTTAGCTTGTAGATCTGTTCACCAACCTGTGTGTGCAGGTGCATCCCAACTGTTGAGAGCAACAGGTGATTAGTCGTTGATGATGATACATTTTGTGGGGCAGCGGTGGCCGAACGGTTTGCGGAGCGGTCTTGATACCGGAAGGTCGCCAGTTCGAATCCCCGGACTGGCACGTTAAAATTACCACCGCTGAAGTGCCCTTGAGCAAGGCATTGAACCACTACCATGAAATGTTCTATGAGCAGGGCCTGGCTGTAAACAAGCATATCGAGCTTAGTCCACTTACCCTGGGTAAACAAAGAACTTTGCTTTGCTTTGCACCGTGAGCAATTGAACCGGTAGTTATAATCTATCAGTTGAACTAGTTTCCACATTCAATACCCCAAATGGAGCTGGATGCAAGCATCACAACATTTGATGTTTTTGCATCAACACATTTTGATGATGGAACATGGGGGGGGAATTGGTCAGCCATGCGAAAAGCAAAAAAACATCTCTTACTCCAAAGGCTTTTTAACTGACTGCTGGTGTGAAACGCGTATTTCACGCCTGATGTAAGGCCAGGTCCTACTGGTGCTTTTTCCTTGTACTACGGCAAGACGACAACCCACGCAAAAGTTTGGCCTGGAATTATACCATTCTATGTGCTATGCTTTATTTTTGCTACACTGCCTGTTTGTTTTAGGACATTGCAAAAATGAGTAAGAGACTTATTATTGTGCTGAATGATTGTTATATTAGGCCTGGCAATGGGGTGCATATACTTAGTTTAGACTAGTCATTGGTTAGACATGGGTTAAGGTTAGGTTTAGGTGTGCTGCCCCGTGGGAGGTTAGGTTTAGGGTGAGGGTTTGAGATAGGTTGTAGTTGTAGGACTAATGACTGGTCCAACCAATGACTAGTCTAAACCAAAAACTGGCAATTGGGTTAAATATTCTGGAAAGGTTTTGGAAATTCATTGTATGTGTAGGAACTCTGTTCATGAACAAAACACACCAACTGAATGATATACACTACAGAAGCTTGGATTGGAAGCCTGTATTTTGCTGCTGGGTATGTTTACCCCACATTATGGGATATAGCTGGTGATTCACAAAGCCGTTTCTGGCCTGTACACGCCCGTAGGTACTGCATACAACAATGTTTTACACAACCATTGCGCTTAGGTGGCCCTCAGTTGAGAATGTATGGTTAAATACAAAGCCCCTCTCTCTCTGTCTCTCTCTGTCTCTCTCTCTCTCTCTCTCTGTCTCTGTCTCTCTCTCTCTCTCTCTCTCTCTGTCTCTCTTTCTCGCTATGTCTACTGCCATTCTGAGGCAAATTCTTAAACATGACTGTAGACCCCCCCCCCCAATCTTAGCTCAATACTTACTTACACTTGTCATACTTTAGGCTGAACTCTCAACACACTCACACACTCATACAGTATGCATGAATCTAATCTATCTATAACTGTGTGTGTGTGTGTGTGTGTGTGTGTGTGTGTGTGTGTGTGTGTGTGTGTGTGTGTGTGTGTGTGTGTGTGTGTGTGTGTGTGTGTGTGTGTGTGTTGAATTTGGGATCGATAGAATTGCAACTGTGAAAGGAATATAGTAAATAAATACATTCATTAATTAATAAATACATAAGAAGAATCCCTGTGGGTTTTTTTTTTTCAAGTCCGTGTGATGGTCCTTATGGTCATGGAAACTTCAAACAAACATCAAACTTTGCAGGTACCGTGCAAGGTGCGGAGGCTGTCTGTCTCTCTCTCTCTCTCTCTCTCTCTCTCTCTCTCTCTCTCTCTCTCAAATCAATAATTCACCTCTTATTTATAACTAGTGGCTTTCTCCCCTGGCTGTCGCATGCAGTACGCTGTTGAGTTCTTTCTGAGGAATAGGAGGGAATTGGAGGGGAAGGAAAAATTCAGAGAGGCAAAGAAATAAACAGGGAAAATAAGACGTGACATGAGAGGAGAGGAGAGGAGAGGAGAGGAGAGGAGAGGAGAGGAGAGGAGAGGAGAGGAGAGGAGAGGAGAGGAGAGGAGAGGAGAGGAGAGGAGAAATGAGAAGATGTGCATGAGATGTGAGAGCGCCTACTGTACGTGTTTAGGAAAAGTGCTCATCCAATTCCATATCTATCCTCTGTGTATGCTTACAGTGTTCATTTAGTTCACTACTGTTTTCAACCTGATGCAGCATGAGGTCCTCTGATTAAACATTCCAGCAAATGTCTCCGTGCAGGATGTGGTTTAATGACCTCAGTCACATGGTGGCAAGGCATGACTTGTGGTTTAATGACCTCAGTCACATGGTAGCAAGGCATGACTTGTGGTTTAATGACCTCAGTCACATGGTAGCGAGGCATGACTTGCCTACTCGCCTATTCTTCTGGGAAAATCCTTTGTTCTATTCTCTGCTGTAATGACACTTGCACGCACGTGGGTGAGGGGGATTTTTTTAAATTATTATATATATATATATCTTTGTTTTGGCGCACACACTCACTCACAGATAATCCTTGACAGCGAGGGCCTAATTAAACGGACGGACTCTGCATCCTTATTGTAGCCCACACGTTGCAGGAAAGCACATCACGTTGGCCTCCATGACACGTTGTATTAATTAGCGGTAACCTTAGAGATGCTCTCCTCCTTTGCCTGACCCTTTGAAATACAATACAATGATGAGACCATCAACACGCAAACATTCATAAAGCATCTGTACGCACACACACACACACACACACTGTGGTGGTGCATGGTGTGCAGAGGCGGACTTTCCATTGGGCTAGGGTGGGCTACAGCCCGGGGGCCCCCGACAGGGGGGGCCCTAAAAAATAAATAAAATAAAAGTTTATTTTTTTTTATTTTTTTTATTTTTTTAAATTATTTGAAATTGTAAAGTATTGCAATCCAATTCAAGTGAGATTTATGTTTAGTTATTGTACATTTAGTATTAAAACATTGAGAGCTTCTGCTCAGACAGTGACGCTGGGTTGTGGGGTAGCTGTGGAAACCCCTGCCAATGTCTCTGTGCATGGCAGCCTGCATTCAGCGACTAGTCTGTCTGGTTCTCCAGTTAGATGGATTACAGACGTACGGAAACGTGACGCATTTATAGATGCACGTATCACGGAAACGGCACTTTGAAAGAAACACAACAAGCTGTTGACATACTACGTATGCAGCACAGGCAACACATTTCTAACCAAACACAATTACAGACTGCATTGCACACTGACACGCCAGCAAGATGGACCTCAGCAACAGGAACACACATGTTGGTTTCCCCAACACCTCTTTGCTTCAATTTAGGTTTCATCCTCCATCATTTCCACATCAGTTTAATATTTCTGGCGTCCGTTCTTGCTGGCGTGTAATGATGATGAAGTTGAGTTGGAAATGGATTGCCTGTGCTGCATTTATGTTTAAAGTGCCGTTTGAACTTGGTGCACTACTAGAAGCCTAACCTCGCCTCACCAGGCTTTCCACCTCGGGGGGGAAAGCCTGGGCTCTGTTCCAAAAGTGCCGTGTGAACCGGTCTGGAACGGATGACATCGTTACGTCATGTTGTAGTATTGTTTTGTAGTCATCAGGATGACATCGTTACGTCATGTTGTAGTATTGTTTTGTAGTCATCAGGATGATATCGTTACGTCATGTTGTAGTATTGTTTTGTAGTCATCAGGATATCATCGTTACGTCATGTTGTAGTATTGTTTTGTAGTCATCAGGATGACATCGTTACGTCATGTTGTAGTATTGTTTTGTAGTCATCAGGATGACATCGTTACGTCATGTTGTAGTATTGTTTTGTAGTCATCAGGCAGGAACAATCAAACAGAACTTCCTTTTCCCTCAAACCGGAAGAGTAACAATAAAAGCTCTCGTATAGCCTGTAGCTTTTATTGAGAAAAATCGCTTTGAGGGAAAAGGAAGTTCCGGAAGATTGCTGACTACAAAACAATACTACAACATGACGTAGCGATATCATCCGCCTCCCGACCGGTTCATGAACCCGAAATGGAACGGTGCCCAGGCTACTAGAAGCCTACTTTAAGTTGGCATTGTTTTGGAATCTGTTGTTTTTGTGTTAAATATTTTAATATGCATTTCTTGCCTGCCTGACTCTTTTTGAGGCACCTCTGAAAAGCCCATTAAAACCTTAGAAGCATAGATACTCCTAGTTGGCATTCCTACTGTTAAAGTATACGTTGATCTAAGTTTCTTTTTAGTTGTTCAGTAAAACAAATACACATAATGAAGCTTAGGTTCCTGTCGCTCTGGATTAAGAGCGATTAAGAGCGTCTGCTAAATGCCTAAATTGTAAATTGTCTACAGTATGTCCTGTTTGTCACACATCATCAAATAAATAGGACTGCAGAGTATTAGTGCAGCATGCAGGGAAAAGTGTGAATTGGTCGATTTGTTCAATGGCTTAATCTGCAGTTTATTCTGTCTTGTTCATTTACCTTTGTCAGAGGAACTAAGCACACACACACACACACACACACACACACACACACACACGTTTAGAGACACTTTGCCCGTCATCTGGTTATGTGCAAGCTACCCTTGTGAGTAACAATAACAAGGCAGACATTCCCTGGCCGATCCAAGATGAAAGATTTATTAACACATAGATAAAGAGAGGATGAGAAACAGGGAGAAGTGAAAGGAGGAGAAGAGGAGGAGTGGCAGGAAGGGATGAACACCATGAAGACAGTGAACACCATGAAGACAGTGAACACCATGAAGACAGTGAATAGGCATCAAAACAAACGTGTGTGTGTCCTTATTGTCCATTCAGTCCTTTTGTATACTTGCCACACAAAGGCAAGATTTGAGTCTCTTTTCTTTTGTCGTCCAGAGTCCAGTTTTGCAGAGTCTTTCCGGGAAAAAATAGCAACATAACCCCCACAAATAAAATGCTTACGACTAGAGCTAGGCTATCGCCAAATGGAATTTAGCAAACAATTATCCCCCGTTGATAAGTGTTTTCAACCATACAGAAATTGCCACATGCGAAGGTATTTTTTTCCACCCTTTGCTTTCAGTGTTTAATTTGGTAGGGTTTTAATTTCCAACATTCCAAAGCCTGCCTTTAAAACCACATTTCATTTTTGCTTCCTATTCTAAAGCACGTCACATGCCAACATGTTACTTTACGCAGGTTGGTTTGGGAGCTAATCAACCAGCACTGAAATGGAAAACAAAAACATACAGTATAATAGCAATTTAGCAAAGCTGTACACAAGGAGACGTTTGTTCCGTCTCTCTGTCTGTCTAAGAGTCTCTAAGACAAGAAGGCTTCGGGCAGCTATTGTATTATTAAAGGTTCAAAGCCGTGCTTAAAGGGTAAGTCCGTGTG
>NC_136790.1:2307477-2400307 GCF_951216825.1 Electrona antarctica | reverse complement strand
TCTTTTTGTTCATGGCCCTAATCCTTATCTCTCTACTTTGGCACTTGTCTTGTTGCTCTCTCCTCCCCTATGACTATTTGTCGCTTGCCTTCTGTACAAGAACCTATACTCTGTCAGAGCCTGCTACAGCAGGAGAGAGAGACTACATCCTCACAGTTCTGTACAAGAACCTATACTCTGTCAGAGCCTGCTATAGAGAGACTACAACTTCACAGTTCTGTACAAGAACCTATACTCTGTCAGAGCCTGCTACAGCAGGAGAGAGAGACTACACCTTCACAGTTCTGTACAAGAACCTATACTATGTCAGCCTGCTACAGCAGGAGAGAGAGACTACACCCTCACAGTTCTGTACAAGAACCTATACTCTGTCAGGCTGCTACAGCAGGAGAGAGAGACTACACCCTCACAGTTCTGTACAATAACCTATACTCTGTCAGCCTGCTACAGCAGGAGAGAGAGACTACACCTTCACAGTTCTGTACAAGAACCTATACTCTTTCAGAGCCTGCTACAGCAGGAGAGAGAGAACCTTGCCTATACTCTGTCAACCTGCTACAGCAGGAGAGAGAGACTACACCTTCACAGTTCTGTACAAGAACCGTGCCTACACTCTGTCAGCGACTACACCTTCACAGTGCATTGGTTTGTGGCTGCAAGGGTTGAGGGGGAAAGACCTGGGCAAAAGCAGGATAATAGCACATCATTTGAATTTGGTTTGAAATAGTTAAACAGATACAGTAGATATGTCTTTACTAATATGGCAAAAGCAATGTCACCGCCTCTGAAATAGGCACATTAAAAACCAATAATTCAGACTACTATTTTGCTCAGGTCTGGTGCTGGATGCAGTGGGAGGTGCTGAGGGTTAGAAAAGTGAGTGAGTGAGATTGGACAGCGTCTGTTGGGTCTGTCTTGTCTCTAAGGCAAGCCTGTAGGCGTGTCTGAGAAAACAGACGTGATAGAGTCTGTCTCCCCCGCCCTCTGCTGTGATTGGTTGTGCAGCTTGGGCGGGTGCTCCACCCCCAGCAGCAAACCCACTCCCAGGGGTCCGTGCACTGCCCCGCCTCCCGGCCCCGCCCTGAGTCTGCCGTTCTGCTGCTCCCTGATAGGCTCCAGAAAGGCCACATGCTTGTTGGTACTGACCTTACGGCCGGGCCCCTCGGTTGTGGCGGGCGGGGTGGGCGTGAGGATGGAGGACTGCGCACTGCCCACGCCGCCGGCCTCATTCCCCGGGCTGGTGGCGGCGGCCGGGGGCGGGGCTGGGGCCTTGCCACAGCCACAGCGCGTGGGGCAGTGGCAGGGTGTCAGGAAGAGATACATCAGAACCACCACCAGGCTGACAACACAGCCCAGCAGGGTGGTGTAGCCTGTGTTGAAAGGCTCCTCGTGTTCGGACGTGCCCCGCGGATATGCCACGGTCACGTTGACCTCCCGTGTCTCGTTGCGCTGCCGTCGCCGGTCCTGTGCCATGCACCAGTAAACGCCTGAGTCCTCGGTCCGTGCAGCAACGATCTCCAGGCTGCCGTTAACGTACATCTTCAGCGAGCCATTGTTCCCCGGTGGCGCCACATATTCCTGGTTGGGCGACACCCACAGGAAGGTGACGTGCCGCCCCGGGAAGGTTGTCGAGCAGTTTAAGATCACCCGCTGGCCGACGTATACCAAGACGTCGCTCTCCCGCTGAAGCAGTTGATTCATCTCCGTCAGGCTGCAGTTCTCAAAATAGCGTCCATGCAAGAAGAAGCGCACAGTGCCTCTCTGTATCCCGTAGACGAGGCAGGTGTGCTCCTGCCTGTAGTCCCACACTGAGGCGTAGCCCTTTAGCTCCCAGTAGCGGAACAGCGCGTACATGGAGCACTCGCACACCAGGGAGTTGTTATGGAGGTAGAGTCCACTCTGGAGTGCTGAGGGTAAGTTTGATATGTCCTCCAGAGGCAGCTTGGGCAGGCGGTTGGAGGACAGGTCCAGCAAAGACAGGCGTGGGTGGCTGTGCTCCTGGATGGAAAAAAACGGGAAGTCGGTGAGTCGGTTGTGGCTCAGATAGGCCTTGCGGAGGCTGCCCAGCCCGACCAGGGTCCTGCTTTCCATGCGGGCGATGCGGTTGTTGAAAAGCAGTAGCTCCTCCAATTCAGACAGCTCCGAGAAGTAGTGCTCCTCCAACACTTGGAGCTGATTTGAGGAGAGATCCAGGGTCCGGAGCAGAGTCCCAGAACCATTCTGGAAGGCCCCCGGTTGAATTTCCCTCAGCTGGTTGTGTGCCAGGCGCAGCGCTTCCATTCGCGGGACCCCCCCGAAGCTGCCCTGATACAGACATGCTATGAGATTATGGCTGAGATCCAGAGTGACAGCGGAAAGCGGCATCTCACTGGGTACCTGCTCCAGTCCCAGGGCAGTGCAGCTGAGGATGTCAGAGGCACAGAGGCAGCGAGAGGGGCAGACGCTGCCTTTGGCAGGGCTCAGCTGGGCCAACAGGACACAGGCCAACAGTGCGATAGCAGACCACCATGATGGTGGAAACGTTGCCGACGCCACCACCACACCCTGTCCACTGTGGACATCAGTGCACCACATGGTGTAAATGAACACCAGGCCGTCTAGCCACTGCTTCAACCTCCTTTAGGATGGTCTCTGTTATTTAGTTTATGTTCTTTTGTCCAATGTAAGAGTGCCTTTGTTTTTGGATTGTTGTTTATTTGTCTTTACTTCATTTCTTTACTCCCCCCCCCCCCCCCTATGAATAATAATTGTTCTATATATATATATGCCTGATTTACAGTAAGCTATGGGCAAATCAATTAGCCCATGGAGAGCTTTATATCCCCTACTTTTTTTTGTCATGCACTAATCATTTTACAGACAGGTGTTTGTGCTCATCTGTGTTCATCTGTGTTGTAACCGTTCAGATCCCTCTCCCTGGGCAGAGAACCCAGTGTAACCGTTCAGATCCCTCTCCCTGGGCAGAGAACCCAGTGTAACCGTTCAGATCCCTCTCCCTCAGCCGTCTCTGTCATTTTCAGGACAAGGTAGTAAGAAACGACTCATGTGACTCATCCATTCAAAGCCACAGGCCACAAAAGGAAAGAGTCAGCGTAGCCCCTTTTATTCCAGGTCCCGGACGCGCTGCACTCAGGCGTGAACGTTAGTTTTGCCCCGGCTCCCGTTAATGTCAAACCAATCGACTGCATCCGTATCCACCTACAGTATCAACAGAGCAGCGAGATGTGTGCCAGAGCCATGTACAGGGGGTGGACTACATTAAATACAAAAAATATACAGTTCATCATCCAGGTGTTATCAACGAAAATATCCCAAGAGATCAGGAGTGCAGCCAGAGCTGTCGCAGTAGTACAGTCTCTCTTTTCTCTCTCAGCAATAAATAACTAATTTAAGAGTATGTAAAGGTAAGAAGGGTTGGAATACTGGGAGGGATAGAGAAAAACTAAAAGTAATTAACTAATGGAGTACAGTAGAGTCACAACAAACTCATCCACGTGGTGGTGACAGTAGGACTGGTGGCACATTGTAAAATTCCCTATTTTTGTCTGCTGGACGTTAATTTTATTCCAGTGACATGAAACTGTAAAACCAACCGGACAGGAGTTCATTTGTATTATGATCCAAATCATAGCATGTTTCCCCCTCACCTCTCAGTAGGTCATTTAACAACAGCACAGAGCCATCTCATTGTAGATCCATGTGAAATATATCCTTTGAATGCAAAATAATGTTCTTGATCATCAGATCCTGTTTGTCACTGTAGTCTTCTTTAAGTCCATGTTTACCCAGAGCCAATCTGCCCGTCTTGTCTTCGTTGGCAGGAGAATCAAACACTCCAAGTTGTCCTCTCGACGTACCTCTGCAGATCTGTCATGAAATGTCACTCAAGAACCATTTTAAATTCTTGTTATGTGCGTCGTTTCTTGTGTTGTTCTTTTTTGTCATCAGCTAAAAGTTCTCCTTCTCGGTTCTCGTCTGGTGTTTCTGTTTCGCTCACAGCTTCCTTGACGTGACACAAATCCTGTCTCTAGTTGCATCGTCTCTTGTTTTCACACCAAGTTAGTTTTTTCTTTTTCTTTTTTTTCTTTTTGTGAATCACGGTCCCAGCTGTCCTTTGCCCACGCCCACGGAAATAGCTTTTTTTCCCCCGAAGAAGAAGTCAGCGCTCCGTCTTCGTGCACATGGCTGCTCTCTGTCTCTGTCTCACAGACGTACGGGAGGTTTCACATACTTATGTTGAAGAGGCACTCAGCGTGGACTCACACGCATCTTTTCGTCTCTCCCACTCTTGCCCCATCTGTCTCTCTCTCTCTCGTGTGTCTCGTTCTCTCCACCAGCCAGTTTGTATAGAGTCACTCTTTTTATAGCAGGCGAGTGGGTGAGTGTTCCGATCAAGGCTCATGCAAAAGGAGCACCAGGCTTTCAGCCCGCTCTGTGAAATCCCTGGCAACCTGAAGCCGACCGTGGCAGACCAGCTCCCTCCTACCCTCCCTCTTTGCTCTCTCTAGGTTTGCCCCTCTCTTTTAATTTGTCATCCTTTCATCTTCCATGACTCCAAAATCAAGAGCCTTGGGGCGTCAAATAGAAAGATAAAGTTCCCTGTTAGTAATTCCTCTCTGTTCCACTGTGCTGACACCAGGTGTGGTGTAATGGCTTTTCGATATATCCTGAAATGAAGAGTGCATTTCTGTGTTGTCTGCTGTCAGATGTTGCTGTGTGGGTGCGCGGGGGTCTTAAGCTCCATCCAGTAGGTGTTGACTGGCAGGCTTTGAGCTGAGACCTGGACTGTATCTCTGCTGCCTCTGGTGCTTCTCCTCTCTCTCTTCCTCCTCTCTGATTTAATCCTCCTCCCTGACACCCCCCCATCCTCCTGCCTCAGTCCCTCCCTCATCTCGCGCAGCCTTCCATTCACGAAGCTTTGCTCATGCCTCTCTCTCTCTCTCTCTCTCTCTCTCTCTCTCTCTCTCTCTCTCTCTCTCTCTCTCCCCAGCTTGTGACTATATAGGAGGAGCATGTACAGGAGAATGGTGAAGGGTTTTGATTGGCCAGTGTGAGGGTGATCAGGAACATATGTGAAAATATAACGGAATTACCTCTCCTCCCTTTAGCGTTATTGGGATTGTCCTTACCCTTCCTTGTACTGTACTATGTAGTATTCATGGTGCTCTAGTATATTGAATATAAATTGTCATTTATCTCCACTTATTTCAACCATACCGTTTGTTTAAGAGGTTGTACATCGTTCAGTCCATTATATAGATTGATGAGCTAACAATAGTTGCTGTTTAATCTCTCTCTCTCTCTCTCTCTCTCTCTCTCTCTCTCTCTCTCTCTCTCTTATGGATATCTATTGTGTAGTTCTATGCCCATTGGCCCTGGCATTGATGTATTAGTCTTCACAGAGACTAAATAATTCTGCTGTTAGGCAACACAACTATAATGTCCTTGAAAATACGCAGTATTACTGGAATACATCTTATGTGTAGGCCTGTAACAAGTAAGGGATAATATCTGGCTAGGTGGTCATGGTCGGGAGATAATTCACAGATAATTCACCCTGAAGGTGAATTATTACATGGCTAACTAACATAAATTAATACATTGACCCAAAACACAACAAAAAAAGTATTCCATAAATTTGCGCTGGCTGCGTCTGGCCAGCTGCAGGGCTGCAGCACTGTCGGAAAACAAGGAAGTGAGTTGATCAAATAGAATCCATTTCCGGGTCCTGCTTCGTCTATTTATCGCTCAAATGTTTTCAAAAACATTTTTAAGAGCAATGTTTAGCTGTAAATGACATTGGAAACAGCAGTAAATCAAGCGGGGCACAGCCGCGCAGCTGGTGGTGCTCAGAGGGTTTGATTAGGCAGCGGTCATTATCGACACATAATTCACCGCTGAATTAAGCGATTGACCAATCAGAATCAAGCATTCAACCAAGCCATGTAATAAAAGAGATGAATGCAGATTAGGTTTGCAATGCATAGGGTAATCTCCTAGGCAGGAATGAGTCGGGGTATATTACAGTATGTTCAGATGTCAATGTCTTGATATGGTCACTAGACCATGCTCCATGGGGGTGTCATCAGGGGTTCCGGGACCCCGAGGGGGTCCTCAGAGTTACAAAACATGGCCACCAAATCTTTGTGTGATAGGAAATGCATTTTGTACATAACCCTTGGTGGCGCGCTATGAGCTTGTAGATCTACTATTTTTCAATAGCTAAAGCATAACATAATGCTAACACCAAAAGGGGTTCCCGCCCCAAAATGGGATAAACCACTTGAACCCTAGCATCCCTATTCTTAGCTCTGGTCCATAGCTCTAATGCCGTTGCATTTAGAGCTATGTTACCGATGACTTCTGGGGCTCGCATGAATGCAGACCAGCCTCTCCTCTTTAGTGTAAATAAAAAGAACGTTTTTGCTTCTCTCCAATACAAAGGCGGGTTATGTCATTAGAAAGCCTACTTTCCTTAGTGGAAGCACTCTGAGCCCCCCACCACACGTATAATAGGTACTTTTTGGCCAAAAAGGGATTGTTTTATCACCGGAAAATAAATACGTTTAGTTACTCCACTAGTGATATTGCCAAGAGAAAAACCTCATAGGAAAGATTTTTTTCAGTCCGGTGAAAACAATCCCTTTCTGGCCAAAAAGTGCATTTATACGTGTGGTGGGGGGCTCAGAGTGCGTCCACTAAGGAAAGTAGGCTTTCTAATGACACAATCCGTCTTTGTATTGGTGAGTAGGTAAAACGTTCTTTATATTCCCGCTACAGAAGAGAGGCTGGTCTCCATAGCCTTAATGCAGGGCAGAATTAGCATTAGGGCTATGGACCAGAGCTACCTTATTCTATAAGCCGAAAATATCAGATGTAGAAGCTCGTAGAACTTGTACATTTGCGATTTGCAAATACAGCTTTGCAAATCGCAAAGCTGTATTTGCGATTTGCAAAGAGGTTTGGTGAAGAGGAAAAAAATTAGTACAGTGAGGGTATAAATGGGTAACTGTCTGGAAATACATATTAACATGAATAGAGGGTACTATGCGCGTGACATCATCATCAAACCCAGAAGTTATCCCGGAATGCCTACTCAGTGGGAAAGAAAATACTTTCTGGCCTTGACAGCCCATACATCCACACAGAAAAGTCCTATCTGATTGAAACAATGATGAGTCCATGAAGCTATCCATGAAATCTATGAAAAACACAATTGTATGAAATATGTATAGAGCAGGGGATCCTCCCTCATCTCCTTGGACTGAATAACGTTGGAGATCATGGCCATTTACTGTCTAGTGGCCATGACCATACTGACCAATAACCATACTGACCATATGTACCAGTGACCATGACCATACTGACCAATAACCATACTGACCATATACTGTATGTACCAGTGACCATACTGACCAATAACCATACTGACCATATGTACCAGTGGCCATGACCATACTGACCAATAACCATACTGACCATATGTACCAGTGACCATGACCATACTGACCAATAACCATACTGACCATTATGTACCAGTGACCATGACCATACTGGCCAGTCACTACACATTCCCACTACACATTTTGTTTGTCGAGGTGCTGCAAATGTGTTACTACTTATTGATTACTGTAAATCAATAAGTAGCCTTCAAATATCTTAATACGTAACTTATTTTCCAAACTGAATCGTCAACAACTTCATTAGCCCATTTAACTATTGAACAGATGGTCGGATTTACTTTTATTTATTTATTTTTCGCGAACGCGCATCGAATGGCTCTCTCATTATCTACGGTCCCATCACCAAGGAAACGACGGTTCACAACACCTGCGAGTCGCGGAACTGAATATTGTATTGTGTTGCGCAGCAGTGTGCATGGAATTGGGAGGGAACACCGAAATGGGCCAGTTTACCACCAGTGTGTTATTACTTGCGCAAGCAGAGCTCACAAGTACTGCGATCGGCTGGGTGTGTATTTATGTCGGGGTATGTACGTCAGTGTCCTCTCCTGTTTAACCCATTTTGACCTGAGATCAGATTCTAAAAATGTCTTCTACATCCTGACAGTTTTCTGAAAAAGCTATGTTTCTATGTCAGTGGTTCTTTGATTGATCTGCTATTTTTGAGTGGTGCAAACCACTCCAACAACCAGCTTTGTCTGTATGTTTGTGTACCTGTGTACGTGCAAAGGTGAGCATGGTTACTATGGTTAGTGTGTGACGTCACTGACATAGCTGATCAGACTATATAAGACCTTGCACCACTCAGTTCACACGGGTGTGATTTTTCAATAGCTAAAGCATAGCATAATGCTAACACCAAAAGGGATTCCCGCCCAAAATGGGTTAAGACCGTAGCCCAATCAGGGACCAGGATTAATGATTGAAACGGAGTTGGTTACGTCACCATCAACAGCCAATAAGGGACCGCCATTCTTGGTGACGTAACTAAGACACGTTTCATGGTTTGTATCAGGTCAATAACGAAGGAGTCAACAATCCAACAAACGACCACGGAGCTCTTTTAGATCATGTATACTTCAACGTAACGTAAAAACACCAACGTAACGGTTGAAGTTAGAGACACCTATTATTCGGACCACCATTTAGTATTGGTATCATTCAAACTTGGACTTAATTCAGAAGATATATTTTTTTTACTACTACTACTATTTTTTACTACATTAAGATAAACAGTGTTTTATTTACCAAAAACAATATAATATCATAATATATAAGTTTTTTTTGTTTTGTTTTTGGAAGCGGGGAGCCAGTGGTGAGCGCACCACATGGCACGCTCTGCTTGCGCACAGTAGGCCATACATGACCTACCTGTGTGCAAGTAAGCCATACATGACCTACCTGTGTGCAAGTAAGCCATACATGACCTACCTGTGTGCAAGTAGGCCATACATGACCTACCTGTGTGCAAGTAAGCCATACATGACCTACCTGTGTGCAAGTAGGCCATACATGACCTACCTGTGTGCAAGTAAGCCATACATGACCTACCTGTGTGCAAGTAAGCCATACATGACCTACCTGTGTGCAAGTAGGCCATACATGACCTACCTGTGTGCAAGGCGCACATTAGGCCATACATGACCTACCTGTGTGCAAGGCCACAGTAGGCCATACATGACCTACCTGTGTGCAAGGCGCACAGTAGGCCATACATGACCTACCTGTGTGCAAGGCCACAGTAGGCCATACATGAACTACCTGTGTGCAAGGCCACAGTAGGCCATACATGACCTACCTGTGTGCAAGGCCACAGTAGGCCATACATGACCTACCTGTGTGCAAGGCCACAGTAGGCCATACATGACCTACCTGTGTGCAAGTAGGCCATACATGACCTACCTGTGTGCAAGTAGGCCATACATGACCTACCTGTGTGCAAGTACGCCATACATGACCTACCTGTGTGCAAGTAAGCCATACATGACCTACCTGTGTGCAAGTAAGCCATACATGACCTACCTGTGTGCAAGTAGGCCATACATGACCTACCTGTGTGCAAGGCGCACATTAGGCCATACATGACCTACCTGTGTGCAAGGCCACAGTAGGCCATACATGACCTACCTGTGTGCAAGGCGCACAGTAGGCCATACATGACCTACCTGTGTGCAAGGCCACAGTAGGCCATACATGAACTACCTGTGTGCAAGGCCACAGTAGGCCATACATGACCTACCTGTGTGCAAGGCCACAGTAGGCCATACATGACCTACCTGTGTGCAAGTAGGCCATACATGACCTACCTGTGTGCAAGTAGGCCATACATGACCTACCTGTGTGCAAGTACGCCATACATGACCTACCTGTGTGCAAGTAAGCCATACATGACCTACCTGTGTGCAAGTAAGCCATACATGACCTACCTGTGTGCAAGGCCACAGTAGGCCATACATGACCTACCTGTGTGCAAGGCCACAGTAGGCCATGCATGACCTACCTGTGTGCAAGGCCACAGTAGGCCATACATGACCTACCTGTGTGCAAGGCCACAGTAGGCCATACATGACCTACCTGTGTGCAAGGCCACAGTAGGCCATACATGACCTACCTGTGTGCAAGTAAGCCATACATGACCTACCTGTGTGCAAGTAGGCCATACATGACCTACCTGTGTGCAAGGCGCACAGTAGGCCATACATGACCTACCTGTGTGCAAGTAAGCCATACATGACCTACCTGTGTGCAAGGCCACAGTAGGCCATACATGACCTACCTGTGTGCAAGGCGCACAGTAGGCCATACATGACCTACCTGTGTGCAAGTAAGCCATACATGACCTACCTGTGTGCAAGGCCACAGTAGGCCATACATGACCTACCTGTGTGCAAGGCCACAGTAGGCCATACATGACCTACCTGTGTGCAAGGCGCACAGTAGGCCATACATGATCTACCTGTGTGCAAGGCGCAAGTTGGCACCTCAAAGAGAGTGCATTTCTAGTGGATGCTACTAGCCTAATTTCCAGTTTATAATAATTAAGGTGTGCGTGACTTGACTTGATTTGCTTTGGAAGCATGCCCATTTTAATATAAATCATTAAATTATATCAAAGTAGCACTAGGTGCCAAGAATCTGGGCTTTTAGTTCCAAGTCAGAGGTCTTAACCACAGCAATATGCCTCATATCAATATAAATCATTAAATGATATCAAAGTAGCACTAGGTGCCAAGAATCTGGGCTTGTAGTTCAGTCAGAGGTCTTAACCACAGCAATATGCCTCCGGCCACACAGACGTGTTTACAATTTACAATTTACAATTTAGGCATTTAGCAAACGCTCTTAATCCAGAGCGATTTACATTTAAGCAATAACAAAAAGCAGGGCATACATCACATAAAAGTAGTTATCATGAAACATGCTTAAGCTAAGAACATAACAGTAGAATATCTATGTAATGAAACTATATATACACTATACATACTATACTATATTATACTATATGTACTATAAAGTGCTATGACTACATAAAATGCAATTCTAGTGCTGTCTATGTAACATGCTATAAGTCTGTATAAAATGCTATCTAAGTCTACATGAAGTGCTATCTAAGGGGCACTACAAGCCTGGACAGTCTGTTACTTGGAAGTTAAAGCTATAGCAATTTGCGCAGAGCTTTTATTTTGAAAACTAACCACTGAGCTTGTCCATAATTATTGTCTTCTCTTCAGGCCTGCGACCTAAATTCCGCACAGCCCTTTGATGTCAGGAAAGAATTAGATTTGATATCAGTGAATCTCATCAATCAACCCCGGCTCTATATCCGTGGCCCTTTCAGAACAGAACTTGTGTGTCACGACCCTGTCCTAAACATCATATGATGTGTTCTGGTGAACAGAGACCCTGTCCTCAACATCATACGATGTGTTCTGGTGAACAGAGACCCTGTCCTCAACATCATATGATGTATTATGGTGAACAGAACTTGTGTGTCACGACCCTGTCCTCAACATCATATGATGTATTATGGTGAACAGAACTTGTGTGTCACGACCCTGTCCTCAACATCATATGATGTGTTCTGGTGAACAGAGACCCTGTCCTCAACATCATATGATGTGTTCTGGTGAACAGAGACCCTGTCCTCAACATCATATGATGTGTTCTGGTGAACAGAGACCCTGTCCTCAACATCATATGATGTGTTCTGGTGAACATAGACCCTGTCCTCAACATCATACGATGTGTTCTGGTGAACAGAGACCCTGTCCTCAACATCATATGATGTGTTCTGGTGAACAGAGACCCTGTCCTCAACATCATATGATGTGTTCTGGTGAACAGAGACCCTGTCCTCAACATCATATGATGTGTTCTGGTGAACAGAGACCCTGTCCTCAACATCACAGGATGTGTTCTGGTGAACAGAGACCCTGTCCTCAACATCACATGATGTGTTCTGGTGAACAGAGACCCTGTCCTCAACATCATACGATGTGTTCTGGTGAACAGAGACCCTGTCCTCAACATCATATGATGTGTTCTGGTGAACAGAGACCCTGTCCTCAACATCATATGATGTGTTCTGGTGAACAGAGACCCTGTCCTCAACATCATAGGATGTGTTCTGGTGAACAGAGACCCTGTCCTCAACATCATATGATGTGTTCTGGTGAACAGAGACCCTGTCCTCAACATCATATGATGTGTTCTGGTGAACAGAGACCCTGTCCTCAACATCATATGATGTGTTCTGGTGAACAGAGACCCTGTCCTCAACATCATACGATGTGTTCTGGTGAACAGAGACCCTGTCCTCAACATCATATGATGTGTTCTGGTGAACAGAGACCCTGTCCTCAACATCATATGATGTGTTCTGGTGAACAGAGACCCTGTCCTCAACATCATAATGATGTGTTCTGGTGAACAGAGACCCTGTCCTCAACATCATAATGATGTGTTCTGGTGAACAGAGACCCTGTCCTCAACATCATAGGATGTGTTCTGGTGAACAGAGACCCTGTCCTCAACATCATAATGATGTGTTCTGGTGAACATAGACCCTGTCCTCAACATCATAGGATGTGTTCTGGTGAACAGAGACCCTGTCCTCAACATCATACGATGTGTTCTGGTGAACAGAGACCCTGTCCTCAACATCATACGATGTGTTCTGGTGAACAGAGACCCTGTCCTCAACATCATATGATGTGTTCTGGTGAACAGAGACCCTGTCCTCAACATCATATGATGTGTTCTGGTGAACAGAGACCCTGTCCTCAACATCATAATGATGTGTTCTGGTGAACAGAGACCCTGTCCTCAACATCATACGATGTGTTCTGGTGAACAGAGACCCTGTCCTCAACATCATACGATGTGTTCTGGTGAACAGAGACCCTGTCCTCAACATCATATGATGTGTTCTGGTGAACAGAGACCCTGTCCTCAACATCATACGATGTGTTCTGGTGAACAGAGACCCTGTCCTCAACATCATATGATGTGTTCTGGTGAACAGAGACCCTGTCCTCAACATCATATGATGTGTTCTGGTGAACAGAGACCCTGTCCTCAACATCATAATGATGTGTTCTGGTGAACAGAGACCCTGTCCTCAACATCATACGATGTGTTCTGGTGAACAGAGACCCTGTCCTCAACATCATACGATGTGTTCTGGTGAACAGAGACCCTGTCCTCAACATCATAACGATGTGTTATGGTGAACAGAGACCCTGTCCTCAACATCATAGGATGTGTTCTGGTGAACAGAGACCCTGTCCTCAACATCATAGGATGTGTTCTGGTGAACAGAGCCAGCAGACTGAATGTCTGTCTCCTGCAGGTTAATTAACCACAGTTGGATGTCAGCCAGTCACTGATACTCTGTTGCTCTGATCTAATTAAGTAGGAGACAGAAGTTCAGTCGATAGCGTTGCCATTACATCTCTTCAGTAGGGTTACTAAAAGGATAGCGTTGCCATTACATCTCTTCAGTAGGGTTACTAAAAGGATAGCGTTGCCATTGCATCTATTCAGTAGGGTTACTAAAAGGATAGCGTTGCCATTACATCTCTTCAGTAGGGTTACTAAAAGGATAGCGTTGCCATTACATCTCTTCAGTAGGGTTACTAAAAGGATAGCGTTGCCATTACATCTATTCAGTAGGGTTACTAAAAGGATAGCGTTGCCATTACATCTCTTCAGTAGGGTTACTAAAAGGGCTGCGGATGGAAGGGAGAAAAGTCAACTTAAACACATGAACCCTAGCATCACAATTCTATAGGCACGTCATAATAGGCAAACATTCAACTAACTAAACCAAATAGTAAGCATGTAACAAGTCTAAAATGAGATGCTGCATCTCATTGGGGCCATCCTCTCCATAGATCCGGACCAAATTCGACCAAGCGGACGTTGCAACGTTCGGCATGGCGACTGGCTCGCTTTAGCTCGCTCGGCAGTGCATCTCATATGGCACACCTCCGTCGGGGTGTCCATTAACAAGCAGCCTCCTTCTCCCTAAGTACTTCTCATCCTTCCTTTTCACACAAACCATCTGAACCTGCTTGTTTTATCCACAAACCTTTTAACCTGCGCTGACCCATAATGTAGTAATTTCTATTCTGATCATGTTCTTCCTTCGTACCATCCTTTATTCAGCCACCTTCAGCTACTACTTCTGTCTTTTCTTCAGTGCCACCGTTTCCAAGCCGTAACAGCATGGCTGGTCTCAGCTTGGTACCCTTCTTTCACAGATAGCTCCTGACACTTTCCACCACCCGTTCCACCCTGCCTGCACTCTCCTTTTCACCTCTCTTCCACACTCCCCATTACTTTGGATAGTTGAGCTCAGGTATTTAAACTCCTTCACCTTTGCCACCTCTACGCCTTGCATCCTGATTTTCATTCCTCTTCTCTCTAGTCTAGTGCATGTCTCACCACCTTTCCTAGGCCCTCTTCAACCTGTTCCCTTGCCTCACTACATCATCTCAATGTTGTCTGCTAAAATCATAGTCCATGTGGTGCCTCCTGTCAGGTACATTAAGACAGTGACGGAACGATAACACATGTTCCATCAGACGTTATGTATTGTCAAATCTGTTTTGTGTAAAGGATGATAATTCCCATCCCATCGCCTCAGGCTGTGTTCGCTCATGGCAAAGCCAACCAGCAGTGCGACCGTTTTCATTGTGAGGGAATAACTGGCAACATTAAACAGGACCTGCTCTGTCTATAAAGTAATTAATTCAAACTAATACTTGTGATTATCTTTGATAATTAATAAACATTCTGCATTGATAATCGTTTACCCGCCAGGAACATAGGAATTTTAAAACGTAGAATCTTGTAGCCTGCCACAAACGGAAAAGCCGTTTTAACAGCGATGTATTCATTAATGCATGTTTTAATACGATCGTATCGAAATCTACCGTCAGTTAGCTTTGTTATGCTTCTGACACAATGGGCGCGGCCATTTTGAAAATGCGCGCGCATCCACTAACATTGCAGGCTCTGTTTTCAGACGGCTTTATCTCACAGAAGCGACATTGCAGAGGACGCTTTGTCCCAGACAAGCGTTTTCAACGGCCTGTAGCAGGCGCTGTGATACTCGCGGTCCACCTTTTCCACCACCGACCGAGAGAACGAGCACCAGCTTCGTCAACACACACGGAATGGTTTCTATAGTAAAATGCGATACGGATATTTGGCTCTTCAAAGTAAGTGCCACGCGTGATTAAACCATGGCAATACGCAATCGAGGGATTAATTAATGGCGGCAGGCTAAGAGTTAACAACTAGCTTTTCTGAAATAAAACTTCATTGCTGGCTACGTTTATACATTGAAAAATAGATTACTCTCAAATCTGATGGGGACATTTGCAGTTTCAACGTGGTATGGGCCGGGGGACTTTCACGTATGATGAACGTGGTATGGGCCGGGGGACTTTCACGTAGGATGAACGTGGTATGGGCCGGGGGACTTTCACGTAGGATGAACGTGGTATGGGCCGGGGGACTTTCACGTAGGATGAAGCCAAAAGCCCAAAGGGTGATTTGTTTTTGTTTTTTTGTCATTCCTAGTCATTAAAATGACAGTTTCTCTGGTGCGCTCTAGCATTTTGGACTATACAGGACTTTAAGGCTGTTTTTCTCAATTGTTAGACCTCAAACGTATAATAATACCAGTAGAGAGACACACGCGTACACGCACACACACACACGCACGCACACACACACACACGCACGCACACACACACACACGCGCGCGCGAGCACACACACACACACGCGCACACACACGCACACATTTTCAAGCGCACTTTTGGTGCTTTTTATAATGATGTTTACACTAGCTTGCTTTCTATCCCAAATACATTAGTTGAGAAGCAGAGCAAACTGGGAAGCCAAATTTGGTGTTGGCCAATCACCAGCCACCAAAATGAATCCCCTGCAATTTTTCTGAACTTTGTCTTTTATCCTATGTGGATTTGTTTATGCTTCCATTTTCAAAGATGAACATAATCGTTGCCACCTGCTTAATCTGCCTTGTCTGTTGGAACGCTTTGCCCTTTTCGCTGATACATTTATGAAGAAACCACACAATCAACCTCAGATGTGAAAACATGGGCCTTCGACAACGTGGCACTTTGTGACATTTTGCCCACTCCATCTATCTCTACATCATGACTCACAGTCTGCTGAGATTAGAGAATGTTCTGTCTCACTTGTTTTCCACGTTTCTTTTGTTTACGGGAGCATCGAAGCTGCCAATCAAGCTGTTACAGATTACTGTATATCAGTCATCTGGTGTTGCATCAAGGAAGTGGAGAGCAGAGAGACTGAGAAATCGCCCAGAGGGGATTGATGGAGTCTTCATGGCCATGCTGTCCATTTTGTTTGAACTGACAAGAATACAGGGATAAGGTCAGAGCAGAACATGTCACCGTGTTCCGGTGTTAGCCCTTCTGGAACCCCTATTTGTTGTACAGAGATGACTATCAACACCAGCAGAGACAACACACAAAGGCCATCCCATGATGGAAATAATTCAGGTGTCTTGAGGAAAACATTGAACCCTGACCATGTCATTTTTGAGGGGCGCTATCCCCTCCTATGCTCAGCTGTGTGGTCTGTGTGTGAACACAAACATTGGCTGATGATTGGCTGATCACCCCAGCATAGCGATGATTTGATTGGCTGAGCAAAGTACATATTGAAGATAAAAAAGTGAGGGCAGAAAAGTGAAGACGCCAAAATTGATTGGCCGGAATGACATTTGTGATGATTTGATTGGCTGAGCATGGAATGTGATGTATGATGATTCTGGATCATGAACATGTATGATGATAAGAGCACCCCTTACTTCACACAAGTGTGATTTTTCATTGGATAAGGGCATAAATGTTTGTTATTCCTCCAAACACATTAACTCTTGTGTCCCTGATCTTGGGTGAACATTTGGCCAAAAAAATGCTCACGTGTTAAAATAAAATATGCATTGTAGCTTCACGAAGAGATTTATTGTAGAGGTGGAAAAGGAGCAGGTCAAGTGTAGACTATACAGTTGCACCCTGGTCAACTGAAAATGGGGTTTAGGACATTCATTTAAATAATTTCTGAAATTGAAAGTATTTTTATTTTATTTATTAATTTCAACAAACTTCCAGAACAATCAACAAAGGCATCGGCTGCAGCTAATATTGACCGTCAGTTGGCTGCCAGATGGTGTTTACTTCCCAGCCATGTTGGGCCAACTGTTTGCAGATAAGCCATGCAACGTGTGCACTTGGCAATGGTTTAACTTTCTGATTTAGTTTCATATTAAACTCATCTTAAATGATTGGTTCAGTCCAGTGTTTGAACTCCATTTGGACAACTCCATCTTGGTGATTAGGAAGCATGTAATCCTTAAGTCTGTCTGCTACTATGCTTATAAATCAGTGGTTCCCAAACTTTTTAGCTTGAGACTCAAAAGAGACATTTGATGTCTCCCCGGGACCCAAGCTAGAGAATGTAACATCTGGGACCCAAGCTAGAGAATGTAACATCTGGGACCCAAGCTAGAGAATGTAACATCTGGGACCCAAGCTAGAGAATGGAACATCTGGGACCCAAGCTAGAGAATGTAACATCTGGGACCCAAGCTAGAGAATGGAACATCTGGGACCCAAGCTAGAGAATGTAACATCTGGGACCCAAGCTAGAGAATGTAACATCTGGGACCCAAGCTAGAGAATGTAACATCTGGGACCCAAGCTAGAGAATGTAACATCTGGGACCCAAGCTAGAGAATGTAACATCTGGGACCCAAGCTAGAGAATGTAACATCTGGGACCCAAGCTAGAGAATGTAACATCTGGGACCCAAGCTAGAGAATGTAACATCTGGGACCCAAGCTAGAGAATGTAACATCTGGGACCCAAGCTAGAGAATGTAACATCTGGGACTCAAGCTAGAGAATGTAACATCTGGGACCCAAGCTAGAGAATGTAACATCTGGGACCCAAGCTAGAGAATGTAACATCTGGGACCCAAGCTAGAGAATGTAACATCTGTGTCGATGTGTCACATCGCAATTTCGCAACGCATTTTCACTAAATGTTCACTTATTGTGGTCTATTTTTGTTATTATTTTTGAAACTTTTGCATGTTTTGTACTTATTTAAACATTTTCTCGGGGGAATTACTGCTATAAATTACTGGGCAGAAAGACATGGACATCCAACCCCAACTTGGGCAGGTGCTGAGCGGTGAGTAGTAGTATGCACAGTGGCTCAAGAGGTAGAGCAGGTTGTCCAATGATCCATGGGTCGGCGGTTCGAATCCCGGCTCCTCCTGTCTACATGTCGAAGTGTCCTTGGGCAAGACACTGAACCCCAAATTGCTCCCGATGTGCTGGTTGGTACCTTGCATGGCTTCCGCTGCAATCGGTGTATGAATGTGTGTGTGAATGTAATGCACAATCTATGTAAAGCGCCTTGGATAAAGGCGCTATATAAATGCACCATTTACCATTTACAGATAAAGAAAAGAAGGTACTCGCACACTGTGGGCTCCGATGCTCCTGAAGTGCCTTTATTTGCACAAACATTGACTGTGACGTTTCGAGCGTAATGCTCTTCCTCAGACTTCTGGAAGCCAAATGATTTGTCCTCTGTGTGGAGCGGGAGGAGGAGGGGTGGTGTGGGGGGCATTTAGAAGTCCTCTGTGTGGAGCGGGAGGAGGAGGGGTGGTGTGGGGGCATTTAGAAGTCCTCTGTGTGGAGCGGGAGGAGGAGGGGTGGTGTGGGGGGCATTTAGAAGTCCTCTGTGTGGAGCGGGAGGAGGAGGGGTGGTGTGGGGGGCATTTAGAAGTCCTCTGTGTGGAGCGGGAGGAGGAGGGGTGGTGTGGGGGCATTTAGAAGAGAAGAAGGGCATAGAAACAGTTTAATGGAAGTCGTAAAAATGCATTGATATTTCCTTTCTTGTAGGAAGTCACATTTACTATAGAAAGCGATTGGCTTTTGAAAGTTGAGGAAGGAGAGATGGAGGTGAGAGCAGGTTTGAATGGACCAATGAGAGGAGGTTTGAATGGACCAAAACCTCCAAATCCATAGAGATGGAGGTGAGAGGAGGTTTGAATGGACCAATGAGAGGAGGTTTGAATGGACCAAATCCTCTATGGAGGTGAGAGGAGGTTTGAATGGACCAAATCCTCCTGTAGATATGCACGCTTGCACACACATGTACACACAGTCAAACTGATGATGGTGGCACTATACACTGCGTGAAAAGAGGAGTTAACAGGCAATTATGGGCACTGTATTTTGCTTTAGAGGGCATATACAGTACATTTGTTCTTTGTCCTTTTTCGTTTTTTTTGTTTGTATGTTTTGTTTTTGTTTTTGTCTTGTTTTTGTTTTTTGTTTGTATTTTTCATCCTTTATAGCTATGTTGAATATTAAAAGGGCTGGCATTATAAGCTGAGGCTTCTGCCAAACACTCCCGTTTGGTCAACAAAAATAAAAAAGACCCTGAATACATTGTATAAGATGTGTTTATTTTAAATGACCAATGAAACTTGAAATAATATGCGGTAATATACAGGTGTGATGGTACAATTCGGGAGTTTAGGGGAGTTTGTTGGAAAGTTTAACGGGAGTTTCCTGTAATATACACAATTTACACACCCGTATTCCAAGCTTTTTGCGCAGTGATAGGTACTTTGGTAGGGCAAAAAGAAATATATGAAGTACAAACGTCATCATAGTAATAAACTGTTTGCGATTGGGCAAAATGGAAAGCGCTATAGTGGTGTCTCACTGCATGCAGGGGCTCAAGGCTTTTTCCTAGAATACAAATGCAAATAAAAACCTGAAAGATCTTGTGTGCCTTCTTTACACAGCATACCTGCCATTTAACCCATTTTGGGCGGGAACCCCTTTTGGCATTATGTTATGCTTTAGCTATTGAAAAATAGCAGATCTACAAGCTCATAGCGCGCCACCGAGTGGCGCGCTATGAGCTTGTAGGTCTGCTATTTTTGAAAAACCACTGACATAGAAACATAGCTTTTTCAGAAAACTGTCAGGATGTAGAAGACATTTTTAAATGGTCAAAATGGGTGATCAAACAGTTGGTTGTGTGGGTCAGAGACTCAGAACTTCCCCTGCTCACAGACGGCGCCTAGACCATGATGCCACACTGACACAAATACATCAATATTTAATTGTGCAACAAATGTATTTAGGGTGTCAGACGCTGATGCTCTTTGTTTGGCCCCCGGGCACCATACATACAAGCGCCACTGTTTACATGAGCAAGAGACCAGGGGGAGTAGGATTAATGACGGTGACGGAGAACGACTGTATATATGCAGTAAACGATGTATGTTGTGAACACAATGTGCTTGACTGTGCCATATACTGTAACAATGTGTAACATATCAGTATGAATCAGTTGAGTTGTTTTGTGTTTTCTCCTGGTCTGTAAACCTGAGGTTAGCCCAGCTAGCTCATGTGTTTTCTCCTGGTCTGTAAACCAGAGGTTAGCCCAGCTAGCTCATGTGTTTTCTCCTGGTCTGTAAACCTGAGGTTAGCCCAGCTAGCTCATGTATTTTCTCCTTGTCTGTAAACCTGAGGTTAGCCCAGCTAGCTCATGTGTTTTCTCCTGGTCTGTAAACCCCAAGTTAGCCCAGCTAGCTCATGTGTTTTGTGTTTTCTCCTGGTCTGTAAACCTGAGGTTAGCCCAGCTAGCTCATGTGTTTTCTCCTGGTCTGTAAACCTGAGGTTAGCCCAGCTAGCTCATGTGTTTTCTCCTGGTCTGTAAACCCCAGGTTAGCCCAGCTAGCTCATGTGTTTTAACCATGTGCGTGCGTGGTATGCGTGGGAGAGCACCGCTTAGTGTGAGAAAGTAAAAGACACAAGGGCAGAGAAGCAGAACGAATTCACGGTTGTAGTAATGTCTGACTTACAGGTATACTTGGTTGCATTGTGAGCTTGTAGATCAGCACACAAGTATCACATTGGTGTTAGGCTGTGGGACTTTTATATATTGTGTGTGTGTGTGTGTGTGTGTGTGTGTGTGCGTGCGTGCGTGTGTGTGTGTGCGTGTGAGTGTGCGTGAGTCTATGCATGTATTATCTGCGCATGTGTTTATACATGTGTCCTATCCTATGTCATTCGTGGAGAAGCTGTGAGAGTGGGTGGGCAGAGACAGTATGTGTCTTATGTTACTTCATTATTCAGCTTCCATGCTACAAGCACAACAACATGTCATTGTGTCATTGTGTGTAATCTGGTGCATGAATGATTCATGACTGTTTTTTTACTACATTTTTATTTTATTTTCTTTGTTGTTGTCAAATAGCAGATATCTCATTCCCAACATCATTTAGTCATTAACTCTGGCAAAACGCATCATTTTGGGGCATTTATTCTCAGCCTTTATTGTAACGATGCTCTCTCTAATGTGTGTCTGACTTACGTACATCATAGCAGGTTGCCACCGGATAGAAATGAGGAGTGAGCAATAGTAGAAAGAACAGAGCAAGAGACAGACAGATGATGAAGGAATCAGGAAAATGATAGAGGTTTCTATATTTGTATCTATTGCAGATGGCTAGTAAACACAAGCAGGCTGGGTTTTCTTAAGCAATTGCCTTCAACAAAGCTGAGTGGTAATAACATGTCTATTTGATGAGCTTGGTTATATATTTTGTTGTTGTTCTTCATCGACCAACATCACAGTGGTGGCTGTAAACAAGCTTCTTTTGGGTTAGGCTGATTCGATTTGATTTGATTTGATTTGATTTGACGTCATACAAGGAAAACACATTGGACCAACATGTACCAACATGTTCATTGGAGCAGCATCAAGGCTGGAGGATAAACTCTAGCGTTACTCTGGGCTTGGATGTTCACGTCTGTGTGATTTGCATTATAGGATGTGATTTCTCACTCCAGCCAAATTCTTACAGTCCGGTTCCATTCCTTCCTTCCAGAGGTACCTATGGATGTCACTGGCTTATAGGTACCTTTGGGGGCCACTCCCCCGAGGGGTGTGGTTTTGCCTTCTTTTTTTCACCCACTGTGTAATACAGTAGGTGGACAGTAGGTGTCAGACCAGAGCTCTTTACTCTATACTACTCTATTCCTATAGCTGGCATATAGCAAATTGTAATTTGCACTGTTTATTCCACTACATGTGTTTACATGTAATACATGCAAACACATGTATGTACTACTCCACTACATCTCATAGGCATGGAGTAAATTACATTTTACTACACTACAATTATTTTAAAACTTGTTTTGTTTATACTAGTTACTTTGTAGATTTTTGATCACATCACAAACACCCACATAAACTATGCCAGTTTCAATGGACACATCCTATGCAATGTTCCCGCATGCTCTTTCAAATCAAAATACGCCCAACCTTTGCTCTCCCTTTGAAGTGTGCAATGCCAGGCTGCAGACAGGCACTGTGCAAATTGGTGCGACAGGCCCCTAAATTGCTCCTAAATTGCCGCCTTTAATAATTATTAATTGGCACATGTTTGTGCTTGTTAATTAAAAGCAACATTGTATTAAAGTAATGAAAAATATAAACCGTATCTATGTAGTGTATTTTAATCAATAGTTTAAACGACACGCATTTAGTAAATTCATTTGTAGGCAACAGCGTGTAATAGACGACTAGCCGCACCACATCTCCACGTCACCTACTGGTGACAGGAAATCCCTATCGTTTTAACAAACGTTGAACAAAAGTACCAGGGCCCGAACTTGATTGTTCCGTAATTCAGTCTTGCACAAAAAAAAGAGTTACAATGAGGTTTTTCTGAAAGAGAGTAGGGCGTGCAGCGTGCTTGTCATGGGGATGGAGTGAAAGTGAATGCACCTGAGACGAGAGAGAGAGAGAGAGAGAGAGAGAGAGAGAGAGAGAGAGAGAGAGAGAGAGAGAGAGAGAGAGAGAGAGAGAGAGAGAGAGAGAGAGAGAGAGAGAGAGAGAGAGAGAGAGAGAGAGAGAGAGAGAGAGAGAGAGAGAGAGAGAGAGAGAGAGAGAGAGAGAGAGAGAGAGAGAGAGAGAGAGAGGGGGAGGTTGCAAAGGCAATTCATAATCACGTTGTGAGAGAGAGGAGGAGAGTTATGGATCGAGTGAGACTGAGAGTTGTGTCCTGTGGAAAGCCCCTCTCTAAATGATTGATGTGTTAAGGTTGGATTGAGAGCCGCAGGGGAGAACAGGAGAGAGAGAGAGAGAGAGAGAGAGAGACGCAGGGGAGAACAGAACAGAGAGAGAGAGAGACGTACACAGTGTAGGGGCGTTGGGAGGAGTGAAGGAGTCAGCGTGGCATTGAGGGAGCTTCATTAGCAGGACCACACCGATTGAAGACTGCATGCATCAGATACATTGAGCGAGTAGGGGAAACGGTACGAGAGTCGAGGCGGGGGGGGGGGGGGGGGGGGGGGGAGAGAGGGAAAGGGTAAGTAAAAGTGAGAGACAAAAGGGGGGGAGAGAGAGAGAGAGAGAGAGAGGGAGAGGGAGAGGGGTTGCCCCAAGAGAGGTTTCCCCAAGAGAGAGGGGGCATAGAGGTTGGGAATAAGATAGAGGGTGCAGGAAAGACAGACAGACGTGCGCAAGTGTGCGCGCAGCCGCACACACACACACACACACACACACACACACGAGCGCACACACAGTGTTTGATCTGTCCATTGTGTGAGATCATTCTCACACAGAGCATGGCTGTGCGATTGTGCAAGAGCGAGCAAGCTTTATGTGCACACTAAAAGCTGACGATGCATCGATCGCTTCAATTCTAAGGAAAAAAAGTCACTGGTCGCCAAGAGGTGGTGGGAGCAGTTTCTTATAATCCATGCAAGCTAATCATATTTGATACTGTATAAAAATTCACTATAGAAATTGCCCATCATATTTTGGACAATTCCATATCCACCTGGGAGTGTCTTGTATTATTGAGGGTACACAATATATTTTATATATTTGTGCCACTCTCTTTACAGCTTTGTGCTTTACCCCACAGTAAATGTGTGAACTCTCTTTTTCGTGTGACTGCCTGTATATAGTTCACCTTTCTGTGACTGCCTGTATATAGTTCACCTTTCTGTGACTGCCTGTATATAGTTCACCTTTCTGTGACTGCCTGTATATAGTTCACCTTTCTGTGACTGCCTGTATTAGTTCACCTTTCTGTGACTGCCTGTATTAGTTCACCTTTCTCGAGAACTGCCCGACCGCCTTCAAACTCTCTGTCCACGTCGCCAAACGACATGAGGGACTCCCGTGCCCAGCATCCAGAAGGTCACTTAAAGGACCACTTCACCACTTTTCAACTTCTTATAATTGGTCCTAACTAATGTTCATGATAAAATACCACCATTTTTTCCTACTCAGTCTGTGTCTCATAGGAAGGCTGTGGGCAGTTCAGAAACCCGTCCGCCAGTGACATCATCGATGGTGAATCCAAGCTAATAGAAACGGCAGGCTTTCTTTTCCTGAAAAGTTGCAATGCAAAAGTTGAAGCCATCGTTCTCACGATAATACAAATCTAAATATATTTTAAAACAAATCTTGTTTAAAAAAGATCTGCCTAATGATGATGTCACTGGTGGACGGGTGTCCGAACTGCCCAAAGCCCTCCTATGAGACACAGACTGAGTAGGAAGAAATGGTGGTGTTTTATCATGAACATTAGTGAGGACCAATTATATGAAGAGATGTTGAAAAGTGGTGAAGTGGTCCTTTAATCGGTTGTCCAGATCCGCCGATCCTACCACTCTGCCCATACATGGCCATCTCCATATATGGGAGGACATCATAGACTGGCCTAGACTCCATTTTTGGGAATGCCTGACACAGAACTCCATACATGGGCATAAAAATGGTAAATGGTGCATTTATATAGCGCCTTTATCCAAGGCGCTTTACATAGATTGTGCAACAATCAATTCACCCATTCACACACACACATTCATACACCAATGGCGGCAGAAACCATGCAAGGCACCAGCCAGCACATCGGGAGCAATTAGGGGTTCAGTGTCTTGCTCAAGGACACTTCGACACTAACTCTGGGGGAGCCCGGGTTCGAACAGGCAACCTTGCGGTTACCATCCAGCCACTCTACCCCTGATCCACTGCCGCCCTAAAAGAAACACAGACAGACAGATAGACAAATAGAGAAATGTCCATATACTGTATATGGGTATAGAGCGTCGCAGTCCCGCCCCCTACCATGGCCCAGGAAATTATTCTCCCTTCATTTTCCTCATAGACATTTCAGAAAGTATTTATTTAAAGACGTTTACGCCGCGGACAAAGCCAACTCGAGTCGTGACAACTCATGACAACAAACATAATTTTCAGGGCCATACAAAGAATTAGAAAGTAGAAAACAACACTTTTTTTGTTGATTTTCTTCTATGTAATTATTTGTTTGGTCCAAAATATTGTGTGTGTTGTCATGATTTGTCACGACTCGAGTTGGCTTCGTACGACGCTTAAAAGGTCTTTAAATAAATACTTTTTGAAATGTCTATGGGAAAAATGCATTGGGATTCATTTCCTGGTCCATGGTAAGGGGCGGGACTGTGACGCTCTATAAAGGGACAATGAGTAATGCAGAAGTAGGTTGGATGTATTTCCAAGTTCCAACTTGCGTTCCAGCGGAATCTGGTCTATGTACAGTATATCATTGTGTGAAATCTTTATCTGTGTGTCCGTCTGTAGTTCACATCTCTGAAGGGTGCAATGGGTCCGTCTGTAGTTCACATATCTGAAGGGTAAATGGGTATTGAAGGGTAAATGGGTATTGAAGGGTAAATGGGTATTGAAGGGTAAATGGGTATTGCAAAACCGTGTGGGGGTATTTTTTTTACTAATTGATTCTTGAGTCCTGTTTTCTATACAGGAAACCCCAGTGGTGGTGTCTCTCTCTCTCTTGTTTGTCTTGCTCTATGTGGTGGTGTCTCTCTCTCTTGTTTGTCTTGCTCTATGTGGTGGTGTCTCTCTCTCTTGTTTGTCTTGCTCTATGGTTGCTGAGGTGTCTCTCTCTCCTGTTTGTCTTGCTCTATGTGGTGGTGTCTCTCTCTCTTGTTTGTCTTGCTCTATGGTTGCTGAGGTGTCTCTCTCTCCTGTTTGTCTTGCTCTATGTGGTGGTGTCTCTCTCTCTTGTTTGTCTTGCTCTATGGTTGTCTCTCTCTCTCTTGTTTGTCTTGCTATATGGTTGCTGAGGTGTCTCTCTCTCTTGTTTGTCTTTCTCTATGTGGTGGTGTCTCTCTCTCTTGTTTGTCTTGCTCTATGTGGTGGTGTCTCTCTCTCTCTTGTTTGTCTTGCTCTATGGTTGCTGAGGTGTCTCTCTCTCTTGTTTGTCTTGCTCTATGGTTGCTGAGGTGTCTCTCTCTCTTGTTTGTCTTGCTCTATGGTTGCTGAGGTGTCTCTCTCTCTTGTTTGTCTTGCTCTATGTGGTGGTGTCTCTCTCTCTCTTGTTTGTCTTGCTCTATGGTTGCTGAGGTGTCTCTCTCTCTTGTTTGTCTTGCTCTATGGTTGCTGAGGTGTCTCTCTCTCTTGTTTGTCTTGCTCTATGTGGTGGTGTCTCTCTCTCTCTTGTTTGTCTTGCTCTATGGTTGCTGAGGTGTCTCTCTCTCTTGTTTGTCTTGCTCTATGGTTGCTGAGGTGTCTCTCTCTCTTGTTTGTCTTGCTCTATGGTTGCTGAGGTGTCTCTCTCTCTTGTTTGTCTTGCTCTATGGTTGCTGAGGTGTCTCTCTCTCTTGTTTGTCTTGCTCTATGTGGTTGTGTCTCTCTCTCTTGTTTGTCTTGCTCTATGTGGTGGTGTCTCTCTTGTTTGTCTTGCTCTATGTGGTGGTGTCTCTCTCTCTTGTTTGTCTTGCTCTATGTGGTGGTGTCTCTCTTGTTTGTCTTGCTCTATGTGGTGGTGTCTCTCTTGTTTGTCTTGCTCTATGTGGTGGTGTCTCTCTCTCTTGTTTGTCTTGCTCTATGTGGTGGTGTCTCTCTTGTTTGTCTTGCTCTATGTGGTGGTGTCTCTCTTGTTTGTCTTGCTCTATGTGGTGGTGTCTCTCTCTCTTGTTTGTCTTGCTCTATGTGGTGGTGTCTCTCTTGTTTGTCTTGCTCTATGTGGTGGTGTCTCTCTCTCTTGTGTGTCTTGCTCTATGGTTGCTGAGGTGTCTCTCTTGTTTGTCTTGCTCTATGGTTGCTGAGGTGTCTCTCTCTCTTGTTTGTCTTGCTCTATGGTTGCTGAGGTGTCTCTCTCTCTTGTTTGTCTTGCTCTATGGTTGCTGAGGTGTCTCTCTCTCTCTTGTTTGTCTTGCTCTATGTGGTGGTGTCTCTCTCTCTCTTGTTTGTCTTGGTGTCTCTCTCTCTTGTTTGTCTTGCTCTATGGTTGCTGAGGTGTCTCTCTCTTGTTTGTCTTGCTCTATGGTTGCTGAGGTGTCTCTCTCTTGTTTGTCTTGCTCTATGGTTGCTGAGGTGTCTCTCTCTCCTGTTTGTCTTGCTCTATGGTTGCTGAGGTGTCTCTCTCTCTCTTGTTTGTCTTGCTCTATGGTTGCTGAGGTGTCTCTCTCTCTCTTGTTTGTCTTGCTCTATGTGGTGGTGTCTCTCTCTCTCTTGTTTGTCTTGCTCTATGGTTGCTGAGGTGTCTCTCTCTCTTGTTTGTCTTGCTCTATGGTTGCTGAGGTGTCTCTCTCTCCTGTTTGTCTTTCTCTATGGTTGCTGAGCGTGTTCAGGGTCACTTTAATGCCTTTTTAATGACATTTAACTGGCTTGTTCCACTTCTCAGTTAGAGGGTAATGAGGTCTATGCTGAGGTCATTTCAATTGACTGATAAGGGATAATGTGATTTTCTGGCATCATCAAATCTTATTGCTTGCAATGTTTTTCTGTGGTAGATTGCCTATATGTTTCCTCATCTTGAGATGATTTGGAAACAACATATTGTGAACAGGCCATATTCATGGTGGTCTAGGTTCCCTTTGAAGGGAGCAGAAAAACCCAGCTTTTTTCCTGTGTCATTCAGGTTGAAAAGATCCATATTTCAAAACAACAACAGCATTACTAATTCAAAACGGCAAAAGCGTAATGCCCAGGGCCATTATGGTTCTGTGGTGTTCATTAACTCTTCGCCAACATGGAAGGGTTGCAGACATCACACACTAGCTCCTTATAGCGAGCTTAACCACATAAGCCCTATACCCAGTGGCGTGCACAGACATTTAGAGGGGCAGGTGCTCAAGTGGAAAAAAAGGGCACTTTGTGCAGCGCGTGGAACCGGCCGGTTGCCTTAATAGTGTGAGATTTATAGATTGTGGGGCCTAAATAATATATTAGAAGCTTTTTATCAAGAATTGATCAATGTTACCATGGTCCATATACATACTGTACAGTGTAACTGTACAAAATAGTGTTTTCTTTTTTTTTCTTTCTCGAAAGGGCACATTGCCAAAAGTGCTCTAGCACCCCCTAGTGTCTATCTGTGCACGCCACTGCCTATACCGTGTAACCTAATAGTACTATGGTCATGTCATAACCCTATACCGTGTAACCTAATAGTACTATGGTCATGTCATAACCCTATACCGTGTAACCTAATAGTACTATGGTCATGTCATAACCCTATACCGTGTAACCTAATAGTACTATGGTCATGTCATAACCCTATACCGTGTAACCTAATAGTACTATGGTCATGTCATAACCTATACCGTGTAACCTAATAGTACTATGGTCATGTCATAACCCTATACCGTGTAACCTAATAGTACTATGGTCATGTCATAACCCTATACCGTGTAACCTAATAGTACTATGGTCATGTCATAACCCTATACCGTGTAACCTAATAGTACTATGGTCATGTCATAACCCTATACCGTGTAACCTAATAGTACTATGGTCATGTCATAACCTATACCGTGTAACCTAATAGTACTATGGTCATGTCATAACCCTATACTGTGTAACCTAATAGTACTATGGTCATATCATAACCCTATACCGTGTAACCTAATAGTACTATGGTCATGTCATAACCTATACCGTGTAACCTAATAGTACTATGGTCATGTCATAACCCTATACCGTGTAACCTAATAGTACTATGGTCATGTCATAACCCTATACCGTGTAACCTAATAGTACTATGGTCATGTCATAACCCTATACCGTGTAACCTAATAGTACTATGGTCATGTCATAACCCTATACCGTGTAACCTAATAGTACTATGGTCATGTCATAACCCTATACCGTGTAACCTAATAGTACTATGGTCATGTCATAACCCTATACCGTGTAACCTAATAGTACTATGGTCATGTCATAACCCTATACCGTGTAACCTAATAGTACTATGGTCATGTCATAACGTGTGATAAATTCTGCAAACATTCAGCGACAATACGAACATTTGTCAAAAATGGCTCAAGCTCACAACGCCTCGTGTTGTGAGGCGTGGTGACCTTGTAGATCGGATATTTCTGCTATTTGACATACAAAAATCAGACTCGTCTGAAGTGAGTAGTGCTGTACTGTACTTGTGCTGTACGTACTGTACAAGCTCTCCTCCCTGGCCTCTTGTGTATGTGTCTGTGTGTGTTAGGCTGCACAACAGTGACACTTGGTGGTGACAATATGCTATTTCCGTGCTCGGACCCAGGGACACAGCCAGGGACAGACCCAGGGACACACATAGCTGTCTATAGGAGTGGCACCACTCAACAAAGTATACTGTATAGAAACAAGAGAGACGATGGACCAGTTATGATCGAAACATGTTGGCAGTTTTCTCCTTTAACCTTTGAGGGGGGGGTGGGGGGGGGCAGGTGGGCCACTTCCCTGCCTAACGATGTTAACCCGTAACAGAACACACACAACACCTCTAACAATATGTTCTCTTCTACCCCATCATGTCTCTCTTAGGATATCCCGCGCTGCCTCTGTCCTGCTGTCCGACCCTTGCTTCCAGCTCCACTCCATCCAGCACCTGTTGGGCGAGGGAGGAGACGGCTCCATCTCCACCGTAGCAGCAGCGCTGGGAAAAGCTGCTGCCACCACTGTGACCCCGGTCGTGGGGCCCCTGGCCGCCGCCATCATGACCCCCACCCTCCCCTCCTCGGCGGCTCCCGGTGGCACGAGCCCCGCGGATCACAAGCACTTCTCCCTGCATGCATGTGAGTTCCACTGATTGAATGTGCAAAGGTTACAGTAAGGTTACAGTAAGGTTACAGCAAGGTTACAGTACGGTTACAGTACGGTTACAGTAAGGTTACAGTAAGGTTACGGTAAGGTTACAGCAAGGTTACAGTAAGGTTACAGTAAGAGGTTGCAGTAAGGTAAGGTTACAGTAAGGTTACAGTAAGGTTACAGTAAGGTTACAGTAAGAGGTTACAGTAAGGTAAGGTTACAGTAAGGTTACAGTAAGGTTACAGTAAGGTTACAGTAAGAGGTTACAGTAAGAGGTTACAGTAAGGTAAGGTTACAGTAAGGTTACAGTAAGGTTACAGCAAGGTTACAGTAAGGTTACAGTAAGAGGTTGCAGTAAGGTAAGGTTACAGTAAGGTTACAGTAAGGTTACAGTAAGAGGTTGCAGTAAGGTAAGGTTACAGTAAGGTTACAGTAAGGTTACAGTAAGAGGTTACAGTAAGGTAAGGTTACAGTAAGGTTACAGTAAGGTTACAGTAAGGTTACAGTAAGAGGTTACAGTAAGAGGTTACAGTAAGGTTACAGTAAGAGGTTACAGTAAGAGGTTACAGTAAGGTTACAGTAAGGTTACAGTAAGGTTACAGTAAGAGGTTACAGTAAGAGGTTACAGTAAGAGGTTACAGTAAGGTTACAGTAAGGTAAGGTTACAGTAAGGTTACAGTAAGGTTACAGTACGGTTACAGTAAGAGGTTACAGTAAGGTAAGGTTACAGTAAGGTTACAGTAAGGTTACAGTAAGGTTACAGTAAGGTTACAGTAAGAGGTTACAGTAAGGTAAGGTTACAGTAAGGTTACAGTAAGAGGTTACAGTAAGGTAAGGTTACAGTAAGGTTACAGTAAGGTTACAGTAAGGTTACAGTAAGGTTACAGTAAGGTTACAGTATGGTTACAGTAAGGTTACAGTAAGGTTACAGTAAGGTTACAGTAAGGTTACAGTAAGGTTACAGTAAGGTTACAGTACGGTTACAGTAAGGTTACAGTAAGGTTACAGTAAGGTTACAGTATGGTTACAGTAAGGTTACAGTATGGTTACAGTAAGGTTACAGTAAGGTTACAGTAAGGTTACAGTAAGGTTACAGTATGGTTACAGTAAGGTTACAGTAAGGTTACAGTAAGGTTACAGTACGGTTACAGTAAGGTTACAGTAAGGTTACAGTAAGGTTACAGTAAGGTTACAGTATGGTTACACCTTACAGTAAGGTTACAGTAAGGTTACAGTAAGGTTACAGTATGGTTACACCTTACAGTAAGGTTACAGTAAGGTTACACCTTACAGTAAGGTTACACCAAGGTTACAGTACGGTTACAGTATGGTTACAGTAAGGTTACAGTAAGGTTACAGTAAGGTTACAGTATGGTTACAGTAAGGTTACAGTAAGGTTACAGTAAGGTTACAGTAAGGTTACAGTAAGGTTACAGTATGGTTACAGTAAGGTTACACCTTACAGTAAGGTTACAGTAAGGTTACAGTATGGTTACACCAAGGTTACAGTACGGTTACAGTATGGTTACAGTAAGGTTACAGTAAGGTTACAGTAAGGTTACAGTACGGTTACAGTAAGGTTACAGTAAGGTTACAGTAAGGTTACAGTAAGGTTACAGTACGGTTACAGTAAGGTTACAGTAAGGTTACAGTAAGGTTACAGTAAGGTTACAGTATGGTTACACCTTACAGTAAGGTTACAGTAAGGTTACAGTAAGGTTACAGTAAGGTTACAGTATGGTTACACCTTACAGTAAGGTTACACCAAGGTTACAGTATGGTTACAGTATGGTTACAGTAAGGTTACAGCAAGGTTACAGCAAGGTTACAGCAAGGTTACAGCAAGGTTACAGTAAGGTTACAGTAAGGTTACAGTAAGGTTACAGTATGGTTACAGTAAGGTTACACCTTACAGTAAGGTTACAGTATGGTTACAGTAAGGTTACAGTATGGTTACAGTATGGTTACAGTATGGTTACAGTAAGGTTACAGTAAGGTTACAGTAAGGTTACAGTAAGGTTACACCTTACAGTAAGGTTACACCAAGGTTACAGTATGGTTACAGTATGGTTACAGTAAGGTTACAGTAAGGTTACAGTAAGGTTACAGCAAGGTTACAGTAAGGTTACAGTAAGGTTACAGTAAGGTTACAGTATGGTTACAGTATGGTTACAGTATGGTTACAGTAAGGTTACAGTAAGGTTACAGTATGGTTACAGTAAGGTTACAGTAAGGTTACAGTATGGTTACAGTAAGGTTACAGTATGGTTACAGTATGGTTACAGTAAGGTTACAGTAAGGTTACAGTAAGGTTACAGTAAGGTTACAGTATGGTTACAGTAAGGTTACAGTAAGGTTACAGTAAGGTTACAGT
Organism: Electrona antarctica; assembly: GCF_951216825.1. NCBI lineage: Eukaryota > Metazoa > Chordata > Actinopteri > Myctophiformes > Myctophidae > Electrona > Electrona antarctica. Next base: position 2,367,762 of record NC_136790.1, on the reverse strand, counting down.
AAGGTTACAGTACGGTTACAGTAAGGTTACAGTAAGGTTACAGTAAGGTTACAGTAAGGTTACAGTAAGGTTACAGTATGGTTACACCTTACAGTAAGGTTACAGTAAGGTTACAGTAAGGTTACAGTAAGGTTACAGTATGGTTACACCTTACAGTAAGGTTACAGTAAGGTTACACCTTACAGTAAGGTTACACCAAGGTTACAGTATGGTTACAGTAAGGTTACAGTAAGGTTACAGCAAGGTTACAGCAAGGTTACAGTAAGGTTACAGTAAGGTTACAGTAAGGTTACAGTATGGTTACAGTATGGTTACAGTATGGTTACAGTAAGGTTACAGTAAGGTTACAGTATGGTTACAGTAAGGTTACAGTATGGTTACAGTAAGGTTACAGTATGGTTACAGTATGGTTACAGTAAGGTTACAGTAAGGTTACAGTAAGGTTACAGTATGGTTACAGTATGGTTACAGTAAGGTTACAGTATGGTTACAGTAAGGTTACAGTAAGGTTACAGTAAGGTTACAGTATGGTTACAGTAAGGTTACAGTAAGGTTACAGTAAGGTTACAGTAAGGTTACAGTATGGTTACAGTAAGGTTACAGTAAGGTTACAGTAAGGTTACAGTAAGGTTACAGTAAGGTTACAGTATGGTTACAGTAAGGTTACAGTACGGTTACAGTAAGGTTACAGTAAGGTTACAGTATGGTTACAGTATGGTTACAGTACGGTTACAGTATGGTTACAGTAAGGTTACAGTAAGGTTACAGTAAGGTTACAGTAAGGTTACAGTAAGGTTACAGTAAGGTTACACCAAGGTTACAGTACGGTTACAGTATGGTTACAGTAAGGTTACAGTAAGGTTACAGTAAGGTTACAGTACGGTTACAGTATGGTTACAGTAAGGTTACAGTAAGGTTACAGTAAGGTTACAGTATGGTTACAGTATGGTTACAGTAAGGTTACAGTAAGGTTACAGTAAGGTTACAGTAAGGTTACAGCAAGGTTACAGTAAGGTTACAGTAAGGTTACAGTACGGTTACAGTAAGGTTACAGTAAGGTTACAGTAAGGTTACAGTACGGTTACAGTACGGTTACAGTATGGTTACAGTATGGTTACAGTATGGTTACAGTATGGTTACAGTAAGGTTACAGTATGGTTACAGTATGGTTACAGTAAGGTTACAGTATGGTTACAGTATGGTTACAGTAAGGTTACACCTTACAGTAAGGTTACAGTAAGGTTACAGTAAGGTTACACCAAGGTTACAGTACGGTTACAGTATGGTTACAGTAAGGTTACACCTTACAGTAAGGTTACAGTAAGGTTACAGTAAGGTTACAGTAAGAGGCTAGTCAACCAAGAACAGGGGAATAACCCATTTTGACCTAAGATCAGATTCTAAAACTTTCTTCTAAATCGTTCTTCGATTTTTCAAAAATAGCAGACCTACAAGCTCATAGCGCGCCACTCGGTGGCGCGCTATGAGCTTGTAGATCTGCTATTTTTCAATAGCTAAAGCATAACGTAATGCTAACACCAAAAGGGGTTCCCGCCCAAAATGGGATAATTTACAAGGGGTAGATCAGTTGGTGTAAAGATTCGATATGCTACAAAGTTTCTGTGGCTACTATAGATAGATATCTCTGGAAGAAACCACATAACTCCAACATGTTCATTTTTCAGGAAATTAAAAATATGTTTTTTTCAGGACATTAAGAAAACCTTATATTTAGTAAGTAAGTAAGTAAGTACATTGTATTCATAGAGCACCTTTCGAAACAATGTTACAAAGTGCTGTACAACAAGGTAAAACAATCATGTTAACAATAGAAGGTAAAACATTGAAATGCAAATAAATCAAGTAAAAATACATCATAAAATAAAGTGCTGACGAAATAAATACGTTTTTAACGAGTTCTTAAAACCGTCGACAGACTCTGCATTCTTTAGCTCAAAGGGCAGCGCGTTCCACAAATACAAATACACGGTCACCCTTTGTTTTAGAAAACAAAGCAATGCTGCCTCATCAAAGTTGTTGTTGTGACTTTATATGTTGTCAACTACGTGCATTAGAGAGGGGGGTGGACTTAGCTGCTTAAGCAGACAGTTTGAGGGTCCAATGGAGTTAAGAGGTTTTGTCCAAAGCGTTTTTTTTACTACTTTCCATTGGTTTAATATTTCCGCAACAACACACAGACGTAAAGGGTGTTCAATAGCACTGATTTATGCAACAACACACAGACGTAAAGGGTGTTCAATAGCACTGATTTATGCAACAACACACAGACGTAAAGGGTGTTCAATAGCACTGATTTATGAAACAACGCACAGACGTAAAGGGTGTTCAATAGCACTGATTTATGCAACAACACACAGACGTAAAGGGTGTTCAATAGCACTGATTTATGAAACAACACACAGACGTAAAGGGTGTTCAATAGCACTGATTTATGAAACAACACACAGACGTAAAGGGTGTTCAATAGCACTGATTTATGAAACAACACACAGACGTAAAGGGTGTTCAATAGCACTGATTTATGAAACGACACACAGACGTAAAGGGTGTTCAATAGCACTGATTTATGAAACGACACACAGACGTAAAGGGTGTTCAATAGCACTGATTTATGAAACGACGCACAGACGTAAAGGGTGTTCAATAGCACTGATTTATGAAACAACGCACAGACGTAAAGGGTGTTCAATAGCACTGATTTATGAAACAACGCACAGACGTAAAGGGTGTTCAATAGCACTGATTTATGAAACAACACACAGACGTAAAGGGTGTTCAATAGCACTGATTTATGAAACAACACACAGATGTAAAGGGTGTTCAATAGCACTGATTTATGAAACAACACACAGACGTAAAGGGTGTTCAATAGCACTGATTTATGAAACAACACACAGACGTAAAGGGTGTTCAATAGCACTGATTTATGAAACAACGCACAGACGTAAAGGGTGTTCAATAGCACTGATTTATGAAACAACGCACAGACGTAAAGGGTGTTCAATAGCACTGATTTATGAAACAACGCACAGACGTAAAGGGTGTTCAATAGCACTGATTTATGAAACAACGCACAGACGTAAAGGGTGTTCAATAGCACTGATTTATGAAACAACGCACAGACGTAAAGGGTGTTCAATAGCACTGATTTATGAAACAACACACAGACGTAAAGGGTGTTCAATAGCACTGATTTATGAAACAACACACAGATGTAAAGGGTGTTCAATAGCACTGATTTATGAAACAACACACAGATGTAAAGGGTGTTCAATAGCACTGATTTATGAAACAACACACAGACGTAAAGGGTGTTCAATAGCACTGATTTATGAAACAACACAGACGTAAAGGGTGTTCAATAGCACTGATTTATGAAACAACACACAGACGTAAAGGGTGTTCAATAGCACTGATTTATGAAACAACACACAGACGTAAAGGGTGTTCAATAGCACTGATTTATGAAACAACACACAGACGTAAAGGGTGTTCAATAGCACTGATTTATGAAACAACACACAGACGTAAAGGGTGTTCAATAGCACTGATTTATGAAACAACACCCAGACGTAAAGGGTGTTCAATAGCACTGATTTATGAAACAACACCCAGACGTAAAGGGTGTTCAATAGCACTGATTTATGAAACAACACCCAGACGTAAAGGGTGTTCAATAGCACTGATTTATGAAACAACACCCAGACGTAAAGGGTGTTCAATAGCACTGATTTATGAAACAACACACAGACGTAAAGGGTGTTCAATAGCACTGATTTATGAAACAACACACAGACGTAAAGGGTGTTCAATAGCACTGATTTATGAAACAACACACAGACGTAAAGGGTGTTCAATAGCACTGATTTATGAAACAACACCCAGACGTAAAGGGTGTTCAATAGCACTGATTTATGAAACAACACCCAGACGTAAAGGGTGTTCAATAGCACTGATTTATGAAACAACACCCAGACGTAAAGGGTGTTCAATAGCACTGATTTATGAAACAACACCCAGACGTAAAGGGTGTTCAATAGCACTGATTTATGAAACAACACACAGACGTAAAGGGTGTTCAATAGCACTGATTTATGAAACAACACCCAGACGTAAAGGGTGTTCAATAGCACTGATTTATGAAACAACACCCAGACGTAAAGGGTGTTCAATAGCACTGATTTATGGAACAACACACAGACGTAAAGGGTGTTCAATAGCACTGATTTATGCAACAACACACAGACGTAAAGGGTGTTCAATAGCACTGATTTATGGAACAACACACAGACGTAAAGGGTGTTCAATAGCACTGATTTATGAAACAACACACAGACATAAAGGGTGTTCAATAGCACTGATTTATGAAACAACACACAGACATAAAGGGTGTTCAATAGCACTGATTTATGAAACAACACACAGACATAAAGGGTGTTCAATAGCACTGATTTATGAAACAACACACAGACATAAAGGGTGTTCAATAGCACTGATTTATGAAACAACACACAGACGTAAAGGGTGTTCAATAGCACTGATTTATGAAACAACACACAGACATAAAGGGTGTTCAATAGCACTGATTTATGAAACAACACACAGACATAAAGGGTGTTCAATAACACTGATTTATGAAACAACACACAGACATAAAGGGTGTTCAATAGCACTGATTTATGAAACAACACCCAGACGTAAAGGGTGTTCAATAGCACTGATTTATGAAACAACACACAGACATAAAGGGTGTTCAATAACACTGATTTATGAAACAACACACAGACATAAAGGGTGTTCAATAGCACTGATTTATGAAACAACACCCAGACGTAAAGGGTGTTCAATAGCACTGATTTATGAAACAACACACAGACATAAAGGGTGTTCAATAGCACTGATTTATGCACAAAAATCAAAATCCTCAAAAATGGAGTTAGGTGGTTTCTTCCCCCGACAGCAACGTAAACCTAGATACAAGCCAAGGTTTGATAGATATCAAACTACTGTCTACTGTATCTATCTAAATAACATCCAATCTACAGTACAGTAGCTAACATGCTAATGCTTAGCATCTGTGAACAAGTAAAACATACGTCTATACAAATAAAATAACTAGCATCTATTTAACCCATTGTGACCTGGGAACGATTCTGCAAATGTCTTCCAAATCCTGACTGTTTTTCTATGTCAGTCGTTCTCAAACACTTTCATGTCACTTTTCACGATTCTTCAAAAATAGCAGACCTACAAGCTCGTAGCGCGCCACTCGGTGGCGCGCTATGAGCTTGTAGATCTGCTATTTTTCAATAGCTAAAGCATGACATAATGCTAACGCCAAAAGGGGTTCCCGCCCCAAAATGGGTTAATGGCGGGGTTTCTTTTGGATGATCTTCAACATCATTAAACAAGACTCTTACTACTACTGAGAGTGAGGATCTTATTCTCTTTCTATAGGGTTTCTTTTGGGAACCATCAATCTGTCCTGAGTTGAATATTCAGAGACTGATAAGTTACATAGCCCTCCTCGTGTGACACTTTACACGCGCGCGCGCGCGCGCGCGCGTGCGTGCGTGCGTGCGTGCGTGCGTGCGTGCGTGCGTGCGTGCGTGCGTGCGTGCGTGCGTGCGTGCGTGTGTGTGTGTGTGTGTGTGCGTGCGTGTGTGTGAGAGAGCTTTTGCTTGGATTTGTGTACATCGTTGGCATGTGTTAAAAGTTTTGTATTGTGGCATAATAGAGTTGGTATAAGTGCAATTCTTTTTTTTTTTCAAGATTTGTTTTTGGCTTTTTGCCTTTATTGATCATTTTTAGTGAGAGAGAGAAGGGGAGAGACATGCAGCAAAGGTTGTTATGAACGGGACTCAAACACGCGCCGCGCTGTCAGGCCAGAGCCTATATGTGCCTGGACCACTAGGCCAACGGGTGCCCCCATAAGAGCAATTATTATACTGTGTATGTGTACTCTGCGTGTGTGTGTGCGCATGCGTGTGTGTGTGTGTACGTATGTGTGGGTCAACAATGACCCTAGCAGAATGCTAAGTTGCCTGTTAAGCAATCGGTCACAACAAGAGACGGCCTTGTCGCCACGCCAGCCGTTTGCTGTTGCCATGGCAACACAGCGGTTCCCGTAGACACCATGCTAGGCATCACCTGGAGGCTTTGAGAAACTCCATGGCAGGAATTATACCGTGTTGATTTCTCACGTGTTTGTCAGTATACACCACTGCAGAAACAGAATCCGTCTAAGCGAAGACATCTCGAGCAGCTACACATGTACTGTATGTCTGTTATCAACATTTTACTTTTACACATTACATTATACCTCAGTTTCTTGAGCCCTCGGATGGCACTCGACTAGAGACGTTGTGAAGCTCATGGGTTTTGGGGGGGACAAGGACAAGGGCCTCTGGTGGAGTACCTATATGAGCATCTCAGCTTTGAGGAGATGCCCCTAAGGAGACGTGAGTCCCCTAACCCTAACCTCAGTCTTAACCTCAGTCAGTTTCACTACGTTTTCACTTCAGCGGCGGTCATTTCTCTTCCATGTTTCCTCATTGCAGCCAGTAGGCTCCAGTAGAGCCTACGTCAGGGTTCCCCAATTCATTTTCCTCAAGGGCCATATTTTGACTAGGGAACCAGGCTGGGGGCCGAGTGCGCACGCACAAAAAATTGTTTTTTTTTATTTTTTCATTAATTAATTAAAAATTGTTCTCAACCAGTGGTCCGGGGACCACCAGTGGTCCTTGAGGGGGTGCCCAGTTTGACATGCATAGGTTACTTACCACCATTTAATGCCATTTATATCTGGGACACCCCCCCCAAAACAAAACAAAAAACTTTTCTTTCTTTTTTTTGGGGGGAAATTCTTCCAGGGGCCACAAGGGGGCGCTCCGCGGGCCACAAATGGCCCGCGGGCCGCCTATTGGGGAACCCTGGCCTACGTGCTCCATTGCATGGTCTTGATGAGTAAACCTACATGGTCTTGATGAGTATAACCTACATGGTCTTGATGAGTATAACCTACATGGTCTTGATGAGTATAACCTACATGGTCTTGATGAGTATAACCTACATGGTCTGGATGAGTATAACCTACATGGTCTTGATGAGTATAACCTACATGGTCTTGATGAGTATAACCTACATGGTCTTGATGAGTATAACCTACATGGTCTTGATGAGTATAACCTACATGGTCTTGTTGAGTATAACCTACATGGTCTTGATGAGTAAACCTACATGGTCTTGATGAGTATAACCTACATGGTCTTGATGAGTATAACCTACATGGTCTTGGTGAGTAAACCTACATGGTCTTGATGAGTATAACCTACATGGTCTTGATGAGTATAACCTACATGGTCTTGATGAGTATAACCTACATGGTCTTGATGAGTATAACCTACATGGTCTTGATGAGTATAACCTACATGGTCTTGATGAGTATAAAACCTACATGGTCTTGATGAGTATAACCTACATGGTCTTGATGAGTAAACCTACATGGTCTTGATGAGTATAACCTACATGGTATTGATGAGTATAACCTACATGGTCTTGATGAGTATAACCTACATGGTCTTGATGAGTATAACCTACATGGTCTTGATGAGTATAACCTACATGGTCTTGATGAGTAAACCTACATGGTCTTGATGAGTATAACCTACATGGTCTTGATGAGTATAACCTACATGGTCTTGATGAGTATAACCTACATGGTCTTGATGAGTATAACCTACATGGTCTTGATGAGTAAACCTACATGGTCTTGATGAGTGTAAACCTACATGGTCTTGATGAGTAAACCTACATGGTCTTGATGAGTATAACCTACATGGTCTTGATGAGTATAACCTACATGGTCTTGATGAGTATAACCTACATGGTCTTGATGAGTATAACCTACATGGTCTTGATGAGTATAAAACCTACATGGTCTTGATGAGTATAACCTACATGGTCTTGATGAGTAAACCTACATGGTCTTGATGAGTGTAAACCTACATGGTCTTGATGAGTATAACCTACATGGTCTTGATGAGTATAACCTACATGGTCTTGATGAGTATAACCTACATGGTCTTGATGAGTATAACCTACATGGTCTTGATGAGTATAACCTACATGGTCTTGATGAGTGTAAACCTACATGGTCTTGATGAGTAAACCTACATGGTCTTGATGAGTATAACCTACATGGTCTTGATGAGTATAACCTACATGGTCTTGATGAGTAAACCTACATGGTCTTGATGAGTATAAAACCTACATGGTCTTGATGAGTATAACCTACATGGTCTTGATGAGTATAACCTACATGGTCTTGATGAGTATAACCTACATGGTCTTGGTGAGTAAACCTACATGGTCTTGATGAGTATAACCTACATGGTCTTGATGAGTATAAAACCTACATGGTCTTGATGAGTATAACCTACATGGTCTTGATGAGTATAACCTACATGGTCTTGATGAGTAAACCTACATGGTCTTGATGAGTATAACCTACATGGTCTTGATGAGTATAAAACCTACATGGTCTTGATGAGTATGACCTACATGGTCTTGATGAGTATAACCTACATGGTCTTGATGAGTAAACCTACATGGTCTTGATGAGTATAACCTACATGGTCTTGATGAGTAAACCTACATGGTCTTGATGAGTAAACCTACATGGTCTTGATGAGTATAACCTACATGGTCTTGATGAGTATAACCTACATGGTCTTGATGAGTATAACCTACATGGTCTTGGTGAGTAAACCTACATGGTCTTGATGAGTATAACCTACATGGTCTTGATGAGTATAACCTACATGGTCTTGATGAGTATAACCTACATGGTCTTGATGAGTATAACCTACATGGTCTTGATGAGTAAACCTACATGGTCTTGATGAGTATAACCTACATGGTCTTGATGAGTATAACCTACATGGTCTTGATGAGTATAAAACCTACATGGTCTTGATGAGTATAACCTACATGGTCTTGATGAGTATAACCTACATGGTCTTGATGAGTATAACCTACATGGTCTTGATGAGTATAACCTACATGGTCTTGATGAGTGTAAACCTACATGGTCTTGATGAGTAAACCTACATGGTCTTGATGAGTATAACCTACATGGTCTTGATGAGTATAACCTACATGGTCTTGATGAGTAAACCTACATGGTCTTGATGAGTATAAAACCTACATGGTCTTGATGAGTATAACCTACATGGTCTTGATGAGTATAACCTACATGGTCTTGATGAGTATAACCTACATGGTCTTGGTGAGTAAACCTACATGGTCTTGATGAGTATAACCTACATGGTCTTGATGAGTATAAAACCTACATGGTCTTGATGAGTATAACCTACATGGTCTTGATGAGTATAACCTACATGGTCTTGATGAGTAAACCTACATGGTCTTGATGAGTATAACCTACATGGTCTTGATGAGTATAAACCTACATGGTCTTGATGAGTATGACCTACATGGTCTTGATGAGTATAACCTACATGGTCTTGATGAGTAAACCTACATGGTCTTGATGAGTATAACCTACATGGTCTTGATGAGTAAACCTACATGGTCTTGATGAGTAAACCTACATGGTCTTGATGAGTATAACCTACATGGTCTTGGTGAGTAAACCTACATGGTCTTGATGAGTATAACCTACATGGTCTTGATGAGTATAACCTACATGGTCTTGATGAGTATAACCTACATGGTCTTGATGAGTATAACCTACATGGTCTTGATGAGTATAACCTACATGGTCTTGATGAGTATAACCTACATGGTCTTGATGAGTATAACCTACATGGTCTTGATGAGTAAACCTACATGGTCTTGATGAGTATAACCTACATGGTCTTGATGAGTATAACCTACATGGTCTTGATGAGTATAACCTACATGGTCTTGATGAGTATAACCTACATGGTCTTGATGAGTATAACCTACATGGTCTTGATGAGTATAACCTACATGGTCTTGATGAGTATAACCTACATGGTCTTGATGAGTATAAACCTACATGGTCTTGATGAGTATAACCTACATGGTCTTGATGAGTATAACCTACATGGTCTTGATGAGTATAACCTACATGGTCTTGATGAGTATAACCTACATGGTCTTGATGAGTATAACCTACATGGTCTTGATGAGTATAAACCTACATGGTCTTGATGAGTATAACCTACATGGTCTTGATGAGTATAACCTACATGGTCTTGATGAGTATAACCTACATGGTCTTGATGAGTATAACCTACATGGTCTTGATGAGTATAACCTACATGGTCTTGATGAGTATAACCTACATGGTCTTGATGAGTATAACCTACATGGTCTTGATGAGTATAACCTACATGGTCTTGATGAGTATAACCTACATGGTCTTGATGAGTATAACCTACATGGTCTTGATGAGTATAACCTACATGGTCTTGATGAGTATAACCTACATGGTCTTGATGAGTATAACCTACATGGTCTTGATGAGTATAACCTACATGGTCTTGATGAGTATAACCTACATGGTCTTGATGAGTATAACCTTATAACCTACATGGTCTTGATGAGTATAACCTACATGGTCTTGATGAGTATAACCTACATGGTCTTGATGAGTAAACCTACATGGTCTTGATGAGTAAACCTACATGGTCTTGATGAGTAAACCTACATGGTCTTGATGAGTAAACCTACATGGTCTTGATGAGTATAACCTACATGGTATTCATGAGTATAACCTACATGGTCTTGATGAGTATAAAACCTACATGGTCTTGATGAGTATAACCTACATGGTCTTGATGAGTATAACCTACATGGCGATTATGGGTTACAATTTACAATTTAGGCATTTAGCAGACGCTCTTAATCCAGAGCGATTTACATTAGGCAAGAACAAAAGCATGGGAATACATCACATATATAAAATGCATTTATCATGAAACATGCGTAAGCTAAGAACGTAACTAGAACATATCTATATAATGACACTATACATATAAACTATACATATGTACTATGATGTGCTATGACTACATACAATGCAATTATTGTGCTGTCTACATGACATGCTATAAGTCTGTTTCAAATGCTATCTAAGTCTAAAAGTGCTATCTAAGGGGGTAGGGTAAGTGCTATGGGCCATGATGGAGTCTGAAAAGGTGGGTCTTCAGACTACGGCGGAAGATTGGGAGTGATGCTGCAGTTCTGACTGCAACGGGGAGTGCATTCCACAGTTTTGGGGACAGAAGGGAGAAGAGTTTGGGACGTTTGGTGAGCGTTGTCCCGGCGTTTTTAGTGAGGGTACTTCCAGCTTCCAGCAGGGTTGATAGGATTTGAAGCAGGTGGATGCTATACTGGGGTTCATGTGGTTAATGTAATGCCACGTGACACAGCCTAGTATTGATTGGGCTACAGACGGTACTTTATCGATTGTCTTTACATAATTCAGAAACACAGCTCATTGTGACACACTGTGTGTGTGTGTGTGTGTGTGTGTGTGTGTGTGTGTGTGTGTGTGCCTGCAAGCTGTGGTATCGAACCACAGCGCTTTAGAATTCCTCTCAGAAGTTTCAAAGCTAGGTACCGGATCCCACGCTTTTAGTTTTAGTTTTATCAGAACCCCTCCTATCCGACTCCCCGATGCGTAGCGTCAGTGACCCAGTGCACACACCTCTGATTATGACCTCATGCTGCTGCAGCGTTATGCTATGAATCAGAATCGGAATGTCTTTGTTGTCATTGTGCAAGACAACGGAATTGATTTGCAATCCAGCTCAAGTGCCTTTAAAACAAAAGACATAATACTACTCTATATAAAATACATACATTTAAGACATATTGCACAGTAGGTCCCTTTAGTCCATAAAGTGTCAAGTGTCAGAGTTCAAGTGTCGGTGTTTAAGGCTATGACTGCTCTGGGGTAGAAACTATATATATATCTTTTTTGCTGTGATTTACGGTAGGAGACCATGCTGCTGATTAGTCATATCAATCCAAGAGGCCAGGAAGACCTTTTCTCTGAACAAGTGGCCCAAAGTAATGTCTTTGTTGGATCATGTGAAGGTGTTTCTGCGTAGCTAACACAGTGCAAAAGACACCGTGATACAGTTTTGCCACATGAGTGTCATATTCTGCCCACATCAAGTCATGGTAAAACATGCACTATGGCTGTGGCTGTGGCTGTGTGCGTGCGTGCGTGCGTGCGTGCGTGCGTGCGTGCGTGCGTGCGTGCGTGCGATTGAGCCCTGGTCCACAAAAGGTGACTACTGGTAAACATTGATCATTTCATCTAATATGGGAACTCGTGAACACACTAATTGTCACTGTTCCACCTGACGACTACTCAAAGAAGCACACCCACCAATGTTAATACGGTAAGAATCACATGGTACTACAGTACAGTGCCACAGTGGGTCCTTGCTGCATCTGTTCAACTGTCAAAGATTGCCAAATATTAGCAGACCTTTTCACATGTTGGTAACCTTTAGATAACCACCCCTTCCCCATTATCTCTTATCCCTGACCATGTGCTGAATAAATATCAGCTCCTATAAAGATGTTCAGGTGATTTACAGTTAGGAGACCATCTGCCAGGACTCGGACAGAACAGATGACACCACATGTGCTCGCGGTGAAACGTACAAGCCTTGAGGCGCTAATAAAACACTCGGGCGACTCGTAGCGGCTACTGGTGACTATCTTTTGAGTTTCTAATCGTTGTAAAGGATGAATGGGTAGATGGCTGCTGTTGGATATACAGAAGATGGACAGACAGATGGTGGACATAGAGGTGGTAATAGACAGAATGATAGACAGAGAGTGTGCAGGAACACTTATGTAGACATAGGGAGAGGTACAGTACATAGAATTTAGACCCATCCAATCTTAACCGTTTCAGCGCTAGCATTTATTGAAAAATTAGGATCTAATTCACACCAGCATTTTTTACATTTGAGCTCTTATTTTGAAAAGCCACATTTCCGGTCCACTGGCAGTAGACATAACCTAGGAAGCTGAACGGAGCTGGGCAGGCCTTGTTTACAATGTAAATCCAGACCGGAGCTCTGGAGAGCTCCACATCGCCGGCTCTGTGCCGTCAAAGAAACGCTGTTTTGACCAAAAATGCCATGTGGGACAAGGAATAGAAGATACAGGCGATTGAAAGAAATGGATAGAATGGATTATTATGCCGACGACGATCTAAGGTGGACGATCCAGTGCTGTGCTAACAACACAGCTAGCTAACCGGCTAACGTAAGTAGCATTATGGCTCGATCGATCGAATGCACTATAAAAGCACAATTCGCCATTAATCAACGGCAAGGGCGTTAAGCGTTAGTATCAAAGCAGCATAGAGGACACCATACTGTAGTTCTCCATACTGTAGTTCACACCATACTGTAGTTCTCCTCACTCTCACTGCAGCATCGAGCACACCATACTGTAGTTCACACCATACTGTAGTTCTCCTCACTCTCACTGCAGCATCGAGGACACCATACTGTAGTTCTCCATACTGTAGTTCACACCATACTGTAGTTCTCCTCACTCTCACTGCAGCATCGAGGACACCATACTGTAGTTCTCCATACTGTAGTTCACACCATACTGTAGTTCTCCTCACTCTCACTGCAGCATTGAGCACACCATACTGTAGTTCTCCTCACTCTTTATTATTCTCCTCAAAAACTTTTATCTGGTCCTTACATACAGTACTAGTACTTACTGTAACACCTAGAAACCCCATTCAAACTTCATGATGTTCAGCCTACTGTGGACATTTATGCTTGTTCATGTATTGTTTAAATCTATTTTTTACATTTAACTTTAAAAGTCTTTATAATGGAAGTCACAACTCCTTCATACTTTCACATACAAACTCGATTAACAACTTAAAAAGATTAACCTTACTGTAGACATGCATGCTTTTCAAGCTTTGGTCATTTCACCTGTTGGCAAGCATGTTACCGTACGTACATCAACATGCTTTAACTTACAGACTTCATTTTCAACTTTTAGACTTGTTGAGCTATCCCACTGCAAACTTCAGGCCTGGGAAAAAAGTAATTCTGTTGGAATAGCTTATTTTGTCAGTAGCCGAGTACACAGGAGTCTATCACAGTTACAATGCCCTTGGGAGGCGGATTGTTCATATGCCCAGTTGTCAGTGCCAGGGTTCCAGGGTTCAACCCCATTGTAAGCTCTACCAACTGAGCTACCCAGACACTAGAAATGAACTGCATTGACATTGCATGAATGTGATCAAATAATTAAAGGCACTTTTGCTCATGCACTTTGCAAAAATCAATAAAAAAAGAAAATAAATAATCCTCATCCATATAAAAAATCAATTTATTTCGACCTTGTATCTGTGTTGTGTCATAAGGCTCATTCTGTAGCACAGTGAATATACCAGAACAATGGAATAGTTTGGCTCTGTCAGAGATCAGTTTTGGGCCATGTACAAATATTCATTATTATAGTCTGTCACTGCCCTTGGAACGGCTCTCACTGCCAAGAGATGGCAAACATATTGGCTTAAAATGAGCTGCACTTTTTCTGTCACTGTCTATCACTTTCTCTCTCTCCATCTCTCTTTCTCAGCATCTGCCTCTCTCTGTTCTCAATTTTCTTTCTACCGTCTTCCACCAAATCCCTTCGGCTTTCAAATAATTGTCCCCACCAGGCCGAAGGCACGCTCCGTCTGAGTGTCCGTCCGTGCGTCCGTGCACAGCTTAACTTCGGCAACGTGGGCCGGTCCTGTGCACACACGCACTCGACCATCCTCTGCCCAAAACCTTCCAGAACGGCCTGTTATAGCGCCACCATGAGGCAGATTTTTGCAAAACACATTTCTTTATATTACTCGTACACATTTTATCCATACATTACCCAAATCAGTTGACACAAACTATCTCTATAGTCATGTGATCAACACAAATCTGTCCGATTTCCTATATTCCATCCAACATTGGTTTCCAAAGTTTGCAGGATTGGCCCGTTTTGAAGAAAATGCCTCAAATCATCAACGCCGAGTGCAATTTGAAGGGAATTTTGCACGCACATTACTACTAGGCAGAGGAATAAATCCCACCCTTTTCACATGGGCCTGTTATAGCGCCACCAGCAGGTGGACTTTTGCAAAACACATTTTGTCGAATCATGACTTTGAATGTCGAATTGCCATCAAAGGAAGCCATCGGTCCCAGCCTTACTCATCTGCAAAGAGAAACTTTCTAGTTATGACTCAAATATGTCTCTCCTCTCCCTCTTAATTATGTCTCTCTTCCGCTCTTCCTCTGCCTCTCCTCTCCCACCCCTCTTCCTCTGTCTCTCACACACGCACACTAGAGACTGACATTTTGTCGGGACTCCAGCGGGTCACGGGATTCCCGCAGGATTCACGCGGGATGGGATTAATATTTGTATTAATCCCGTGATCGGGACGGGACGGGAATGTAAATCAACAGGAGCGTGCAGGATCGTGAAAGACATTTTCAACTGGTCGCGCTGCCAACCAAAAGAACAGAAGCGCCCATCTTTGTTGTAGTCATCTTTCAGTGAGCCAACACTCTTTTGACTTGCTGACGCAAGTCAAAAGAACTACATACCCCATCAGTGCTAATGCTTCCAGGCTCCGCTGAGTCCGCTCCAACCGGGAGAGGATGAAAACTTCCTTCATGCAATCCAGTGGACGTTTCATTTAATATGAAGACATCGCAGTTAGCTACATGCTAACGCTGTTACTGTTGGCACTTGCTTGGCTCCCTGAACAGCTGTCTTAGGCTGAGCGAATGTTCAATACATCGTCTCCCTTCTTTCTCACAAACGAGTCTCATACACCAGTGGTTCCCAAACATTTTCATGTTAAGGACCCCTAAATCAACATTTATTAGCCCGCGGACCCCCATTTGAAAATATGCCAGGGACCCCCATAAGAGAAGATCTGTATTACGTTTATTACTGTGTGTAAAAAATATTTATATATGTTTTTATTGGCTATTATATATCTCAAAAATTGACAAAGCACTTGTCAACAGTCAGAACTGTTCTTGGTTTTGTTTTAATATTGATATGAATAGGATATACTGTATTTGGTAGTCAAAGTTAAATCCACCATTGCCCACTTTATTTTATTTTTTTGTATTGGTAGGCTATCTGTCTTGAGAAGCAGGAAGCGATAGATAGATACCGGTAGATAGATAGATGGATAGATATAGAATAACTTTTCCTAGAAAAAAAAAAAAACAGGAGCGGGATGGGAGCGGGAGTAATTTCGAGTGGGAGCGGGATGGGATCAGGAGTCATTCTACAGGAGTGGGACAGGATGGGATTTTGTTTTTTACTCTGGCCCAGGATTGGGACAGGACAGGATTTTTTCTGCAGGAGTGGGATGGGACAGGAGTGAAAATCCACTCCCGTGTCAGTCTCTAACGCACACGTGCACGCGCACACACTTTCCTCTACACTCTTCCAGACAGAAGGTGTAATACCACCTTCATAGATGGACATGGCCGCCTTCCAGTAAGCCACTATTCACAAACCCTGCAGACCGCAGTGAAACTCAACCCTGCACACTGGCCCAGGAGAGACAGATGGAAGGGGGGAGGGGGGGGGGGGGAGACTGGGATTGAGCAAGTGGCAGGAAAGGAATTGAACAAGCAAACCTGTGACTGCAGAGAACTTTGGCAATATAAATATTACTTCTTATGCCGAATAATTAAATGGAAATGGCTAGGGAGATGAATTTATTAGGAGTGGAGAGGTGGCCGAAGCGAATGGAGAGACGATGCACAGAATAGTGGGATGGGGAGCATTTGTTTGTATGTATGTGTTTTAAACCTGGCTTGCTAGACAACACCTTTCAGGTGACATTCACTCACGATACATTCTGAATCAGTGGTGCAGAAATTGGACTGATGGCCATGAAATGGCCAATGAGAGTAGCTGAGCCACAGGGAGCAGAGAAGACCACAGGGACCAATGAGAGTAGCTGAGCCACAGGGAGCAGAGAAGACCACAGGGACCAATGAGAGTAGCTGAGCCACAGGGAGCAGAGAAGACCACAGGGACCAATGAGAGTAGCTGAGCCACAGGGAGCAGAGAAGACCACAGGGACCAATGAGAGTAGCTGAGCCACAGGGAGCAGAGAAGACCACAGGGACCAATGAGAGTAGCTGAGCCACAGGGAGCAGAGAAGACCACAGGGACCAATGAGAGTAGCTGAGCCACAGGGAGCAGAGAAGACCACAGGGACCAATGAGAGTACCTGAGCCACAGGGAGCAGAGAAGACCACAGGGACCAATGAGAGTAGCTGAGCCACAGGGAGCAGAGAAGACCACAGGGACCAATGAGAGTAGCTGAGCCACAGGGAGCAGAGAAGACCACAGGGACCAATGAGAGTAGCTGAGCCACAGGGAGCAGAGAAGACCACAGGGACCAATGAGAGTAGCTGAGCCACAGGGAGCAGAGAAGACCACAGGGACCAATGAGAGTAGCTGAGCCACAGGGAGCAGAGAAGACCACAGGGACCAATGAGAGTAGCTGAGCCACAGGGAGCAGAGAAGACCACAGGGACCAATGAGAGTAGCTGAGCCACAGGGAGCAGAGAAGACCACAGGGACCAATGAGAGTACCTGAGCCACAGGGAGCAGAGAAGACCACAGGGACCAATGAGAGTAGCTGAGCCACAGGGAGCAGAGAAGACCACAGGGACCAATGAGAGTAGCTGAGCCACAGGGAGCAGAGAAGACCACAGGGACCAATGAGAGTAGCTGAGCCACAGGGAGCAGAGGAGACCACAGGGACCAATGAGAGTAGCTGAGCCACAGGGAGCAGAGAAGACCACAGGGACCAATGAGAGTAGCTGAGCCACAGGGAGCAGAGAAGACCACAGGGACCAATGAGAGTAGCTGAGCCACAGGGAGCAGAGGAGACCACAGGGACCAATGAGAGTAGCTGAGCCACAGGGAGCAGAGAAGACCACAGGGACCAATGAGAGTAGCTGAGTCACAGGGAGCAGAGAAGACCACAGGGACGGGACAGGATGTTTTCTTTTTTAAAGAATCCTGTAAGAGAGCAGGATAGTTGCTTGAAGGAAAATAAGGAAAAGTGCTGAAGTCACACACTGTGGAGGCGGAGGAGTGTGAAAGGACGATAACAGCAGTAAAGGAAAGAGGCAGCTCAATTAAAGTGCTTTTTACCTCCTTGCCCAGTGGGGTGGACTCAGAGGGGTGGACTCCTTGCCCAGTGGGGTGGACTCAGAGGGGTGGACTCAGAGGGAAGACATGTTTATACAGAATGAAAGGAGGAAAGGGGAGTTGAGGAGAAAAGGCTACGGGGGAAATATGCAGAGAGTGAACAGAAGAGAAGAGCAAAGGTCCCAGAGAAGAGGTGAGATGCGACAAGCAAACAAAAGGTAACAAGGAAGATGAGAGGAGAGGTTGAACATGGGGATGGGGGGCAGGGGTCAATGGAAGATACGGACCCACGTGTTGAAAGGAGGGGAGAGTTCAGGGGTCAATGGAAGATACGGACCCACGTGTGAAAGGAGGGGAGAGTTCAGGGGTCAATGGAAGATACGGACCCACGTGTGAAAGGAGGGGAGAGTTCAGGGGTCAATGGAAGATACGGACCCACGTGTTGAAAGGAGGGGAGAGTTCTTGGAGAGCTAAGGTAGTAATAGAGAAAAGGGTGAAAGCCACAGGCAAAAAATGGAAAAAGACAGGAGAGTTCAAGAAAGGAGAGATGAAAGTGAAAGGAGAGGTCACAGAGCCACTGGCCGTGTGTGTGTGTGTGTGTGTGTGTGTGTGTGTGTGTGTGTGTGTGTGTGTGTGTGTGTGTGTGTGTGTGTGTGTGTGTGTGTGTGTGTGTGTGTGTGTGTGTGTGTGTGTGTGTGTGTGTGTGTGTGTGTGTGTGTGTGTGTGTGTGTGTGTGTGTGGTGCCATTTCATTCTTTACCTCAGGCTTTCTCTCACTTTCTTCTTCTCCCTGTAAATGGTAAATGGTGTATTTATAGATCGCCTTTATCCAAGGCGCTTTACAGAGATTGTGCATTACATTCACCCATTCACACACACATTCATACACCGATGGCAGCGGAAACCATGCAAGGCACCAACCAGCACATCGGGAGCAATTAGGGGTTCAGTGTCTTGCTCAAGGACACTTCGACAGTAACTCTGGGGGAGCCCGGGTTCGAACTGGCAACCTTACGGTTACCATCCAGCCACTCTACCCCTGAGCCACCACCGCCGCGCAATGTCTACATGTCTCTCTCTGTCTACATGTCTCTCTCTGTCTACATGTCTCTCTCATGCAGTCTCTCTCTGTCTACATGTCTCTCTCTGTCTACATGTCTCTCTCTGTCTACATGTCTCTCTCATGCAGTCTCTCTCTGTCTACATGTCTCTCTCTGTCTACATGTCTCTCTCTGTCTACATGTCTCTCTCTGTCTACATGTCTCTCTCTGTCTACATGTCTCTCTCTGTCTACATGTCTCTCTCTGTCTACATGTCTCTCTCTGTCTACATGTCTCTCTCTGTCTACATGTCTATCTCTGTCTACATGTCTATCTCATGCAGTCTCTCTCTGTCTACATGTCTCTCTCTGTCTACATGTCTCTCTCTGTCTACATGTCTCTCTCTGTCTACATGTCTCTCTCTGTCTACATGTCTCTCTCTGTCTACATGTCTCTCTCTGTCTACATGTCTCTCTCTGTCTACATGTCTATCTACATGTCTATCTCATGCAGTCTCTCTCTGTCTACATGTCTCTCTCTGTCTACATGTCTCTCTCTGTCTACATGTCTCTCTCTGTCTACATGTCTCTCTCTGTCTACATGTCTCTCTCTGTCTACATGTCTCTCTCTGTCTACATGTCTCTCTCTGTCTACATGTCTCTCTCTGTCTACATGTCTATCTCTGTCTACATGTCTATCTCATGCAGTCTCTCTCTGTCTACATGTCTCTCTCTGTCTACATGTCTCTCTATGTCTACATGTCTCTCTCTGTCTACATGTCTATCTCTGTCTACATGTCTATCTCATGCAGTCTCTCTCTGTCTACATGTCTCTCTCTGTCTACATGTCTCTCTCTGTCTACATGTCTCTCTCTGTCTACATGTCTCTCTCTGTCTACATGTCTATCTCTGTCTACATGTCTATCTCATGCAGTCTCTCTCTGTCTACATGTCTCTCTCTGTCTACATGTCTCTCTCTGTCTACATGTCTCTCTCTGTCTACATGTCTCTCTCTGTCTACATGTCTCTCTCTGTCTACATGTCTCTCTCTGTCTACATGTCTCTCTCTGTCTACATGTCTCTCTCTGTCTACATGTCTCTCTCTGTCTACATGTCTATCTCTGTCTACATGTCTATCTCATGCAGTCTCTCTCTGTCTACATGTCTCTCTCTGTCTACATGTCTCTCTATGTCTACATGTCTCTCTCTGTCTACATGTCTATCTCTGTCTACATGTCTATCTCATGCAGTCTCTCTCTGTCTACATGTCTCTCTCTGTCTACATGTCTCTCTCTGTCTACATGTCTCTCTCTCACTCCGTGACTCCTGAGTCTTTGTCCAGTTTCTCAACATGCTTTATTGGAGCTGTCTTCCTGCCAGCCTGCTGCCCGTCGCTCTTCTGTTGTCTCATTTTCCATCTACTCTCTAAAAAACATTGATCTTTGTCTTTCTGCTTCCGTCTGTCTCTTTGACGTATTGCTGTGTTTGCTCTCTCTCCCTCCTCCTTCCTCCTTGCTCTCTCCCTCCTTCCCTTTGATTTATTACCACAACAAGCAAAGACAACAGTCCATGTTTGATACATGGAGTAGGATAACAACCATGGTAAATGGTAAATGGTGCATTTATATAGCGCCTTTATCCAAGGCGCTTTACATAGATTGTGCATCACATTCACCCATTCACACACACATTCATACACCGATGGCGGCAGAAACCCTGCAAGGCACCAACTAGCACATTAGGAGCAATTGGGTGGTTCAGTGTCTTGCTCAAGGACACTTCGACACTAACTCATCCATGCGCATTGAAGTAGGCAAACCACCACTTAGTGGTGAATATCATTTGAAGTGGGCATCTTCTATCGTACTTCCAGAAGTTATTTGTGTTTATTAATGTATTGGGTAAGCCAAACCATCTGGAACAGTTAGTCTGTATCATCACCGTTGGACGGAAACCTTGTCAGGAAATGTGACCCTATATGTAGTCGCATTTTTGTCACAAATACAACGTATTGATACCAATACGTTTGTACTTTTACTCAAATTGAATTGAATTCCGATATTATACTTGTAAGTTTTTCTAAGACATGAGCATGCTTCAAACAAATGTGAAGCAAACGATCAAACACAGTGTCTAGTTCTTACTCCTCTGAGATGTTCTAACACTGTGCGATTGATCAGATACTCAGTGCTCTCGTTGTTTGATATTGTTTTATATTATGTCTATATATGCCAGCAACACCGAGGCCAGTTTGGAAGAGAGGTTCAGTTCTCTGAGGATGTAAAAACACTACAATCCTTAGGCAAATGTATTCATAGAGAGAGAGAGAGAGAGAGAGAGAGAGAGAGACACATTATGTCACCAGGAATGGCAAAGTCTCTGAGACAAATTATGTCAAAGCACTTTGGAGGTTGATGTAAACAAACAGATGAGTTCCGTAGTAAAACCGCCTTTCCATCACCGTGGTGGGCGAGTGGGGGGGGGGGGGGGGGGGGGTGGCGAGTAATGTTCAGAATCCAGAGCCGGAGCCTCATCCAGTATAAAACACTTTTTTGTTCTCAGAACAAATGTGTTCATTTCGGCAAAGCCCTGCCAAAGCGAAAATAAATAAGAAGAAGAACGTTTGGAGCAGCTCTGACATCAAATGATATCCAATCGGATATGCTCCAATCCCAACTTAGACTTGTACAACACATGCTGGTATATGGACACAAGGACATGTACAATACATGCTGGTATATGGACACAAGGACATACTGTGTGCAGGGCAAATCAACAGTAACTGGTATATGGACACAAGGACATGTGCAGGGTTAGGGTTAGGGTATATGGACACAAGGACATGTGCTGGTATATGGACACAAGGACATGTGCTGGTATATGGACACAAGGACATATGCTGGTATATGGACACAAGGACATGTGCTGGTATATGGACACAAGGACATGTGCTGGTATATGGACACAAGGACATGTGCTGGTATATGGACACAAGGACATGTGCTGGTATATGGACACAAGGACATATGCTGGTATATGGACACAAGGACATGTGCTGGTATATGGACACAAGGACATGTGCTGGTATATGGACACAAGGACATGTGCTGGTATATGGACACAAGGACATGTGCTGGTATATGGACACAAGGACATGTGCTGGTATATGGACACAAGGACATGTGCTGGTATATGGACACAAGGACATGTGCTGGTATATGGACACAAGGACATATGCTGGTATATGGACACAAGGACATGTGCTGGTATATGGACACAAGGACATGTGCTGGTATATGGACACAAGGACATGTGCTGGTATATGGACACAAGGACATGTGCTGGTATATGGACACAAGGACATGTGCTGGTATATGGACACAAGGACATGTGCTGGTATATGGACACAAGGACATGTGCTGGTATATGGACACAAGGACATGTGCTGGTATATGGACACAAGGACATGTGCTGGTATATGGACACAAGGACATGTGCTGGTATATGGACACAAGGACATGTGCACAGATGGCAAAAGCAACAGTAAACTGTATTATAAACGTCACGCTTGACATTCTACACCAATGTGTAATGAATACAATTAGGTTTGCATTTATACAGCATTATTATGAGTGACCACTAGTGCAGTGGGTCCAGAGTACCAGAAATCTCATCAAATACATTAACCCATTTTGGACTGATGGCGATGGGAGAAAAAAAAGGCTTCTAAATCTATCTAAGGTTTCTATGTCAGTTGTGCTCAACCTTTTTCATGTGAAGGACCCCCAGAATTATCTCTATTGGGCCACGGACCCCCATCTCAAAATATGTAGTTCCAGGGACCCCCCCAGAAGCAAATATTTTAGTTAAAAATGTTCGCTCTGAAATATATATTCAAAGATTTGCACCACATTTTCACGACTTTTCAAAAATAGCAGACCTACAAGCTCGTAGCGCGCCACTCGGTGGCGCGCTATGAGCTTGTAGATCTGCTATTTTTCAATAGCTAAAGTATAACACAATGCTAACACCAAAAGGGGTTCCCGCCCAGAACGGGTTAAGAGCATCTGAGAGCTCACACTCCAGTGTCTGCAATACATCACAGGGTGCGGCAACGAGAGATACCATATTTATATTTCACGTTTCCACAGGGAGCTTTATTTTTAGTGCCTAGGCTGTAACATAACCACCGACGTTGAGCCCCCAGTGTTTCCCAGATGTCATTCTGTTAGGCTCCCTCTACGACACAAGGCCGTTATCGGCCCCTGGATCTGGTTTCACTGTAACGATTATTACAGAGGCAAGCAAAGCCACCTACATGTGGACTCGTCTCGGTATCACCGGTATGGATTTAACCACGTGAGCCTCGAGATGTCATAATAGGCCGAAGGTCTTTGCAAAAAAAAAAAGGTCTGTTTTTGCAAAGGTCTGCAAAAACATTCAGCAAAACATAGCAGACCTACTGTACCTACTGTACGGAGCTCACGACACTTGCTTGTGAGATTGTACGGAACGGAGCTGAACGTGAATCCCCCCCCCCCCCACCGCCCCCCCCCCCCCCCCCCCTTTTTCCCTCACTGTATATGTTTCTTTTCCCTTTTTACCTCCATTATGATGAATTCCTGTTCTGTTCTTTGTCTATATAGAAGTGTCTATTTGTACGTCTCTAAATGTTTTGATGAATTGAACAAGGTGGACCCTGTTGTAAACAAGTGTAATGCTTAATTGGGTCGTCCACTCACAGTTAACAGCCTTTGTATTGAGTTTGTGCTCGAAATGTACTGTAATTCTGCAAACTGTTAATAAATATTTCAATCAATCAATCAATTCCGGTGACGGGATTTGGTGTAGAGGGAATAAAAGAGGAGGCCAATGTAAATATCCCTGCAGGGGAAACCTGGTCAATGAAGTCCTCTTTATAGGGTGTTCTCTGGAAACCTGGTCCATGAAGTCCTCTTTATAGGGTGTTCTCTGGAAACCTGGTCAATGAAGTCTTTATAGGGTGTTCTCTGATATATAGATGAAACCTGGTCAATGAAGTCCTCTTTATAGGGTGTTCTCTGGAAACCTGGTCAATGAAGTCTTTATAGGGTGTTCTCTGATATATAGATGAAACCTGGTCAATGAAGTCCTCTTTATAGGGTGTTCTCTTATATATAGATGAAACCTGGTCAATGAAGTCCTCTTTATAGGGTGTTCTCTTATATATAGATGAAACCTGGTCAATGAAGTCCTCTTTATAGGGTGTTCTCTTATATATAGATGAAACCTGGTCAATGAAGTCCTCTTTATAGGGTGTTCTCTTATATATAGATGAAACCTGGTCAATGAAGTCCTCTTTATAGGGTGTTCTCTTATATATAGATGAAACCTGGCCAATGAAGTCCTCTTTATAGGGTGTTCTCTGATATATAGATGTTACTGGTCAATGAAGTCCTCTTTATAGGGTGTTCTCTTATATATAGATGTTACTGGTCAATGAAGTCCTCTTTATAGGGTGTTCTCTGATATATAGATGTTACTGGTCAATGAAGTCCTCTTTATAGGGTGTTCTCTTATATATAGATGTTACTGGTCAATGAAGTACTCTTTATAGGGTGTTCTCTGATATATAGATGTTACTGGTCAATGAAGTCCTCTTTATAGGGTGTTCTCTTATATATAGATGTTACTGGTCAATGAAGTCCTCTTTATAGGGTGTTCTCTTATATATAGATGTTACTGGTCAATGAAGTCCTCTTTATAGGGTGTTCTCTTATATATAGATGAAACCTGGTCAATGAAGTCCTCTTTATAGGGTGTTCTCTGATATATAGATGTTACTGGTCAATGAAGTCCTCTTTATAGGGTGTTCTCTTATATATAGATGAAACCTGGTCAATGAAGTCCTCTTTATAGGGTGTTCTCTGATATATAGATGTTACTGGTCAATGAAGTCCTCTTTATAGGGTGTTCTCTTATATATAGATGAAACCTGGTCAATGAAGTCCTCTTTATAGGGTGTTCTCTGATATATAGATGTTACTGGTCAATGAAGTCCTCTTTATAGGGTGTTCTCTTATATATAGATGTTACTGGTCAATGAAGTACTCTTTATAGGGTGTTCTCTTATATATAGATGTTACTAACCTGGTCAATGAAGTCCTCTTTATAGGGTGTTCTCTTATATATAGATGTTACTGGTCAATGAAGTCCTCTTTATAGGGTGTTCTCTTATATATAGATGTTACTGGTCAATGAAGTCCTCTTTATAGGGTGTTCTCTACCTGGTCAATGAAGTCCTCTTTATAGGGTGTTCTCTGAAACCTGGTCAATGAAGTCCTCTTTATAGGGTGTTCTCTTATATATAGATGTTACTAACCTGGTCAATGAAGTCCTCTTTATAGGGTGTTCTCTTATATATAGATGTTACTGGTCAATGAAGTCCTCTTTATAGGGTGTTCTCTTATATATAGATGTTACTGGTCAATGAAGTCCTCTTTATAGGGTGTTCTCTACCTGGTCAATGAAGTCCTCTTTATAGGGTGTTCTCTGAAACCTGGTCAATGAAGTCCTCTGTATAGGGTGTTCTCTGATATATAGATGAAACCTGGTCAATGAAGTACTCTTTATAGGGTGTTCTCTGCAGGGGAAACCTGGCCAATGAAGTACTCTTTATAGGGTGTTCTCTTATATATAGATGAAACCTGGTCAATTAAGTACTCTTTATAGAGTGTTCTCTTATATATAGATGAAACCTGGTCAATGAAGTACTCTTTATAGAGTGTTCTCTTATATATAGATGAAACCTGGTCAATGAAGTCCTCTTTATAGGGTGTTCTCTTATATATAGATGAAACCTGGTCAATGAAGTCCTCTTTATAGGGTGTTCTCTGCAGGGGAAACCTGGCCAATGAAGTACTCTTTATAGGGTGTTCTCTTATATATAGATGAAACCTGGTCAATTAAGTACTCTTTATAGAGTGTTCTCTTATATATAGATGAAACCTGGTCAATGAAGTACTCTTTATAGAGTGTTCTCTTATATATAGATGAAACCTGGTCAATGAAGTCCTCTTTATAGGGTGTTCTCTTATATATAGATGAAACCTGGTCAATGAAGTCCTCTTTATAGGGTGTTCTCTGCAGGGGAAACCTGGTCAATGAAGTCCTCTTTATAGGGTGTTCTCTGCAGGGGAAACCTGGTCAATGAAGTACTCTTTATAGGGTGTTCTCTGCAGGGGAAACCTGGTCAATGAAGTACTCTTTATAGAGTGTTCTCTTATATATAGATGAAACCTGGTCAATGAAGTCCTCTTTATAGGGTGTTCTCTTATATATAGATGAAACCTGGTCAATGAAGTCCTCTTTATAGGGTGTTCTCTTATATATAGATGAAACCTGGTCAATGAAGTCTCTTTATAGGGTGTTCTCTTATATATAGATGAAACCTGGTCAATGAAGTCTCTTTATAGGGTGTTCTCTTATATATAGATGTTACTGGTCAATGAAGTCCTCTTTTTAGGAGAAACCTGGTCAATGAAGTCCTCTGTATAGGAGAAACCTGGTCAATGCAGAACTCTGTATAGGAGAAACCTGGTCAATGCAGAACTCTTTATAGGGTTAGGGTTAGGAAACCTGGTCAATTAAGTACTCTTTATAGGGTGTTCTCTTATATATAGATGTTACTAACCTGGTCAATGAAGTCCTCTTTATAGGGTGTTCTCTTATATATAGATGAAACCTGGTCAATGAAGTACTCTTTATAGGGTTAGGGTTAGGGTTAGGAAACCTGGTCAATGAAGTCCTCTTTATAGGGTGTTCTCTTATATATAGATGAAACCTGGTCAATGAAGTACTCTTTATAGGGTTAGGGTTAGGGTTAGGAAACCTGGTCAATGAAGTACTCTTTATAGGGTGTTCTCTTATATATAGATGTTACTAACCTGGTCAATGAAGTCCTCTTTATAGGGTGTTCTCTTATATATAGATGTTACTGGTCAATGAAGTACTCTTTATAGGGTGTTCTCTTATATATAGATGTTACTGGTCAATGAAGTACTCTTTATAGGGTGTTCTCTGATATATAGATGTTACTAACCTGGTCAATGAAGTACTCTTTATAGGGTGTTCTCTGATATATAGATGTTACTAACCTGGTCAATGAAGTACTCTTTATAGGGTGTTCTCTGCAGGGGAAACCTGGTCAATGAAGTCCTCTTTATAGGGTGTTCTCTTATATATAGATGAAACCTGGTCAATGAAGTTCTTTATAGGGTGTTCTCTTACCTGGTCAATGAAGTACTCTTTATAGGGTGTTCTCTTACCTGGTCAATGAAGTTCTTTATAGGGTGTTCTCTTACCTGGTCAATGAAGTACTCTTTATAGGGTGTTCTCTTACCTGGTCAATGAAGTACTCTTTATAGGGTGTTCTCTTACCTGGTCAATGAAGTACTCTTTATAGGGTGTTCTCTTACCTGGTCAATGAAGTACTCTTTATAGGGTGTTCTCTTACCTGGTCAATGAAGTACTCTTTATAGGGTGTTCTCTTACCTGGTCAATGAAGTACTCTTTATAGGGTGTTCTCTTACCTGGTCAATGAAGTACTCTTTATAGGGTGTTCTCTTACCTGGTCAATGAAGTAGTCTTTATAGGGTGTTCTCTTACCTGGTCAATGAAGTACTCTTTATAGGGTGTTCTCTTACCTGGTCAATGAAGTACTCTTTATAGGGTGTTCTCTTATATATAGATGAAACCTGGTCAATGAAGTACTCTTTATAGGGTGTTCTCTTATATATAGATGAAACCTGGTCAATGAAGTCCTCTTTATAGGGTGTTCTCTTATATATAGATGAAACCTGGTCAATGAAGTACTCTTTATAGGGTGTTCTCTTATATATAGATGTTACCTGGTCAATGAAGTACTCTTTATAGGGTGTTCTCTTATATATAGATGTTACTGGTCAATGAAGTACTCTTTATAGGGTGTTCTCTTATATATACATGTTACTGGTCAATGAAGTACTCTTTATAGGGTGTTCTCTTATATATAGATGTTACTGGTCAATGAAGTACTCTTTATAGGGTGTTCTCTTATATATAGATGAAACCTGGTCAATGAAGTACTCTTTATAGGGTGTTCTCTTATATATAGATGTTACTGGTCAATGAAGTACTCTTTATAGGGTGTTCTCTTATATATAGATGTTACTGGTCAATTAAGTACTCTTTATAGGGTGTTCTCTTATATATAGATGTTACTGGTCAATGAAGTACTCTTTATAGGGTGTTCTCTTATATATAGATGTTACTGGTCAATGAAGTACTCTTTATAGGGTGTTCTCTTATATATAGATGTTACTGGTCAATGAAGTACTCTTTATAGGGTGTTCTCTTATATATAGATGTTACTGGTCAATGAAGTACTCTTTATAGGGTGTTCTCTTATATATAGATGTTACTTTAGATGAAACCTGGTCAATGAAGTACTCTTTATAGGGTGTTCTCTTATATATAGATGTTACTTGTGATGGCGTTGTACTGTTGTTGAGCAGTTCCATTCATTATGCTCGTGTTCTGCTTCAGTGCCCTTAATGAGATTGTGTTGTACCTCGTTGTGTTGAGGTAAAGCCTCAAGGAATTAAATACCTCCTTTACCCTTCAGTGTTTGGCTGTTTGCCAGAGTGTCCCTATTTGCATAAATAGTGAATATATATATAACATATCTACACCCCTGACTTGCCCAAAATAGGCACGTCAGGTTGAAGGTGCGTATGTCAGTGATTCCCAAAGTGGGGGCCGGGGACCCCTAGGGGGTCCTTGAGGGAGTTCCAGGGGGTCCTCGGCTAAATGATAGTTAGGAACCAAATGGACCCTTATGGGTCTGTAACTCAGAGAGTGTTCCATTTGTACACTCTGAGTTACATTAACTTTAATTTGATTTTACAATATACATTAGGGTCCCAGAGATAGAAATGCCATTAACCCATTTTGGGGCGGGAACCCCTTTTGGTGTTAGTATTATGTTATGCTTTAGCTATTGAAAAATAGAAGATCTACAAGCTCATAGTGCGCCACCGAGTGGCGCGCTACGAGCTTGTAGGTCTGCTATTTTTGAAAAATCGAAGAACGACTGACATAGAAACATAGCTTTTTCAGAAAACTGTCAGGATGTAGAAGACATTTTTAGAATCTGATCTCGGGTCAAAATGGGTTAAATAGGGGATCATAGCCTAATTCAGGTCAAACGGGGCCTTTTGAAATGAAAATGGTTCAGAATCACTTATGGGGGGTCCTTGGCATATATTTTCAAATGGCTAATGAGTATAATTTTGGGGGTCCTTGACATGAAAAAGGTTTGAGAACCACTGGTGTGTATGTGACTGACTTGTAGTCGTATGTTCATAATGTCTGTTACGATTCCTTTATGTGTCTAGGGGTACTTAAAGGATGCAACAGGGCTGGCAAGTGAATTCATGTTTATTCACACCATTTCAATAAGGCTTTATACAATAGACAGAGGGTATATATATACAATTAATACAATAGTATAGCATGAATATATATATATAGAATACGGCCATATATATATATCAACAACCTCCTGTCTAGACCAGGGGTTCTCAACCCGTGGGTCGCGACCCCTCGGGGGGTCGCCAAATTATTTTAGGGGGTCCCCAAATTATTTTCAAAAAAAAAAAAAAAATACGATTTTATTTTTATTTTTTTTTCACGATTTTTCAAAAATAGCAGACCTACAAGCTCGTTGTCTAGACTCTAGACAACCTGTAAGCGACTAATAACGGTAGTTTCTGGGTTTCCAACCAACTTAAAGTTTAGGGCTGAGCCCTCCCGAGCTGAGCCCGGTTACAAGATCAACTTAAAGATTATTTACTTTATATAATGAAAACAAAAAAGGCTGTATGGGGCAACTCAGAGAAAACAACAAAACAGACTATACCTATCCTAATGGAAACAGAACCCTCTAACTAATCAACAGAAAAAGAAGGGTTACAAATTATCAACCTATCTAAACTCTCTACTCTTTCTAGTCCTAACCAAAATACAAACTGTTTACAAATGCATTATATTCTCGCCAACAGATACAGACTACATCAGTGAGGAGGAGCAGCGGAAAGTGGAGCGGATGTTGTCGTTCCTCACAGAGGAGTCCAAGCAGGCTGCCGCCAGCACCGCTGTAAGTACATACTATTCTAACGTTACTGCCTGATTTGATGATATTGCGATATTATCTCCACTAGAAACTGAAACGTGACCTGGTTTTCCTTTGTGCGCTGAGTAAGCAATGATCATCACAGTCAATGAAGCCCATTGGAAAAAATGCTGCGTCAACGACCTGATACTTTGGTTTGGTTTGTGTGATGTCTGGAAGGCATCCTTTTTCAGGGTGAAAGGGTTCTTGTGTGCCGGAGGTAATGTCACACTGTAGTACAGTATACCACAGAACCTCTAAAGCATGTCAAACTCAAGGCCCGGGGGCCAAATCAGGCCTGTGAATGAATTATCTTTTGCCCGCGGGATGATATTTAATTAGTAGTAGAACTGGCCCTCTGGTATATTGCACGGACCACCATAATACTACAAGTCCCACAATGCACTGCGAGTGCATTGGCACATATCACATACTATGAAAGCAGTGCTTGGTGAGGATCATAGAACAGGAAACTGAGATTAATAATAATCCATTTTCAGTTTTAAATGCATTTACTTTTTTGCTGTTTGCCTGGGACGTCCTCATGACCGCGGTGCCCGTGTGTTGAAACACAGTCCGGCCCTCGACTCGTACCAATTTCTTTATTTTGGCCCACTGTGTATTTGAGTTTGACATCCCTGCTCTAAAGGAGTGGTTACAACACCGTAACCACTTCACAATTCGCTCTTCGCTAAGTCCCACCCAAGCCCGTTCTTGGCCAATGCCACGTTAGCGACGGTTACTATGTTAGGATCCTGGTCACGCTTTCAATGCTGGTCAAAATGTTTAAGCAGTGTCAATAAATATATTTGCTGTACAGCATGTGTGGACCTCAGAAAGAGGGTTTGTTTTCTTACCTTGTTGTGAGCAAACTAGTCCATTCCATGAATTATTTCGCTCCGTTGTGCAGTTTAATAGTACATATTAGAAATAAAAATAGGCTCTCATTGACTTCCATTGTAACGGGGAAACAGCTCTCAAAGTCACTCTTTTAGAACACTAAGCTGATTCTGACCGTTTATGACATCAGGAAAACTCATGCGGTTATATTTTTAATAAAAAATGTCAAGGTTGTCTTGTTTTTGTTTTGACTTCAGTGTTGCCACATTGTGTGAGAGAAATAAGCCAACCCACCTCCAAAAACAAGCCAACTCTTAAAGCCAAATCAAGAAAAACAAGCCAAAACAAACACAATAATATGACCATATATAATCATAATAAAAAGATTGTATGCATTTATCATTATAAATACTATGTAGGCATATGTCTATGATAATTCATGTTTTGGTAATGTATTACATACACTAATTATTAGCCTTAAGCCAAAAGTAGCGGGAAATAAGCAGACCTGGCAACCCTGACAAGTTTGTGTGGTAAGAAGTTCCGGTTTGCCTACAAAACGATCTGATTGGTCCAAATCTGTACACCCACTTCTGAAGTAGCCTGGTTAATAAACCAGACCGAATCAGCCGTTGGCAAAAAAAAGTTGCCTACCAGCGGATTACGGTCTGGCGAGGCTCAGTAGCACGGCTCTTTCCTACAGCAGAGAACAGGTCGGACCAATCGGGACACGGTATGCAATATAGGCGGGCTTTGGTACAGTGACGTTCAATGCTTGAGACCTTTGACTGACAGTAGCTCTGACCAATTGCGTCAAAGAGAAAATGTTCCCCGGGAAATGAAATCCAAGTGGAGCCAGCCCAGACTGATATACCGCGACAGTGTTGTGTGATATTAGTCTGGCTTATTAGCCAGGCTACTTCTGAAGTAGCCTCGGTCTCAGGCCGTTGGATGTAAACATTAAACAAATGTATTTGATCTCGTCCACTTGTCGCAAACACCATACACAATTTTGGACGTGTTTGAGGGAGACACTTTAGGAGAAATGTCTGGGACTGCAGCTGGGTGCATCTCAAACAGCATGGCGACTTGTTTACAAACGAGAGTTGGGAAAACCAGAACCGCTTCACACCAAAATAGTTACTTTATAAATCTATCAAAAGACGAAAATAAAACGAGTTTTCCTGATGTCATAAACTGATTCATGGAATGGACTAGTTTGCTCATAACAAGGTAAGAAAACAAACCATCTTTCTGAGGTCCACACATGCTGTACAGCAAATATATTTATTGACACTGCTGAAACATTTTGACCAGCATTGAAAGCGTGACCAGGATCCTAACATAGTAACCGTCGCTAACGTGGTATTGGCCAAGAACGGGCTTGGGTGGGACTTAGCGAAGAGCGAATTTGGTCCACTAATACATTTCTATGAATTATACTGATTTTTTTTTTTTCTTCTTCTTTTTATTGAACAGTCAGATACAGTAAAGTTCCTCATTTTGCTATGTGTACTGTGTGGCACCGTGTGGTACTGTGTGGGTCAGTACCCCATTTGTCAGAAAAGGGCTGAAGAAATTCTGTCGCTGGGGAACCGTGGGTGGTACCGTATGGAAGCAGGGAGAAAAAAGTCAGAAACCCCCAAACTTGAACTTGAGCCTTAATTGTGTGAGTGGAGATATTGTGTGAGTGGAGATATTGTGTGAGTGGAGATATTGTGTGAGTGGAGATATTGTGTGAGTGGAGATATTGTGAGAGTGGAGATATTGTGTGAGTGGAGATATTGTGAGAGTGGAGATATTGTGAGAGTGGAGATATTGTGAGAGTGGAGATATTGTGAGAGTGGAGATATTGTGTGAGTGGAGATATTGTGTGAGTGGAGATATTGTGTGAGTGGAGATATTGTGTGAGTGGAGATATTGTGCGAGTGGAGATATTGTGCGAGTGGAGATATTGTGCGAGTGGAGATATTGTGCGAGTGGAGATATTGTGCGAGTGGAGATATTGTGCGAGTGGAGATAATTGTGTGAGTGGAGATAATAGGCCTATCTCACAGCCCGTTTTTCACGCCCACTTCCGGTAAATAGTGGTGACTTTAACATGAGCATTTACACGTTTTTTTCTCTGGAGAATCTAAGTACATTTTCTAATGTAAAAATGTGACAGACCAATATTATTATGAAGCAAACAATATGGTAAATCAGCTCGAACAGATAGAACAAACCTTACCTTGAGAAAACAAAAGTTGTAGACTTCTTAAATTACCTCTGTTAACATTAAGCGTCTATGGAGTGACGTCACGCTATCACCACTAACCCCGAAAGGGGGCGTATTAAGGGGGGCGGGGAAATTCTGTGAGATAGGCTTATCGTGTGAGTGGAGATATTGAAGTTGGCAACTCGGACACAATGACAACGTTGGCCTTGAGGGTAAACCTGGATGCCGCAGTGCATTTCCTCCCACCCCTTCCTCACTACTACCCCTTCTTCACCCCCCCCCCCCCCCTCCTCCTCCATTCTTTTCTCTGCAGTCTGCAGTGGCAAGTTGGCAACCCGATCCGTTTGACCCCCCCCCCCTCCCCCCATACTCAACCACAGAAGCAATTTAGTCAGACAAATGGTTTACAATGGAGAGCAAGGGGAAGGAAGGAAGTTGGGTTAGGAATAAAGCCACAGTAGAGCTGTGAGTCATTATAGATATGTTTTATTTATGAATTATCTTGTTTTTCTTTCTTTTCTTTAGAGGGGGGGGTCGTGCCTTATCCAATTTTGCTGTGTCATGCTTCACCAGTACGCCTACGACATTGTAGAGAGAACATTCATTTCTGACCTACTGGCACCTGTGCAGACTCTGGTCCATAGCTTCATTAGAGCTATGGAACTGTTCTCTTCCTGTGCCAGAAGGTAGCTCTGGTCCATAGCTTCATTAGAGCTATGGAACTGTTCTCTGTGCCAGAAGGTAGCTCTGGTCCATAGCTTCATTAGAGCTATGGAACTGTTCTCTGACTTGTGCCAGAAGGTAGCTCTGGTCCAAAGCTTCATTAGAGCTATGGAACTGTTCTCTTCCTGTGCCAGAAGGTAGCTCTGGTCCATAGCTTCATTAGAGCTATGGAACTGTTCTCTTCTTGTGCCAGAAGGTAGCTCTGGTCCATAGCTTCATTAGAGCTATGGAACTGTTCTCTTGTGCCAGAAGGTAGCTCTGGTCCATAGCTTCATTAGAGCTATGGAACTGTTCTCTGTGCCAGAAGGTAGCTCTGGTCCATAGCTTCATTAGAGCTATGGAACTGTTCTCTGTGCCAGAAGGTAGCTCTGGTCCATAGCTTCATTAGAGCTATGGAACTGTTCTCTTCCTGTGCCAGAAGGTAGCTCTGGTCCATAGCTTCATTAGAGCTATGGAACTGTTCTCTTCCTGTGCCAGAAGGTAGCTCTGGTCCATAGCTTCATTAGAGCTATGGAACTGTTCTCTGTGCCAGAAGGTAGCTCTGGTCCATAGCTTCATTAGAGCTATGGAACTGTTCTCTGACTTGTGCCAGAAGGTAGCTCTGCTCCATAGCTTCATTAGAGCTATGGAACTGTTCTCTGTGCCAGAAGGTAGCTCTGGTCCATAGCTTAATTAGAGCTATGGAACTGTTCTCTTCCTACGCTCGCATAAATGCAGACCCTACGGAGCCCCTGAATGGCCATGCATTCAAAATATATTTTATCTTGTATTATAATAATTATCTCGTACAAGATATTATCTTGTACGTACAAGATAAAATATATTTTGAATGCATGGCCATTCAGGGGCTCCGTACAGACCAGCCTCGTCTGTAGCGTAAATATAAAAGATGTTTAACCTACTCACCAATACAAAGGTGGTTTGTGTAATTAGAAAGCCCACTTTCCTTAGTGGACGCACTCTGAGCCCCTCTGAGGAAAATCTTGTCTATGAGATTTTTCTCTTGGCAATATCGGCAGAGGGCGCAGTGGAGTAACTAAAGGTTATCGGCAGAGGGCGCAGTGGAGTAACTAAAGGTTACTCCAGAGGGCGCAGTGGAGTAACTAAAGGCAGAGGGCGCAGTGGAGTAACTAAAGGTTAGGTGGAAAAACAATCCCTTTCTGGCCAAAAAGTGCATGTTCTACTTGTGGTAACTAGGGGGCTCAGAGTGTACTTGTGGTAACTAGGGGGCTCAGAGTGTACTTGTGGTAACTAGGGGGCTCAGAGTGTACTTGTGGTAACTAGGGGGCTCAGAGTGTACTTGTGGTAACTAGGGGGCTCAGAGTGTACTTGTGGTAACTAGGGGGCTCAGAGTGTACTTGTGGTAACTAGGGGGCTCAGAGTGTACTTGTGGTAACTAGGGGGCTCAGAGTGTACTTGTGGTAACTAGGGGGCTCAGAGTGTACTTGTGGTAACTAGGGGGCTCAGAGTGTACTTGTGGTAGGGGGCTCAGAGTGTACTTGTGGTAACTAGGGGGCTCAGAGTGTACTTGTGGTAGGGGGCTCAGAGTGTACTTGTGGTAACTAGGGGGCCCAGAGTGTACTTGTGGTAGGGGGCCCAGAGTGTACTTGTGGTAGGGGGCCCAGAGTGTACTTGTGGTAGGGGGCCCAGAGTGTACTTGTGGTAGGGGGCTCAGAGTGTACTTGTGGTAGGGGGCCCAGAGTGTACTTGTGGTAGGGGGCCCAGAGTGCATCCACTAAGCAAAGTAGGCTTTCTAATTACCACAAACCGCCTTTGTATTGGCGAGTAGGTACGGTAAAACATGGAGATGGCTGGGATGCATTTTGTATAATATCGTCGGTTGCAGGGCACTATGTATGAATAGAAGGCGGTATTGTGCTGGGATAAGGAGGCCAAATTGAGAAGGAGTGAAGTGAGTTCTTTGGTGGTTCCATTTCCACTAAAACCACTAATGGCTCAGTGGAATGGGCACAGCACTCTCCTGCTCTTTGAGGAAGGTAATTGCACACTCTCTACGGCCAGCTGCAATTTCCCTCCATATCGCCTCGTGATTGGAAAGAAGGCACGGAAAGCGATGGCTATACGGCTACGGATTACTCCACTTTATTGTCTTTCATACTGTACCTTATCATACTGTACCTTACTATGGATTGTTAAAGATTGGACAGAGAGGCCACGCTGTTACTCGTCTTGTTTCTGTGCACTACCTTTTCTCCCATTCTTTCTATGTGACTGACAGGCAAGCAGCAGTAGCTTAACCCAGTCTGGGCGGGAACCCCTTTTGGTGTTAGCATTATGTTATGCTTTAGCTATTGAAAAAATAGCAGATCTACAAGCTCGTAGCGCGCCACCGAGTGGCGCGCTATGAGCTTGTAGGTCTGCTATTTTTTGAAAAATCGAAGAACCACTGACATAGAAACATAGCTTTTTCAGAAAACTGTCAGGATGTAGAAGACATTTTTAGAAACTGATCTCAATCAATCAATCAATCTTTATTTGTCACATACATATTTAAAAACGTATCTTTAAAATGCAGTGAAATGTACGTAGGTCAGCCCCACAGAAGTGAGCAGTAAAACAGGACAAGAGGACAAAAGCTAAAAAAAAATCCTACCATTTAAAACACTTCCATCCCTAAAAAGCAAGACTATAATAAATAATTAAGTTAGACTACAATACTAATAATGTCCATTTGTGTCATGTCCATGTGAAGTCCCTGTGAAGGAAGGGGGGGGGGGGGGGGGGGTGTATACGATGCGCATACGATCTCAGGTCAAAATGGGATAAACACAATCATAAAGAAATGAGGCCCATCGTGAGTCAGTGGATGTCTGTGCGTGTCTGTCTGTGCGTGTCTGCTGCTCAGTCTACATGTTCAGCCCAGATAAAGTGATTACAGACCCCGCAGCAGCAAAGCTGGAGTGAAATGATGCCGTCGGCTCCACTCAGCCTGTGGTTCCTAGGATAGAGGCTAGAGATTAGATTTGTGCCACCTGCATATGTGCAACATTTTATAGGTACATGAATGAATTTGACACTGGAAATGATACCGAGTGCACATAATGCCTTATTGGCTTTGTGTCACAAAGCTGGCGAGTCATGCAGACTGCATTAGACCTATCTCCATAACATTACAACGTAATTAGTATGATCATTATTGTATTACCTTTTCAATTATCTGGCCTCCATCAGTCTGTATACACAGCTAATGAGGTTAACCCAGTTTGACCTGAGATCAGATTCTAAAAATGTCTTCTACATCCTGAAAGTTTTCTGAAAAAGCTATGTTTCTATGTCAGTCGTTCTTCGATTTTTCAAAAATAGCAGACCTACAAGCTCATAGCGCGCCACTCGGTGGCGCGCTATGAGCTTGTAGATCTGCTATTTTTCAATAGCTAAAGCATAACATAATGCTAACACCAAAAGGGGTTCCCGCTAAAAATGGGTTAAGAGGCATTGTAGTATTAGTAGTAGTATTATTATTACTAATTGTGATGTACAGTATGATTCTGCCTTATGCTTTGCAATTCAATGCTACACATACCATCGATTCTATTCAACTTGCAAATCAAATCTACAAATCTACCAATACCGTACACGTGATCGGATATCGGGGCCGATCACGTCATTTTCAAATGATCAGAATCGGATCAATATTATATCCATAATTATGATATTAGACTGGATATTGTCTGTGATTTTGGATATTGTACTATTGTGATATGGCATAAACGTGTTCTATAAAAATATAAATATCGGTAGATATAGGCATCGGCAGATACTCAATCAAATGATCGGAATCCCTGTATACCTTCAATGGTTTTGCCACAGCTAATATACAAACACTTGACATGCCACAGCTAATATACAAACACTTGACACGCCACAGCTAATATACAAACACTTGACATGCCACAGCTAATATACAAACACTTGACATGCCACAGCTAATATACAAACACTTGACATGCCACAGCTAATGTACAAACACTTGACATGCCACAGCTAATATACAAACACTTGACACGCCACAGCTAATATACAAACACTTGACACGCCACAGCTAATATACAAACACTTGACACGCCACAGCTAATATACAAACACTTGACACGCCACAGCTAATATACAAACACTTGACACGCCACAGCTAATATACAAACACTTGACATGCCACAGCTAATATACAAACACTTGACATGCCACAGCTAATATACAAACACTTGACATGCCACAGCTAATATACAAACACTTGACACGCCACAGCTAATATACAAACACTTGACATGCCACAGCTAATGTACAAACACTTGACATGCCACAGCTAATATACAAACACTTGACATGCCACAGCTAATATACAAACACGTGTACTACAAGTTGGAGCATTGCTTGACATCCTACAAAGGCAGTGCAGTATGTCTAATTTAAAAGAACAGTCTTTATAGTAAATAATGCATATGTGTAAAATGGATTAAGTAAAATTTGATTAATCCATTAATCAAAGTCAAAGTCGTACGATTTGTCACACACGTTACCGCAGTGAAATTAGTTCTCCGCATTTGACCCATCTCTTGGAGCGGTGAGCGGTGAGCGGTCATGTCGGGTGGCTATTAAAAGGTAGTGTTAAAACTACTGTACAATATGCTGTTATGTACATTATGCATGTACATACATATGTATCTATATGTCAGCCATCGCCAGTGTGTGTTGGCAACATAAAAATATAACGGGTCAACAAGAAAGATGTCATCTCATCTTCCCCCATACCCAATGTAAGCAGATTGTATGTTTTTAACAGAAACATAATTACTCTAGAAAAAGTGCCCCTCGGGGCACAGGTCTCCACCAGGGCAGGTCAGGTTGTGGCCTCCTGGTGGCGCTATAATAGGCCAATGTGAAAAGGGTGACATTTCTTCTTACGCATTGGATGGCAATTGGATGATTTGAGTCATTTTGTTCCAAAAAATGTGTTTTGCAAAAATGCACCTGTTGGTGGCGCCATAACAGGCCAATGTGAAAGGGGTGAGATATATTCCTCAGCCTAGTAGGAAAGTCCCTGAAAGATTTCACGTAAATTGCACGCTCCGTTCATGATTTGAGGCTTTTTGTTCAAAACGGGCCAATCCTGCAAACTTTGAAAGCCAATGTTGGGAGCACCTGTTGCCCCCCCCCCCCCCCCCCCCCCATTTTAGTGGATGAGACCGAAAATCTTAAACTGTGAATTGATTGATTGAAATATGTATTAACAGTTTGCAGAATTACAGTACATTTCAAGCACAAACTCAATACAAAGGCTGTTAACTGTGAGTGGACAACCCAATTAAGCATTACACTTGTTTACAGGGGAACAACTCAACTCTTGTTCCCCTGAACTCAATCCGTCCAATTCTAACCAAAGATTATGTTTTTGACGGCCCATCACGATCCCGTCGCTAGTCGCGTTAGAATTAATCAAACCTCCCGTTGTTGTCGATCGCCTCGGGGTGTTTTGGCTACATTTAGCTACTTCAGCTACATCCACGTATACGCTGTTGCGAGGATGAGCCAAAAAAGTTGAGAACCCCTGCATGGTCTAACAAAACACAGAAAAGTAATCCCGTGTGGCAGAATATGTTGTAACAGCAGCCTGGTGACAGGTGGTGCTCGGTGCTTATTTGTCTCATGGTAGCCAGGTGGAATCTGTTCATAAATCTGGTGGCATTGATACCCCGGTAGCACTTTGCCTGGCTGTGTCCACTGCAGCAGTGTGAACAGATTGTGGCTGCGGTGATGGAGTGTCCTTCTCTCCTCTCAGCGTTGACTCCAAAGCTCACCTCCAACGTGCTAGACCATCTGCACCACTCTGTGATCGGCTTTCTGATCAGTCTCTATCAGATCAGACTCTATAACTCCAGAGACGTTCATAGGGCTGGCCCACTGATGCGGTCCAGCCAAATACGGCTATGCTGTAGGAGAAGATTAAATCATTGGATTAATTATGGACGCTTCCAAGGTATTTGAACTGTGTTACAGTGGGCACTGTTGCCTCTGCTGGATGGTGACTTGTGGAGGCTGAGTTGGAGCTACTGGTGTTCACTGGCTCAGGCCACACACACACACTGTTGTTCCCTGGCTCAGGCCACACACACACTGGTGTTCCCTGGCTCAGGCCACACACACATATCACTGGTGTTCACTGGCTCAGGCCACACACACATATCCAATGTCTCTTACTCGCACACAGATGAATACCTTCGCACAAACATACTCAAACACATACAGACAAACACACAAACTCCATCTCTCTCTCGCGCGCGCACGCACACGCACGCACGCACGCACGCACGCACGCACGCACGCACGCACGCACGCACACATACATACATACATACATACATACACACACACTCTCTCTGTTTTGCTGGCTCGGTCCAACACAACAGCTTGTGATGTCTAGGAGACCAGAGCCCACAGTGCCAGTCCTTCAAACTCAAACTAAATACAGGGGACAGGGAGATGCGGGGAGAGAGAGGCACAGATGGAGAGATAAAGAGAATGATGAATTAATACATCTGTTTGATAATTAAAATATAACAGAATGAAAGCACAATAAAGCCCAAGGGCTTATTTCCATTGTGTACTCAGTATAATACATTATAACACCACAAGATAAGCACAAAACAACAAGACAGTAAAACAAAGACAATCACAGCCAACATAGAAATGGCAGGCAGCGTGGTAGCTATGTCAACATGCTCATGGTAGCTATGTCAACATGCTCATGGTAGCTATGTCAACATGCTCATGGTAGCTATGTCAACATGCTCATGGTAGTTATGTCAACATGCTCATGGTAGCTATGTCAACATGCTCATGGTAGCCATGTCAACATGCTCATGGTAGCTATGTCAACATGCTCATGGTAGCTATGTCAACATGCTCATGGTAGCTATGTCAACATGCTCATGGTAGCTATGTCAACATGCTCATGGTAGCTATGTCAACATGCTCATGGTAGCCATGTCAACATGCTCATGGTAGCCATGTCAACATGCTCATGGTAGCCATGTCAACATGCTCATGGTAGCCATGTCAACATGCTCATGGTAGCCATGTCAACATGCTCATGGTAGGCAGCGTGGTAGCTATGTCAACATGCTCATGGTAGCTATGTCTACATGCTCATGGTAGCTATGTCTACATGCTCATGGTAGCTATGTCAACATGCTCATGGTAGGCAGCTCATGGCAGGCAGCGTGGTAGCTATGTCAACATGCTCATGGCAGGCAGCTCATGGCAGGCAGCGTGGTAGCTATGTCAACATGCTTGCTGGATGCAGCGTGGTAGCTATGTCAACATGCTTGCTGGATGCAGCGTGGTAGCTATGTCAACATGCTTGCTGGATGCAGCGTCGTAGCTATGTCAACATGCTTGCTGGATGCAGCGTGGTAGCTATGTCAACATGCTTGCTGGATGCAGCGTGGTAGCGATGTCAACATGCTTGCTGGATGCAGCGTGGTAGCTATGTCAACATGCTCATGGTAGCCATGTCAACATGCTCATGGTAGCCATGTCAACATGCTCATGGTAGCCATGTCAACATGCTCATGGTAGCCATGTCAACATGCTCATGGTAGCCATGTCAACATGCTCATGGTAGCCATGTCAACATGCTCATGGTAGCCATGTCAACATGCTCATGGTAGCCATGTCAACATGCTCATGGTAGCCATGTCAACATGCTCATGGTAGCCATGTCAACATGCTCATGGTAACTATGTCAACATGCTCATGGTAGCCATGTCAACATGCTCATGGTAGCTATGTCAACATGCTCATGGTAACTATGTCAACATGCTCATGGTAGCCATGTCAACATGCTCATGGTAGCCATGTCAACATGCTCATGGTAGCCATGTCAACATGCTCATGCTGTCTTGGTCATAAAAAGTTTAACTTTTAATTGAATATATTCTACTTTCTAACCATTTTATTTAAGGTCATTGCAAACATACTCGTATTACGCTCGCTGTACTGCCACTATAAAGAAGTATGTTTTTGCCCATTTGGCTTTTGAATCCATCTAATTGTCAGCCATGATAAGGCATACTGTCTTCAGCAGTTATACTGTATAAGGAACTCTCCAACTTTGACATTAAAACCTGGTGATCTGCATAATGTAATTTTATACTCAAAATGTAATCGTAAGTAAGTACATTTTATTTATAAAGCACCTTTCTTAACAAGGTTACAAAGTGCTGTACAATGAACACAATAAAATCAATCAAAATTACAACAGGACAGTGTACAACAACAAACAATAAGAACACTTAATCAAGAAGGTCAAATAAAATCAGGAACATTTTTACGAAATAAAAACGTTTTCAACAAACTCTTAAAAATATTGACAGACTCAGCGTTTTTTAAAGTGCAAGGTAGGGCGTTCCATAATGTAGGTGCAACTACTGCAAAAGCACGGTCACCCTTTGTCTTTCGCTTAGTCCCAGGAACTATTAGGAGGCCTTTGTCAGAGGACCGCAGGGATCTCACATTGACCTTGGGGGGCAGAAGATATAGTAAGATAATAGAGAAGATAATAGTGCCTATAGTGCCTTTGGTAGGACTCTATTCACTATAAAGCATTTGGAGAAGACAACAGACCTGATTAGGCTGGATATCCTTTGGTACAGTTGGGTGCCACCGATATTGTCCCTTATCATTTGACCCATTTAGGCCTGACCTCAAAATTTAAAAAAATCCTTCTAAATCCTCCAGTTTTCTGAAATAAATATTTTCACGATTTAAAAAAAATAGCAGACCTACAAGCTCGTAGCGCGCCACTCGGTGGCGCGCTACGAGCTTGTAGATCTGCTATTTTTCAATAGCTAAATTATAACATAATGTTTAAAACACCAAAAGGGGTTCCCGCCCAAAATGGGTTAACTGTCCTTTTGCGCAGATCACGCAAACCTCAGCAAAAAGAAAAGGACAATATCGATGGCCTCCAACTGTATGTGATTTTAACCATACTGTATATTGGATGCTCTAGAGGTTGTGTCAACCATATTTGTTTTTCTTTTTTTCTGGTGCAAATTGTGAATTCAAGTTATCATCCACCTCTTTTGTATAGCTGATGTATCTCCGTCGTTATCCACACTGATATTACTTGCAGTTGCTTTAGATTTTAAACTTTTACTGCATGGACCCCAAATCCACTTCAAAGCTTACTTGGTTCTTTTCTACATTCTAAAATATTCTCGCTGTAAAGAAACATAATACTAAGGGACCAGTCGAAATTTAGAAAAGGGGGCCATGGAGGAAAATAGGGGAGGGAAATGTCTTTTTAATTTTAGTCAGAGGGAGGGTGAGCTAATTTTATTTCGAGTCCAAGGGAGGGTGATCCAATATTGATAATAAAATAGTCCGGGTTTTATATATATATCTAATACTACAGCTTTTCTGAATTAAAGTACAACTTTGGTCAACGATACCCCTCTGTTGCTTTCACTTGGTTCTTCCCAACAGGACCAGTTTTCATTGTTCCCCGTGTCAATCATTGTGCTTGGCCTATCCAAGTGTGTAAGTACACACTACAACCCCCACTTTTCAATAGCTTCCATAGCTTGCTGTGTTAGGCATTAGACTACGAGACCATTGTCTGCGTTGGCTGTGAGTTCAAATCTCACAGCGGACAGTTCTTTTTTCGCGATTTTTGCGGTCAATTAATTTTCTCACATATTAAAAACGCTAGCAGATTAAAGTTAGGAATAAATAATACTCAGGTAAATGTGATATTAATCAATAGGGGAGGGTGATTCCTTTTTGTTTAATCACCTGGGGAGGGGACTGGATTTTTATTTTCATTCACAGGGAGGGTGATGATATTTTATATCAGGACACATCAATTTCCTCCAGGGGTACCCCTATTTAAATTTCGACCGGTCCCTAATTAAAAAATAATCTGTCATGGAATGAT
The DNA here is from genome assembly GCF_951216825.1 of Electrona antarctica. Lineage (NCBI taxonomy): Eukaryota > Metazoa > Chordata > Actinopteri > Myctophiformes > Myctophidae > Electrona > Electrona antarctica. Next base: position 2,323,542 of record NC_136790.1, on the reverse strand, counting down.
AACTATAATAATGGCTATAAATATATTGTTTTAAAAAGCATTTTAACGTCAAGTAAGTGGATGGAAGAGCCCACGCCACAGCTATCTAATTATGACAACAATGGAAAACAATATACTATGAGATCACTTTCAGAGTGATTTGATGAATGGCAGAAACACCGACTGCCAACACAATAGAAATCAGTCCACATTTACAAGGTGTCATGTCAACATGTTGTTTACCTAATTTCTCAAACTCTTAACCCATTTTGGGCGGGAACCCCTTTTGGTGTTAGCATTATGTTATGCTTTAGCTATTGAAAAATAGCAGATCTACAAGCTCATAGCGCGCCACCGAGTGGCGCGCTACGAGCTTGTAGGTCTGCTATTTTTTTTTTAATCGAAGAACGACTGACATAGAAACATAGCTTTTTCAGAAAACTGTCAGGATGTAGAAGACATTTTTTAGAATCTGATCTCAGGTCAAAATGGGTTAAAACATTCTCATTTATACATGCTGTGCAAATCTTTATTCAATAACTCCTTGCCATAATGCACTGGTCTGCAAGCTGTCGAGGCGTTGCGGTGTGAAGCATTGCAGCCTGCCGATCTGTTCTTTTTGACGAGTGACGCCATTGAACTTACACTTCTACAGAGTTCCCACCATGGGTGTTTGCTTCACGAAGCGTGGAACAATGAAAACGTGACATTCATGAATGCACTTTTGATTTACGTATAGGAGGGATTCATCATTTTGATACACCTGCGATCTGCACAAATCACGACATATTATTATTATTATTATTATAAGAGTCTACTTTCTCTTGCTTTCTCTTTCGTGAATTGAATGTTGGCCTTTACTTAGAAAATCCACACTACAATCTACTGTACACTAACATTTTGTAGGGCATTTTGTGAACAGCTTTGTGAATGAGACCCAGTGTTTTTATGTTTCATATCCATGTTTAATTCTGTATTTGTGAGGTTGATTATATTACGGTTGATTATATTAGGGCGACTGTGGCTCAAGAGGTAGAGCAGGTCGTCCAATGATCCATGGGTCGGCGGTTCGAATCCCGGCTCCTCCTGTCTACATGTCGAAGTGTCCTTGGGCAAGACACTGAACCCCAAATTGCTCCCGATGTGCTGGTTGGTACCTTGCATGGTTTCCGCTGCCATCGGTGTATGAATGTGTGTGTGAATGGGTGAATGTAATGCACAATCTATGTAAAGCGCCTTGGATAAAGGCGCTATATAAATGCACCATTTACCATTTACGGTCCCTCGAGCTGCAACTTACTTGGAAAGACAGAGGGAGAAAGATACAGTAGAGAGAGAGAGAGATACAGTAGAGAGAGAGAGATCTGTTGTGTAGGCTGAGATACCGTAGCGGAGATGAAAAGATCAAATAAAGAACTAGCCAGCGGAAAGTGTGTGTGTGTGTGTGTGTGTGTGTGTGTGTGTGTGTGTGTGTGTGTGTGTGTGTGTGTGTGTGTGTGTGTGTGTGTGTGTGTGTGTGTGTGTGTGTGTGTGTGTGTGTGTGTGTGTGTGTGTGTGTGTGTGTGTGTGTGTGTGTGTGTGTGTGTGTGTGTGTGTGTGTGTGTGTGTGTGTGTGTACAGCGCGTGCATGTCTGTGTGGATATGTGTGGGTGGGTGGGTTGGTTTGTAACAGAGAGTGTATGTGTGTCACAGGTGTTTGTGAGAAAGGTAGAGGAAAAATATGATCAGTTACTGATCATATGTGTTGGACTACAGTAGCTCTGGTCCCTAGCGTTAAGGACTTCAGAGCTAGTGTTGGACACGATGATATTTCTTTTATTTGTTCTGTTTTGCTCCACTGTGGACTGAAGACGGTGTGCCTCATTAACAATGTGAGACCGTCAGACAAGTAGGACACATTAAAATACAATTTCCACACTTAATATGACACATTCCGGAAATTAGTGTTTCCGTGATTTCAGTACATGCGTTTTTGGGTTTCTCGTGTGATCAGTTTGCGGCCTGTGTGTGTGTGTGTGTGTGTGTGTGTGTGTGTGTGTGTGTGTGTGTGTGTGTGTGTGTGTGTGTGTGTGTGTGTGTGTGTGTGTGTGTGTGTGTGTGTGTGTGTGTGTGTGTGTGTGTGTGTGTGTGTGTGTGTGTGTGTGTGTGTGTGTGTGTGTGTGTGTGTGTGTGTGTGTGTGTGTGTGTGTGTGTGTGTGTGTGTGTGTGTGTGTGAGAGAGAGAGAGAGAGAGAGAGAGAACCAGTGCTTACTTTAGTCGTCCAATCTGTTTCTCCATTTCTCATTATACTGCCTCTCTGTCTGTCTGTTAGTGAGCAGCCTTTAATACAAACCTTTCTCTCTCTCTTCTAGTCTACTACACCATACCATCTCTCTCTCTCTCTTCAAGTCTACTACACCATACCATCTCTCTCTCTCTCTTCAAGTCTACTACACCATACCATCTCTCTCTCTCTCTTCAAGTCTACTACACCATACCATCTCTCTCTCTCTCTTCAAGTCTACTACACCATACCATCTCTCTCTCTCTCTTCAAGTCTACTACACCATACCATCTCTCTCTCTCTCTTCAAGTCTACTACACCATACCATCTCTCTCTCTCTCTTCAAGTCTACTACACCATACCATCTCTCTCTCTCTCTCTTCAAGTCTACTACACCATACCATCTCTCTCTCTCTCTTCAAGTCTACTACACCATACCATCTCTCTCTCTCTCTCTCTCTTCAAGTCTACTACACCATACCATCTCTCTCTCTCTCTCTTCAAGTCTACTACACCATACCATCTCTCTCTCTCTCTTCAAGTCTACTACACCATACCATCTCTCTCTCTCTCTTCAAGTCTACTACACCATACCATCTCTCTCTCTCTCTTCAAGTCTACTACACCATACCATCTCTCTCTCTCTCTCTTCAAGTCTACTACACCATACCATCTCTCTCTCTCTCTCTTCAAGTCTACTACACCATACCATCTCTCTCTCTCTTCAAGTCTACTACACCATACCATCTCTCTCTCTCTCTTCAAGTCTACTACACCATACCATCTCTCTCTCTCTCTTCAAGTCTACTACACCATACCATCTCTCTCTCTCTCTTCAAGTCTACTACACCATACCATCTCTCTCTCTCTCTTCAAGTCTACTACACCATACCATCTCTCTCTCTCTCTCTCTTCAAGTCTACTACACCATACCATCTCTCTCTCTCTCTCTTCAAGTCTACTACACCATACCATCTCTCTCTCTCTCTCTCTTCAAGTCTACTACACCATACCATCTCTCTCTCTCTCTTCAAGTCTACTACACCATACCATCTCTCTCTCTCTCTCTTCAAGTCTACTACACCATACCATCTCTCTCTCTCTCTCTTCAAGTCTACTACACCATACCATCTCTCTCTCTCTCTTCAAGTCTACTACACCATACCATCTCTCTCTCTCTCTTCAAGTCTACTACACCATACCATCTCTCTCTCTCTCTTCAAGTCTACTACACCATACCATCTCTCTCTCTCTCTTCAAGTCTACTACACCATACCATCTCTCTCTCTCTCATCAAGTCTACTACACCATACCATCTCTCTCTCTCTCTTCAAGTCTACTACACCATACCATCTCTCTCTCTCTCTTCAAGTCTACTACACCATACCATCTCTCTCTCTCTCTCTCTTCAAGTCTACTACACCATACCATCTCTCTCTCTCTCTCTCTTCAAGTCTACTACACCATACCATCTCTCTCTCTCTCTTCAAGTCTACTACACCATACCATCTCTCTCTCTCTCTTCAAGTCTACTACACCATACCATCTCTCTCTCTCTCTTCAAGTCTACTACACCATACCATCTCTCTCTCTCTCTCTTCAAGTCTACTACACCATACCATCTCTCTCTCTCTCTCTCTTCAAGTCTACTACACCATACCATCTCTCTCTCTCTCTCTCTCTTCAAGTCTACTACACCATACCATCTCTCTCTCTCTCTCTCTCTCTCTCTTCAAGTCTACTACACCATACCATCTCTCTCTCTCTCTTCAAGTCTACTACACCATACCATCTCTCTCTCTCTCTCTTCAAGTCTACTACACCATACCATCTCTCTCTCTCTCTCTTCAAGTCTACTACACCATACCATCTCTCTCTCTCTCTCTTCAAGTCTACTACACCATACCATCTCTCTCTCTCTCTCTTCAAGTCTACTACACCATACCATCTCTCTCTCTCTCTCTCTTCAAGTCTACTACACCATACCATCTCTCTCTCTCTCTCTTCAAGTCTACTACACCATACCATCTCTCTCTCTCTCTCTTCAAGTCTACTACACCATACCATCTCTCTCTCTCTCTCTTCAAGTCTACTACACCATACCATCTCTCTCTCTCTCTTCAAGTCTACTACACCATACCATCTCTCTCTCTCTCTCTTCAAGTCTACTACACCATACCATCTCTCTCTCTCTCTTCAAGTCTACTACACCATACCATCTCTCTCTCTCTCTTCAAGTCTACTACACCATACCATCTCTCTCTCTCTCTTCAAGTATACTACACCATACCATCTCTCTCTCTCTCTCTCTTCAAGTCTACTACACCATACCATCTCTCTCTCTCTCTCTTCAAGTCTACTACACCATACCATCTCTCTCTCTCTCATCAAGTCTACTACACCATACCATCTCTCTCTCTCTCTTCAAGTCTACTACACCATACCATCTCTCTCTCTCTCTCTTCAAGTCTACTACACCATACCATCTCTCTCTCTCTCTTCAAGTCTACTACACCATACCATCTCTCTCTCTCTCTTCAAGTCTACTACACCATACCATCTCTCTCTCTCTCTCTCTCTCTCTCTTCAAGTCTACTACACCATACCATCTCTCTCTCTCTTCAAGTCTACTACACCATACCATCTCTCTCTCTCTCTTCAAGTCTACTACACCATACCATCTCTCTCTCTCTCTCTCTCTCTCTCTCTCTTCAAGTCTACTACACCATACCATCTCTCTCTCTCTCTCTCTCTTCAAGTCTACTACACCATACCATCTCTCTCTCTCTCTTCAAGTCTACTACACCATACCATCTCTCTCTCTCTCTTCAAGTCTACTAAACCATACCATCTCTCTCTCTCTCTCTTCAAGTCTACTACACCATACCATCTCTCTCTCTCTCTCTTCAAGTCTACTACACCATACCATCTCTCTCTCTCTCTCTCTCTCTCTCTCTTCAAGTCTACTACACCATACCATCTCTCTCTCTCTCTTCAAGTCTACTACACCATACCATCTCTCTCTCTCTCTTCAAGTCTACTAAACCATACCATCTCTCTCTCTCTCTCTTCAAGTCTACTACACCATACCATCTCTCTCTCTCTCTTCAAGTCTACTACACCATACCATCTCTCTCTCTCTCTCTTCAAGTCTACTACACCATACCATCTCTCTCTCTCTCTCTTCAAGTCTACTACACCATACCATCTCTCTCTCTCTCTCTTCAAGTCTACTACACCATACCATCTCTCTCTCTCTTCAAGTCTACTACACCATACCATCTCTCTCTCTCTCTCTTCAAGTCTACTACACCATACCATCTCTCTCTCTCTCTCTTCAAGTCTACTACACCATACCATCTCTCTCTCTCTCTTCAAGTCTACTACACCATACCATCTCTCTCTCTCTCTCTTCAAGTCTACTACACCATACCATCTCTCTCTCTCTCTCTTCAAGTCTACTACACCATACCATCTCTCTCTCTCTCTCTTCAAGTCTACTACACCATACCATCTCTCTCTCTCTCTCTTCAAGTCTACTACACCATACCATCTCTCTCTCTCTTCAAGTCTACTACACCATACCATCTCTCTCTCTCTCTCTTCAAGTCTACTACACCATACCATCTCTCTCTCTCTCTTCAAGTCTACTACACCATACCATCTCTCTCTCTCTCTCTCTTCAAGTCTACTACACCATACCATCTCTCTCTCTCTCTCTTCAAGTCTACTACACCATACCATCTCTCTCTCTCTCTCTCTTCAAGTCTACTACACCATACCATCTCTCTCTCTCTCTCTTCAAGTCTACTACACCATACCATCTCTCTCTCTCTCTCTCTCTTCAAGTCTACTACACCATACCATCTCTCTCTCTCTCTCTTCAAGTCTACTACACCATACCATCTCTCTCTCTCTCTCTCTCTTCAAGTCTACTACACCATACCATCTCTCTCTCTCTCTCTTCAAGTCTACTACACCATACCATCTCTCTCTCTCTTCAAGTCTACTACACCATACCATCTCTCTCTCTCTCTCTTCAAGTCTACTACACCATACCATCTCTCTCTCTCTCTTCAAGTCTACTACACCATACCATCTCTCTCTCTCTCTTCAAGTCTACTACACCATACCATCTCTCTCTCTCTCTTCAAGTCTACTACACCATACCATCTCTCTCTCTCTTCAAGTCTACTCCACCATACCATCTCTCTCTCTCTCTTCAAGTCTACTACACCATACCATCTCTCTCTCTCTCTTCAAGTCTACTACACCATACCATCTCTCTCTCTCTCTCTTCAAGTCTACTACACCATACCATCTCTCTCTCTCTCTTCAAGTCTACTACACCATACCATCTCTCTCTCTCTCTTCAAGTCTACTACACCATACCATCTCTCTCTCTCTCTCTTCAAGTCTACTACACCATACCATCTCTCTCTCTCTCTTCAAGTCTACTACACCATACCATCTCTCTCTCTCTCTCTTCAAGTCTACTACACCATACCATCTCTCTCTCTCTCTTCAAGTCTACTCCACCATACCATCTCTCTCTCTCTCTTCAAGTCTACTACACCATACCATCTCTCTCTCTCTCTTCAAGTCTACTACACCATACCATCTCTCTCTCTCTTCAAGTCTACTCCACCATACCATTCATTGGCTGTTAGTCTGCCCTGTTCCTCCAGTCTCTTAGCGATGAGATGCATTTTGTCCCCTGGGAGAATTTTACGAGGCAATTCAAAAATGGACAACTCGAAGGAGTTTGACCTAAAACATGATTGCACAACCACCCCCTGATACACATTGATAACCTAGATCACAACCACCCCCTGATACACATTGATAACCTAGATCACACAACCACCCCCTGATACACATTGATAACCTAGATCACAACCACCCCCTGATACACATTGATAACCTAGATCACACAACCACCCCCTGATACACATTGATAACCTAGATCACAACCACCCCCTGATACACATTGATAACCTAGATCACAACCACCCCCTGATACACATTGATAACCTAGATCACAACCACCCCCTGATACACATTGATAACCTAGATCACAACCACCCCCTGATACACATTGATAACCTAGATCACAACCACCCCTGATACACATTGATAACCTAGATCACAACCACCCCCTGATACACATTGATAACCTAGATCACAACCACCCCATGATACACATTGATAACCTAGATCACAACCACCCCCCTGATACACATTGATAACCTAGATCACGCTCTACTCAACATCTTTCTCTCCATATACTGTAGTACCTCTCCCTCTCATGCTCTGCACATCTGCCCCTTTCTCTCTTTGTTATTGATTCATGTATTGGTTAACTTTAAGCTTGCCCTTTTTCCAACTGCAATATGTCCCCAAAGCTTTAGAGAAAGTTTGTCAACAGTTACAAAACGGATTGAACGCCAACAACCAATTTGAAATATTCCAATACGGTTTCCAGCCACATGCCGCAGCTCAGCTCTAGTACTAAAAGTCACTAATAATGGTCTTAGAAGCTGATAAAGGGCAATAATTGATGATGCATCATTGACTGCCTTAGAAAGATTCAGCATTCCAGCCTGCTCAGCCATCGGCCTGCTACTCCTTTCATCGATAACAATAGAGGCTGTGCTGATTTGTTGAAGGTGCACAGAAAAATGTAATTGCCAGGGAGGGCAACTTTCTAGTACTGCAGTGGATTGTCAGAAGACTAAATAGTTGTCTCTGAGGTAGCTCCGCTCTTCAATGCGTATGCTTGTGGTGGTTGACACAGTACTTCCAGGTTCTATTGTGCTTTCCTCCAAGATTTAACCCATTTTGACCTGAGATCAGCTTCTAAAAATGTCTTCTACATCCTGACAGTTTTCTGAAAAAGCTATGTTTCTATGTCAGTTGTTCTTCGATTTTTCAAAAGCTATAAAGCATAACATCCTGCTAACACCAAAAGGGGTTCCGCCCAGAATGGGTTAAAGGTTTCATAGGTAGAACAGGCTCTGCTCTTAAGTGGTTTTCCTCTGATCAGTTAGAAATATATTGGCCATTTATTTACACATCAGCACATATGAAGTACGGTGTGCCTCAAGGCTCTATTCTCGGCTCCAACGTTCTGCCCAAATACTCTGGATTGTGGTTGCCTAAGAACTCGCAATGCATCTTTAGATGATTTACAATGTTGGATGGCTCAAACTTTACACTTATATCACATCAGAAATCAGCCTCATGGGTGCTTGTGAGATTTTTTTATTTTCTTTATTTAAATTTTTATGACCATCAGGTCAAAATTGTCTCAGATCCTTTGTCTGGTGAGACATGACCTTTGACACGATCTAGATCTCAATAGAAGAGCAGGAAGACGATATACAACCACCCCAATTGTATTAACATACTCTACCACAGATTGGACAAAATTACATTTTATTAATGGATTAAATAGGTCCGGGCCATCAAGGTGTTAACATACTCTACCATACAGATTGGACAAAATTACATTTTATTAATGGATTAAATAGGTCTGGGCCATCAAGGTGTTAACATACTCCATACAGATTGGACAAAATTACATTTTATTAATGGATTAAATAGGTCTGGGCCATCAAGGTGTTAACATACTCCATACAGATTGGACAAAATTACATTTTATTAATGGATTAAATAGGTCCGGGCCATCAAGGTGTTAACATACTCTACCATACAGATTGGACAAAAAAAGGGCCCATTCCCAAATTGACTTTGGTCCCTTTTTGTTTTTGTCTGGGTTTTTTTCTTCCTCTTCTTCTCCTCCCACAAATAGCAGTTTTGGCTTAAAGGTATATTCAGTGATTTCACTTAATTCAAATATCACTTATTTTGTCTTATTTTTTGGATAATCCTCCCTACTATAAAGTGTGCTGACCATATAAGGAGTTCCTCCCTGTCCCCAGTGAGCCCCTGGGGTAAAAAAAACCCTAGTTTCGGTATGGGCTTTGGGTGGCAAAGCTTTCATCCAATCAGGATGAGAGGGGCCTTCCTCCAATCATGATCGAGTGGGGCGGGCCTTGGTGTGTGCTGTTGGTCTGTTGTACTTCCCTCACTGTAGAGCGTGTGCATGTGCACATCTTGTTACCAGGGCGGACCGTTTTTTTTCTCCAAATCACCCAAATCACTGAATGCTCCTTTAACCGTGCAGTCGGTTTTCACGAAACTTGGAAATATGGTAGAGGGCCATGCCAAACAATGAGGACACTAAGCCCACGGCCATTGGCCAAAGGGTGGCGCTATAGCACTTGAAAATGCGAACTTTGATACAGTAGCTCATGAACCGTTTGAACCGTCAGAAATAAAACTTCGATACACATACAGTACAGTATGCGTCTCCTCATGCCGAACAACTTTTGTGTTCTGACTTTTGACCTCTGACCTTTAGATCACCCGCCATTTTGAATTATATGAAAAACAGTTCAAATATATCTCCTCCCGGGATCTTTGATCAAAATGCACACCATTTTCTACACGTGGACTTTGGAACCTATACGGACGAAAAAAAAGGTTTTATGAGCCAATGAAAAATGCAGTTTTATGAAAACTCTTCTTCTGCCCCTAATACATGCATGCAGCGTCACATGTTTATTAAACTTTACAGTATGGTAGAGGGTCATGCCAAATAGCACTGAAACCAGTCTTACTCCAATTGGCCAGAGGGGGGCGCTATAGCAATCGTTTGAAAATGAAATATTTAAACAGGCATAACTCATGCCATGTTTGCCCAAAAGCCAAGGGACTTGTTTCCACCTGTGCCTTACCGCCATTTTGAGCAGTTTGAAAAACGCTTAAACCTGGTTTTCTGCTGGATTTTTTAGGGCGGCGGTGGCTCAGTTCGAACCCAGGCTCCCCCAGAGTTACTATCGAAGTGTCCTTGAGCAAGACATTGAACCCCAAATTGCTCCCGATGTGCTGGTTGGTACCTTGCATGGTTTCCGCTGCCATCGGTGTATGAATGTGTGTGTGAATGGGTGAATGTAATGCACAATCTATGTAAAGCGCCTTGGATAAAGGCGCTATATAAATGCACCATTTACCATTTTACCAATTTTTTATCAATTTGCACAAAATGTTCTAGACACAATCTATGGACCATTATCTGAAATCCCAGTTGAAGAGAGGTTTGTACCTGAAAATGTGTACAAAAAAATATAGCTGCAAGCAGCGATAACAGGCACTTTGAACAGGCATAACTCTTGTCTTGTCTGTCTGTTTGTCTGGGTTATGAACAGCTGCAATACCGCTGGGTGACCTAAAGTGGCGCTGTTGAGCAGCCTGAAAGGGCTTATTGCTTGGTCCCGACTTATCGCTACTTGCAAATAATGACTACCCAGGCAGTCGTTTATTTATTTAGCTGAACAACTTTTCCAAAATCCCATGAAGCCTCTTAGGATTTCAAAATATTGTCCCATTTAGAATGGAAAAGTAAATGGAACAATAGCACATTAATTATTATAATCCATAACAGCATAGTCACTGTTTGGGATTTGTGTAAGTATTTGACTTTGTCGATGAGTGAAATTTACAAAGATAGGATAGTTTTGGGGGGTTTTAGAGTGAATATAATTACTAGGATAAAGGAGGATTAGCATTCGTTATTGAACAGCTGTCCATGCCTAATTGTGAAATTTGTGAAGGATATTTCCTGGGAAGAACTTTGGGGGAGCAATGCAAAATGAGTTGAGCTGGCTGAGGGTCTGGCCAGACGGTATTTAGACATGGAACTAACTACGCACACCTGTGTCCCGTTACAACTAACTACACACACCTGTGTCCCGTTACAACTAACTACACACACCTGTGTCCCGTTACAACTAACTACACACACCTGTGTCCCGTTACAACTAACGACACACACCTGTGTCCCGTTACAACTAACGACACACACCTGTGTCCCGTTACAACTAACGACACACACCTGTGTCCCGTTACAACTAACGACACACACCTGTGTCCCGTTACAACTAACTACACACACCTGTGTCCCGTTACAACTAACGACGCACACCTGTGTCCCGTTACAACTAACTACGCACACCTGTGTCCCGTTACAACTAACGACACACACCTGTGTCACTAACTACACACACCTGTGTCCCGTTACAACTAACTACGCACACCTGTGTCCCGTTACAACTAACTACACACACCTGTGTCCCGTTACAACTAACTACACACACCTGTGTCCCGTTACAACTAACTACGCACACCTGTGTCCCGTTACAACTAACTACACACACCTGTGTCCCGTTACAACTAACTACGCACACCTGTGTCCCGTTACAACTAACTACACACACCTGTGTCCCGTTACAACTAACTACGCACACCTGTGTCCCGTTACAACTAACTACGCACACCTGTGTCCCGTTACAACTAACTACACACACCTGTGTCCCGTTACAACTAACTACGCACACCTGTGTCCCGTTACAACTAACTACACACACCTGTGTCCCGTTACAACTAACTACGCACACCTGTGTCCCGTTACAACTAACTACGCACACCTGTGTCCCGTTACAACTAACTACACACACCTGTGTCCCGTTACAACTAACTACGCACACCTGTGTCCCGTTACAACTAACTACACACACCTGTGTCCCGTTACAACTAACTGCACACACCTGTGTCCCGTTACAACTAACTACACACACCTGTGTCCCGTTACAACTAACTACGCACACCTGTGTCCCGTTACAACTAACTACACACACCTGTGTCCCGTTACAACTAACTACACACCTGTGTCCCGTTACAACTAACTACACACACCTGTGTCCCGTTACAACTAACTACACACACCTGTGTCCCGTTACAACTAACTACACACCTGTGTCCCGTTACAACTAACTACACACACCTGTGTCCCGTTACAACTAACTACACACACCTGTGTCCCGTTACAACTAACTACACACACCTGTGTCCCGTTACAACTAACTGCACACACCTGTGTCCCGTTACAACTAACTACACACACCTGTGTCCCGTTACAACTAACTACACACACCTGTGTCCCGTTACAAACAGAACACAGGTGAGCATACAATAATCACGTTAGACAAGACGGGTAACGCGGCTACAAGGGCGGAGTACTATACTACAGGAACAGGAACATACTGTACATTACTACAAAATAAGATACAAGGACAAATGGACAACCTGACACGGAGCTAGAGGACCAATACAGAACATAATGTAATGGGAGTTTCAAGATGACAATACTAACTGTCTAAACTGCATTAACATGAGTCATCACAGACCACCTGTTTGCGTCTGTCAGATGACCTATTACTAGATCATAGGACCTTGTTTGACCATGTCCACTTGACCACACCTCCAATGTATTCTTGCTTCCCGTTGTGTATAAGAGAGACACATTTGAACAGCTCTGGAGGCTTGCATCCGTGCAAGTTTCCCTGGGCTGGTACAGACCACTCCTTGTAATAAACGTGACATTGTTTCAGTCCACTCCCGACCTCGATTATTCCTTAAAGACCCTGATGTGAGTTATTAATAATCCACCACAATACTGAACAACCGAGACTATAAACCATCAACAAGGCCATGATAAGAACATCTAAACTAAACAGTAAATGTCCCTTCACAGTTCACACACACGCAGCAAAGAAATGGCTCTTCAGGCCATGACGTGACTCATATGAGCGACTGAAATTGGAAAATATTACGGCCTCCATACGTCTTATAGAACCCCCCCCAAACCCCATCCTCTTATCTGAAGTTGAGGCCATCCCCTTCTGACTAAAATAAATGATGTTCTCTCCTGCCTCACGACAGACTTGGTTATAGGGGCCATTGGCTTCATGCATGGCTGTCTGTAGAAAGCCAGCCTCGGCCAGCGATGGTGACAGCCGAAGGACGGCAGCACGTCAAGACTTCACCCCCTCTCTGCATCAGCCTTTTGTGATCAATACATTTCACATTGCTCGTGTCTAGGCTAGATTTATACAAGGGCAGAATAATAGTTGGTTTTCTGCACCAATTCAGTACATCACTGACTCAGCTCCAGGCTTTGCCGTTGTTGACTAAAACTTAGTGGAGAAGTTTCAAGGTTGACCTTTTGTGGTCAACGCAATCATATCCTGTCTCTAGACAAATTCAATAACAGTGCTAGCATTATACAATACGTGTCGTGACACAGCACCACTGTTTTCATTGAGCTTCCAGACTGTATGTACTCCAATTGTTAAGACACAATAGATCTTGTTAAGAGGTTTATTCACTCGGTTGCTTTGGAAGCATGTAAATGCATACAGTAGCTTTTTATGTTGCTAATGATTTTGACATTACATATGCATAGATGTTACTTACCGAATGTGTAAGAACAATTTGTTATTTCCCACAGGAACTATAGGCTTTAGTTGGGAAAGGAGTGTGGGAAAGGATTAAGCAGGCCAATTCCGTAGGTTACTCTTGACGACTGAAATAAAAAATTCCCCTTGGGAAGAATACAAAGTAATAAAGCAGGAAACTCGAAGGACGAAACCTGTGCATGATTCAGCCCAGTGGTTCTCAGAGGTTCCCCAGGCACACCAAAGTAAAAATCTCAAGTCAAAGTCAAAGTCGTACGATTAGTCACAGACGTTACCGCAGTGAAATTTGTTCTCCGCATTTGACCCATCTCTTGGAACGGTGAGCCGCAGCGTGCGCCGCGCTCGGGAATCATTAGTTGATTAAGTGACACCTGTGTTAATATCCATGCAAAATAGCCCCTATAACACTCTTATCACTAGCCCCTATAAAACTCTTATCACTCTTGTTAATGTGTATTTTTATTTACTAATGCAAAAATAAGAGTTAAAGAATGTATGCTGTATATTACTATATTTCTTATACTATACTCTAATTGTCTCCACCAGGCCGAAGGCATGGGGAGGGAGTATGTTTTGCACTCCGTCCGTGTGTCTGTGTGTGTCCATCCGTCCGTCCGTCTGTGTACAGCTAATCTCCGGCACCGTTAACCCGGTCGATGCCAAATTTTGTTCATTTTCCTCATAGACTTTTCAGAAAGTATTTATTTAAAGACATTTACGCCGCGGACAGAGCCAACTCTTGTCGTGACAAATCATGACAATAAACACAATGTATTGGGCCAAACAAAGAATTAGAAAGTAGAAAAAAACGGCAGGTTACAACACTTTTTTTGTTGTTTTTCTTCTTTGTAGTTATTTGTTTGGTCCAAAATATTGTGTTTGTTGTCATGATTTGTCACGACTCAAGTTGGCTTCGTACGACGCTTAAAAGGTCTTTAAATAAATACTTTTTGAAATGGCTATGGGAAAAATGCATTGGGATTTATTTCCTGGGCCTGGCGTCGTCATGAAAGGGGGCGGGACTGCGACGCTCTATAGTCATGTGTTTAAGCCGGATCTGTCCGATATTTCAGATTCCATCCTAATTGGCTAACATTGGCTTTCAAAGTTTGCAGAATTGGCCCGTTTTGAACAAAAAGCCTCAAATCATGAACGCAATTTCCTACTAGGCTGAGGAATATATCCCACCCTTTTCACATTGGCCTGACACCTGTTATAGCGCCACCAACAGGTGGATTTTTGCAAAACACATTTTTGGAACAAAATGCCTCAAATCATGAACACAGCGTGCAATTTATGTGAAATCTTTCACAGACTTTCCTACTAGGCTGAGGAATTTATCCCACCCTTTTCACATTGGCCTGTTATAGCGCCATAAACAGGTGGATTTTTGCAAAACACATTTTTGGAACAAAATGCCTCAAATCATCCAGTGGGCTCTATGCAGCCAACACTTCCGCGTTCAGTTTGGGCCACCAGAACGCTTCCGGTCGGCAGCCACTCATTCACTGTGAACGTACGGTCGTGATTTTGTAGGAATAAAGTTCAGTACTTTATACAACACTATTTCATTTGATAATGTGATGGCATCGTTTTTCATAGTTTGTATTATTTGTGTTGCGACGTTGACACAACATGCGTAAGCTAAGAACGTAACTAGAACATATCTATATAATGACACTATACATATATACTATACTATGCTATACATGTACTATGATGTGCTATGACTACATACAATGCAATTATTGTGCTGTCTACATGACATGCTATAAGTCTGTTTCAAATGCTATCCAAGTCTAAAAGTGGGGTATTTAAAGGGGGTATTTAATTTGCCTCTGTATTGGGAAATGTGCAGTTGTCACCAAATCCTCAGCCAGGAATCCATACTGATACTCTCTATCTGGCAGATTTATTTATTTATTTTCTCTTCTCACTAGAGACTCACTTGAGAAAAAAAAGAATCTGCCAAACGAGCGAAAATGCAACAATGGCATGAGTGAAGTTCACTGTGCCATCTATCTGAGAAATGATTTGCATACTGTACTGAAATGACAAAATTAGTGACCCCAGGGTATAGGAATAAAACATGTTAATTAAAAGAACTACGCTATGCTTTGCGAATTGGTCAGCAGTAAATGTAAAGTATACATGACTTGGTCAGCAGTAATGTAAAGTATACAACTATACATGACTTGTCAGTTGTCATAAATGGACTGAGCATGCAAAACACTTGTATGGTACTTTAACGCATTTAGGGCGGGAACCCCTTTTGGTGTTAAAAAAATAGCAGATCTACAAGCTCATAGCGCACCACCGAGTGGCGCGCTACGAGCTTGTAGATCTGCTATTTTTGAAAAATCGAAGAACGACTGACATAGAAACATAGCTTTTTCAGAAAACTGTCAGGATGTAGAAGACATTTTTAGAATCTGATCTCGG
>NC_136790.1:2229977-2304977 GCF_951216825.1 Electrona antarctica | reverse complement strand
GTCGCTCTAAGTAATTAGTCTCATGTCTAGCAGCTGCGCATAGTTTCTGCCGGCGGATCCTGCCGGGAGCTGCCTATGCCATAAAAAGCATAGGTGAGTTCCAGGCTAGCGCCACAATGACGCAGATTTTTGCAAAAACATTATTTTTTTGCTATTCCTCCTACAGACATTGTCCAAAAAACCACAAGAGCCACCTGTCATATGCATGCATGTATGAAAACACATGCACTGTCTAGCACACAAACGCAGGCATGTGCACGCACGCACGTACACACACACACACACACACAGTACACATGCGCGGGTTGTAGAAGTGTGAAACGCATATCTGCTGGCCCGATGGTTCATGATGGGGACATTGCGACCCAGGTGGAAGAGCGCATCACTGCTTGCCTGGCTGACATCTTACAGTGGATGTCCTCCAACCACCTCAAGCTGAACCCAGACAAGACTGAGCTTCTCTTCTTCCCAGCTAAGTCCTGCCCGATGCGGGAGCTAACTATTTCCGTAGACAACGCCCTGGTAACGTCTGTCCCAACAGCCAGGAACCTTGGTGTTGTCCTGGACAGTCAGCTCTCGTTCAAAACTCACATCACAGCTGTCACTCGATCCTGTAGGTTCACACTCTATAACATACGACGAATTAGACCGTTCCTCACCCAGGAATCATCCCAGCTCCTAATCCAGACAACAGTCCTGTCAAAACTTGACTATTGTAACTCTCTCCTTACTGGCTTACCGGCATGTGCACTGAAGCCTCTCCAACTGATCCAAAATGCCGCAGCTCGCTTGGTCTTCAACCAGCCAAAATTCTCACATGTCTCCCCCCTGCTCCGCTCCCTGCACTGGCTCCCGGTCGCTGCCCGCACAGAATACAAAACTCTGATGTTGGCATTTAAAGCAACCAAAGGTATGGCTCCCCCATATCTTGCCAGCATGATTGAACCCTACAAACCCTCCCGCGCACTCAGATCAGCCAACGCAGGGAAGCTGGAAGTACCCTCACTAAAAACACCGGGACAACGCTCCACACGTCCCAAACTCTTCTCCCTTCTGGCCCCAAAACTGTGGAATGCACTTCCCGTTGCAATCAGAACTGCAGCATCACTCCCGATCTTCCGCCGTAGTCTGAAAACCCACCTTTTCAGACTCCATCATGGCCCATAGCACTTACCCTACCCCCCTTAGACAGCACTTCTTAGACTTATATAGCATTTGAAACAGACTTATAGCATGTCATGTAGACAGCACAATAAGTGCATTGTATGTAGTCATAGCACTTCATAGTATATAGTGTATAGTAGTCATAGCACTTCATAGTATATATGTACAGCATAGTATAGCATATATGTGTAGTTTATATGTATAGTGTCATTATATAGATATGTTCTAGTTATAGTTTATATGTATAGTGTCATTATATAGATATGTTCTAGTCACGTTCTTAGCTTACGCATGTTTCGCGATAAATGCTTTTTACATATGTGATGTATTCCCATGCTTTTTGTTCTTGCTTATTGTAAGTCGCTCTGGATTAAGAGCGTCTGCTAAATGCCTAAATTGTAAATTGTAAATTGTTCTGCCTCTGCTCTGTGAGATGACTCTCAAACCAAGGTTATTAAGCGATAAATTGAAACACCCCCCCCACAATTCAAAAGGTTAACCCATTTTGGGTGGGAACCCCTTTTGGTGTTAGCATTATGTTATGCTTTAGCTATTGAAAAATAGCAGATCTACAAGCTTGTAGCGCGGCACCGAGTGCCGCGCTACAAGCTTGTAGATCTGCTATTTTTGGAAAATCGAAGAACGACTGACATAGAAACATAGATTTTTCAGAAAACTGTCAGGATGTAGAAGACATTTGTGACCAGATTTGACTGAGAGACTGCCATCGTGCAAATTACAGCTTTTCACCAGAGAAGAAAAACTTTTTTAAATGAGTTAATAGCACAGGCAGATTCTTCACATACTAGAGCATGTCTGAAATAAGTGTCAGAGCTGAAATCTGAAAAATGTAAATATGAAACAAATGCCCAAACATGTAGCTAGGTGTAATGTTAGAGACCACAGAAGTGAACCTTTCAAGCCTGTTTTCTCAACTCGCTGTTTCTCTGCAAGACATTACTCTATAAGCCATATCTCCAAAACTGGTGGGTCAAACTGAACAACCAATATGTCAATTTGAAGCTATGATTCCCTGCTTTCATATGACGTGAAAATCCAATGGCAGTCCCTCAGTCAAATTTAGTCACATTTTTAGAATCTGATCTCAGGTCAGAATGGGTTAAAGAAGCCCTCAAAGCTCAGCCTCATCTGTATGCATGTGGGGAGTGAGTTCAATTGTGTCATTTTAAGAGCTGCAATCAGAGGGTCTGGGGGGCAATTAAGTCCGAGGGACAAAAGGCCGTTGTCATGTGACATGTCTGCTTGACAATTACAGTCTCGTAATAACATTCACTTACTGTGTCCAGCTGTCACCAGAGGTAAACGCTGTAGTGTGTGTGTGTGTGTGTGTGTGTGTGTGTGTGTGTGTGTGTGTGTGTGTGTGTGTGTGTGTGTGTGTGTGTGTGTGTGTGTGTGTGTGTGTGTGTGTGTGTGTGTGTGTGTGTGTGTGTGTGTGTGTGTGTGTGTGTGTGTGTGTGTGTGTGCGTGCGTGCGTGCGTGCGCGCGCGCGCGTGCGTGCGTGCGTGCGTGCGTGCGTGCGTGCGTGCGTGCGTGCGTGCGTGCGTGCGTGCGTGCGTGCGCGCGCGTAGACTACCAAGAGGCCATGGTCAATGAGCATCACTTCCTGTACACTTTCATCTCCACTGGCCATGAAATACGCTCACAGGACCCAATTAACACCCCCCTCCACGCGTCCCCCCCCCCTAACACCACCCTCCAAGCGTCGCCCCCGCCCCTAACACCCCCCTCCACGCGCCCCCCCCCCGTCCCTAACACCACCCTCCACGCGCCCCCCCCCCGCCCCTAACACCCCCCTCCACGCGTCGCCCCCGCCCCTAACACCCCCCTCCACACGCCCCCCCCCCCGTCCCTAACACCCCCTCCACACGTCGCCCCTAACACCCCCCTCCACACGTCGCCCCCGCCCCTAACACCCCCCTCCACGCGTCGCCCCTAACACCCCCCTCCACACGTCGCCCCCGCCCCTAACACCCCCCTCCACGCGTCGCCCCTAACACCCCCCTCCACACGTCGCCCCCGCCCCTAACACCCCCCTCCACACGTTGCCCCCGCCGTCCCTAACACCCCCCTCCACACGTCGCCCCCGCCCCTCTAGCTCTTTGATTATTTCACTCCTCCACCTCTTCGCTCTTGTTTGTTGACTTGAGAACAAAAGTTCTCTCGTTCCTTCTCTCCCCATTACTTCCCTTTCTTCCTTAATTGCGATAAGGCATTCTCCTTTGCTTTGGTTCACTGTCTTGTCTACCGTCCTCGTGAACTATATACTGTAGCGCTCCCTGCGTTTCGTTCACCGTCTACCCGTCCTCATTAGTAGCACTCCCTGCGTTCTCATTCCCTCTCTCCCCCCTTATCTTTCTGTCCGCTGTATTTCTCGCTATAGTCTCACTCTTCCTCCCTGTCTCCCTATCATCTCCTCGTTTCCATGTCTCTCTCTGTCTCTCTCTTTCTGTCTCTCTCTCTCTCTCTGTGACGCGCACACACACACACACACACACACCCTATGGCTCTTTCCTTTCCTCTCTGTTCAGATTAAGACAGTTGCCTCGGGAGAGGAGAAATACAGAAGAAGGAAATGTAGGTTGAAGTGAAGGTGAAAAGCAGAGATATAGGGGTTACAGTCAGAGTTGTTTCAGAAGAGGAGGTTAGTTGTGTTCTCTGTTGCCTGGTTTCAGAAGAGGAGGTTCTTAAGAGGAGGTTAGTTGTGTTCTCTGTTGCCTGGTTTCAGAAGAGGAGGTTAGTTGTGTTCTCTGTTGCCTGGTTTCAGAAGAGGAGGTTAGTTGTGTTCTCTGTTGCCTGGTTTCAGAAGAGGAGGATCTTAAGAGGAGGTTAGTTGTGTTCTCTGTTGCCTGGTTTCAGAAGAGGAGGTTAGTTGTGTTCTCTGTTGCCTGGTTTCAGAAGAGGAGGTTAGTTGTGTTCTCTGTTGCCTGGTTTCAGAAGAGGAGGTTAGTTGTGTTCTCTGTTGCCTGGTTTCAGAAGAGGAGGTTCTTAAGAGGAGGTTAGTTGTGTTCTCTGTTGCCTGGTTTCAGAAGAGGAGGTTAGTTGTGTTCTCTGTTGCCTGGTTTCAGAAGAGGAGGTTAGTTGTGTTCTCTGTTGCCTGGTTTCTTAAAACTCTGGCTCAGGAGTCCAACAAAGGCACGTTCCAAGTTTCCCCAAACCATTGAAATGTTCCCAATACAGAACGCTGACACATTTTTTAGTATCACTCAAGTTTGCTTTTCTAAACCCGAGTGTACTCTTTACCACCAGGTGGAGGATTCAGCAGGGGTGTGTTCTGGGGTTTTACCACCAGGTGGAGGATTCAGCAGGGGTGTGTTCTGGGGCTTTACCACCAGGTGGAGGATTCAGCAGGGGTGTGTTCTGGGGTTTTACCACCAGGTGGAGGATTCAGCAGGGGTGTGTTCTGGGGCTTTACCACCAGGTGGAGGATTCAGCAGGGGTGTGTTCTGGGGTTTTACCACCAGGTGGAGGATTCAGCAGGGGTGTGTTCTGGGGCTTTACCACCAGGTGGAGGATTCAGCAGGGGTGTGTTCTGGGGTTTTACCACCAGGTGGAGGATTCAGCAGGGGTGTGTTCTGGGGTTTTACCACCAGGTGGAGGATTCAGCAGGGGTGTGTTCTGGGGTTTTACCACCAGGTGGAGGATTCAGCAGGGGTGTGTTCTGGGGCTTTACCACCAGGTGGAGGATTCAGCAGGGGTGTGTTCTGGGGTTTTACCACCAGGTGGAGGATTCAGCAGGGGTGTGTTCTGGGGTTGTTCAGGGGTGTGTTCTGGGGTTTTTCAGGGGTGTGTTCTGGGGTTTTTCAGAGGGCATATGATAATTATTCCCTGCATGACATGCCCGTGTGTAGGGTAGTGTAGGGTGTAGGGTGTAGAGTGTAGGGTGTGTAGGCTATACGCTCGTGCATGGTCAATGGATGTAGAGTATGGTTTGTAGATGGCGGTATACGCCTTTCAATTAAAAAAGTTCTGCACGGCAATGAGGGCATACTATGGTATGTATAATATAGCGTATAACGATTCGAATTAGAATCGCGATTCCGTTATGAGCGATTCAAAATCGATTCATAATTTCCAAAAATAGTTTATTTTTTTGTATATATATATATTTTTTAGATTTATTTTTCTGGTTACAATTACAGGAGTTTTCACTACATGCTGTTTGTGATATGAAATGTAAGCTCACCCTAATCACAGTAAACATCATGTCTTCAGTCATTTCCAAGTTACTGTAGTCACTTCAGTTCAAGACTGGAGTAGATTGTGATGAAATCCTATGTATTGAATCGAGAACCATTTTGAATAGAAAATCGTTTTGAATCTGGAAAAAAAATGCTTTTGAATTTAAAAATAAATAAAAATTGGATTGAGAATCGAGTTGAATCGAATCGTAACCCCAAGAATCGGAATCGAATCGAATGGAGGGACACCCAAAGATCCACAGCCCTAGTTAGAACACATCACTGGTATTAAGCCGTGTCTGTCCACTGCTCATTTTACAACCTACTAGGTGCCTTCTTGTTGACAACTACAGTACTACGGTACATTGTTGTGAATAAATAACCGCAGAGAAATGTATGTTCATAGGATGTACTGGTATATTAACCAATCAGTTCATAGGATGTACTGGTATATTAACCAATCAGTTCATAGGATGTACTGGTATATTAACCAATCAGTTCATAGGATGTACTGGTATATTAACCAATCAGTTCATAGGATGTACTGGTATATTAACCAATCAGTTCATAGGATGTACTGGTATATTAACCAATCAGTAAGGCATGCAATTCGCTGGCACGAGCCAAAGGTTTGAGACTGCAATGTCACCTTGTGACATTGCAGTATCAACATATGCATATCAACATATGTATATTCTTTTAGAAACTCCGACCGCTATGTCCCTTTAGCGGCCCACTGCCTTGCGTTGGCTGACATCCTCTCGGGGAGGACTTGAACAGTGAATGGGAGGCAACTGACTTACATTTGAAATTGCAACTTTTGATTGACTGGTGGGGATACAAACATAATTGAAGGCAAGGCATTAACAATCACACTTTCACAGAACATGACAGAATGACATACAAGTCTTACGTACATCACTTGGCAGCAATATCTACTGATATTGGAGCTGGGAAGGTGGTGAACACATATCACAATGTATTATAACACATATCACAATGTATTATGGCCCCTTATAGCAATGATTACTATCAGAATATAATTTATACTGTTACTGTATATCCAAATCATATTACTTACAGCAACGTTAATTGTGTTGCTTACTAGCCTGCCATCCTTGTAATCTGCTGTAGTTATTAATTGTGTTGCTTACTAGCCTGCCATCCTTGTAATCTGCTGTAGTTTTTAACAGGAACTTCAGAACGGCAACATCAGCCTAGTGATTCATTCCCTTCCAAGTGCTTGTTGAAGCAGACTGTAGCATTTGTGCCTCTAATTTGCAATATAATCAATTCATGCTTTCAAGTTTGTTTTGCTAGTTTTTCCACACAGAGCTTCCCAGAGGGTCCTCATGCTCATCAATATTAACTTGGCTGTGTCTGCAATAGCTTTTTAGATGAACATGCATCTGCCTGTCAATGTAGTAAGTAGCCTTGCCGAGCCATGAGGCCCATAGGGCAGGAGCCTATCTCCGGTTTCTGTAGCGTGAGGCCTGTCAATGTGCTTTTACTTCAAATACGGTTTTGTTTCAATGAAAAGCAGATGGCAATATTTGTAACGTTGACAAATGAACTTGTTTTCGCTTGTGCCCTCCAAGGCCCAGCTCTTCATCATTAAGTCATGATTCACACTTCACATTATGCAATGAATATGTTTCCTGTTGTTTTTTCGCCTTTAATTGTTCTCAAGTGCCCCATTTAGCGGAAACGAGTCCTGCAAACACTGCCTCACTGCCCTGTGCCTTCATGAATAAGTCATAGTGTGTGCCATTGTAAACATCTTGATACGTAGTCATTGTGTTCATCTCAACACGCCTCAGGCAGCCTGTCCTATTGACTGGCAGATTACATGACACTCTTGAAAAAAATGGCTTGGCCATGTGTTCATTTGGTTTGTCAGTATGTCACATGTTTTTTAATATGTATTTGATGATGTTGTGAATTATCAACAAGTAGGTCCACAGTATGTCTGATCCATGCATTTATTATATTGGGGCGGCGGCGGTGGCTCAGGGGTAGAGTGACCACTAGGGGGCGGCGGTGGCTCAGGGGTAGAGTGACCACTAGGGGGCGGCGGTGGCTCAGGGGTAGAGTGACCACTAGGGGGTGGCGGTGGCTCAGGGGTAGAGTGACCAGATGGCAACTGCAAGGTTCCCAGTTGGCGTCAAAGTGTCCTTGAGCAAGACTCTGAACAGCTTAATTGCTCTCGATGTGCTGGTTGGTGCCTTGCATGGTTTCCTCCAGCATCGGTGTGTGAATGTAATGCACAATCTCTGTAAAGCATATTTAAAATAAATGCACCATTTACCATTTATTTATTCTCTCTCTGGGGATAAGATGGTGTTTGGATGTATGGGCTGTCAAGGCCAGAAAGTAGTCTTGCCACTCCGTAGGCGTTCCCACATAACCTCCGGGTATGATGATGTCACGCGCATACCCTCTATATTCAACTGCCAATAAGTAAAGAACCAGACATTGCAATGATTTTCCCCTGATGTAAAGTGTAAAGAGTGTAAAGTAAAGAGTGTAAAGAATGAACGAAGCAGAGTGCTGTGACAGTGATGGTGGTGTAAGAGGGGAATTGAAGGGGAAAACAACAAGAGGAGGAGGGGGGGGGGGGGGGTGACAAATACAGGTGTTGATAGGTCGATGACAGCCTGTGGCGTGAGGGGAAATATAGAGGGAAGTACAGGAGAGAGGGAGTAGGAGAGAGGGAGCGAGGTACAGGAGAGAGGGAGCGAGGTACAGGAGAGAGGGAGCGAGGAGAGAGGGAGCCAGGAGAGAGGGAGCGAGGAGAGAGGGAGCCAGGAGAGAGGGAGCGAGGGAGCAGGAGAGAGGGAGCGAGGTACAGGAGAGAGGGAGCGAGGGAGAGAGGGAGCCAGGAGAGAGGGAGCGAGCGAGAGAGGGAGCCAGGAGAGAGAGAGAGGGAGCCAGGAGAGAGGGAGCGAGGGAGCAGGAGAGAGGGAGCGAGGGAGCAGGAGAGAGGGAGCGAGGTACAGGAGAGAGGGAGCGAGGGAGAGAGGGAGCCAGGAGAGAGGGAGCGAGGGAGCAGGAGAGAGGGAGCGAGGGCAAATAAGGCCAGGTTGTCGGCGGAAGGAAGTATAGAGGCGTTAGAGGAGACAAATTGAGGCGGGAGAGTGAGAAGGACAAGAGGTCAGAATTCAAGAAATACAGGAAATAAGACAAATTAATAAATGGGAGGCGAGAGAGAGAAGGGGAGCTGTGATGGAGAGAGAGAGAGAGAGAGAAGGGGAGCTGTGATGGAGAGAGAGAGAGAGAGAAGGGGAGCTGTGATGGAGAGAGAGAGAGAGAGAAGGGGAGCTGTGATGGAGAGAGAGAGAGAAGGGGAGCTGTGATGGAGAGAGAGAGAGAGAAGGGGAGCTGTGATGGAGAGAGAGAGAGAGAAGGGGAGCTGTGATGGAGAGAGAGAGAGAGAAGGGGAGCTGTGATGGAGAGAGAGAGAGAGAAGGGGAGCTGTGATGGAGAGAGAGAGAGAGAAGGGGAGCTGTGATGGAGAGAGAGAGAGAGAAGGGGAGCTGTGATGGAGAGAGAGAGAAGGGGAGCTGTGATGGAGAGAGAGAGAGAAGGGGAGCTGTGATGGAGAGAGAGAGAAGGGGAGCTGTGATGGAGAGAGAGAGAGAAGGGGAGCTGTGATGGAGAGAGAGAGAGAAGGGGAGCTGTGATGGAGAGAGAGAGAAGGGGAGCTGTGATGGAGAGAGAGAGAGAAGGGGAGCTGTGATGGAGAGAGAGAGAGAAGGGGAGCTGTGATGGAGAGAGAGAGAAGGGGAGCTGTGATGGAGAGAGAGAGAGAGAAGGGGAGCTGTGATGGAGAGAGAGAGAAGGGGAGCTGTGATGGAGAGAGAGAGAGAAGGGGAGCTGTGATGGAGAGAGAGAGAGAGAAGGGGAGCTGTGATGGAGAGAGAGAGAGAGAAGGGGAGCTGTGATGGAGAGAGAGAGAGAGAAGGGGAGCTGTGATGGAGAGAGAGAGAAGGGGAGCTGTGATGGAGAGAGAGAGAGAAGGGGAGCTGTGATGGAGAGAGAGAGAGAAGGGGAGCTGTGATGGAGCAGAGAGAGAGAGAGAGAGAAGGGGAGCTGTGATGGAGAGAGAGAGAAGGGGAGCTGTGATGGAGAGAGAGAGAAGGGGAGCTGTGATGGAGCAAACATGACACTTCACATAAACTAAAGACAAGCGGACGAGTAATGTATTGACAGGACAGGAAGGACAGAGTATAGGGGTCAAACGAATTGATTTAATACATTGTAAATTGTATATATCAATCCTATATTAAAGTTGCCTAGAGGGTAGGTGGTCTGGCGGTAATAATAATAATAATGATAGTATTATGTTTGGTCCGATCCACACCAAACTTGACACAAACACTGGTCAGAATAGTCACACCAGGGGCAATGTGCGGCCGCCAGGGGCCATGCTATAGGGGCCCCCAGGTCCCCCTACCTACACAGAGATATAACAGATCATGGTTGAATGAGGGATAGAACGATTGTGTTGTTGGAATTACTGGTGCGTTGGAATGGAAATGATTTTGATATTGAGAGTGAGAGAGTGAATCAGTGGAAAATACCAGGACAGGAAGATTGAAAATGTGTGTGAGTGTGAGAGAAGAGGTGTGAGGATGACATGTGCCAGCTTGAGTGTTGCCACCAAAGGGACCATGGCAGATGTGTCAGCTCTCAACTCCCACAATGCAGTGCTCCTCAAAGTTGGGTACGGGGACCCCCATGGGGCAGGTACTTGAAGGGGTTCCCAGCCACAATTAATATAGCATCAAAATCAGTTGAACCACTTTACCCCTACGTATATATGCATCAGTTGAACCACTTTATCCCCTATATGCATCGGCTGTTTGAAAATACGTGATCTACCAGCTCACGACAATGTGAGCTGATATTTTAAAAACAATCAAGATTTTTATTTATTTAAAAAAAAATAACTCAAATCTTGTAAGGCAAGACAGTCTGCGGCCAAGTCATTTTTTTATTTATTTATTGTAATTCTATTATCATTTGCATACCTATTTGGAACAGTATTGTCCGTCCCCTCTCTCTGTGTCATTTTTCAAATGTTCTTATTTTCCTGATATTTCTAGTTTAACCCATTTTGGGAGGGATCCCCTTTTGGTGTTAGCATTTATGTTATGCTTTAGCTATTGAAAAATAGCAGATCTACAAGCTCATAGCGCGCCACCGAGTGGCGCGCTATGAGCTTGTAGGTCTGCTATTTTTGAAAAATCGAAGAACGACTGACATAGAAACATAGCTTTTTGAGAAAACGGTCAGGATTTAGAAGATATTTGTAGAATCTATGGTAGGTCTAAATGGGTTAAAAATCAGCTAGCATTAAGTCACATCTTTATGCGAACAGGAGCCGGGTTCAGAACAGGGTTCAGAACAGGGTTCAGAACAGGGTTCAGAACAGGGTTCAGAACAGGAGCCGGGTTCAGAACAGGGTTCAGAACAGGGTTCAGAACAGGGTTCAGAACAGGAGCCGGGTTCAGAACAGGGTTCAGAACAGGGTTCAGAACGGGTTCAGAACAGGAGCCGGGTTCAGAACAGGGTTCAGAACAGGGTTCAGAACAGGGTTCAGAACGGGTTCAGAACAGGAGCCGGGTTCAGAACAGGGTTCAGAACAGGAGCCGGGTTCAGAGTGAACCTTCATGTGAACAGGAGCCGGGTTCAGAACAGGGTTCAGAACAGGGTTCAGAACGGGTTCAGAACAGGAGCCGGGTTCAGAACAGGGTTCAGAACAGGGTTCAGAACAGGAGCCGGGTTCAGAGTGAACCTTCATGTGAACTTTATGCGAACAGGAGCCGGGTTCAGAACAGGGGCCGGGTTCAGAGTGAACTTTATGCGAACAGGAGCCGGGGTTCAGAGTGAACCTTTATGCGAACAGGAGCTGGGTTCAGAACAGGGTTCAGAACAGGAGCCGGGTTCAGAGTGAACCTTCATGTGAACTTTGCACCACCTCTATGGAAATGAAAAAAATAAAAGAGGTGTCAGCTTGAAGCAATTTATTTCTCTGGAACCTTAATGGATTTACATACATTTGGCACCATGAAGTCATTGTGCAGGTAATCTCAGAGTTGCAAGGATACTCATTTGGATGGTGCAGTCAGTGAAGGTCTCAATGCCCAAAGGAGATTTTCCATCAGTGGTTCTATTTAGTTCTTAATTATCTGTTGTCCCCTTTTGTCTCTCCAGCCCACCAGCGAGGAGGACCTCTGCCCCATCTGCTACGCTCACTCCATCTCTGCCATCTTCAAACCCTGCTCTCACAAGTCATGCAAGTGAGTAAACACTACAGACTCCATGTGTTCTTTCTTTCTTTCTTTCTTTCTTTCTTTCTTTCTTTCTTTCTTTCCCTCCCCGACTTTAACCCACTTAGGCCGGACGTCGAAATAAAAAAAAGTCTTCTGAAATAATTATGTTCAATGATTTGTGCTGCATTTTCACGATTTTTCCAAAAATAGCAGACCTACAAGCTCATAGCGCGCCACTCGGTGGCGCGCTATGAGCTTACCACTGTCGTGTGGTAAGCACGACAGTGTCGTGTGGTACCACTGTCGTGTGGTATTTAAAATCAAGCGCAGCGATAGTTCATTGAGACACGGAAGGCAGAAGGTTATTATATATATATATATATAGTTCCCCTCATTCATTCCCCCGTGTAATTCATTCTGCTTCTTTAAATCAGCTGCCTCTCCAGGCCACGCCCTCATTCAGGCGGCCTACTTAAGCAGCCTCAGCTCACTACTCATTCTCTCCATGCTGAGCTGTCAAGCAGCTCGTGCGGCGTCCCCCACCTCCCCGTAAGGCTGTCCCAGAACATCCGGGGTTCGAATGTTCTGGGACAAATTAATGAACAAGTGACAGCTAACGAGCTAACGAGCTACACTCTCGTCTTAGCTGCCTTTCGTACAGGTACTCACAATTACCATGTTTTGGCTGCTTGAGAAATCATGGCTCATTTTTATGGAATGATGAGCTCGGAAATCAGCTGTTTTCACGGAGCACACGTGTGTGTGTGTGTGTGTGTGTGTGTGTGTGTGTGTGTGTGTGTGTGTGTGTGTGTGTGTGTGTGTGTGTGTGTGTGTGTGTGTGTGTGTGTGTGTGTGTGTGTGTGTGTGTGTGTGTGTGTGTGTGTGTGTGTGTGTGTGTGTGTTGGGAGAGACGAGAGAGATTCATAAAGAGAGGGCGCTGCGCTCTCTTCAGCGCTGCGCTAATCATGTTCAAGGCGGATATCTCGTGTTGAATTGCAGCCTGGTTAAAAGCACTCGGAGAAATTAATTAATTGGAAACAAATGGTTCGGATGTTCGCTCGAAAATTCCTGCCGAAGTTCGAGTCCTAAAAACAGGGCTAGGGTACAGCATTACCTCCCCGGCCTCCTCCCTGTAGTTCTTAGTCCAGGGGTTATTATGGGATATTATTGGATTGTTTGCGATTGTGTAGATTAATTGTGTTGAATCATGTGTTGATGTGTTATTACTGTGTATTGTTGTTCATGGGTTATTGTATCTTTGGCTCTGCTCTGGGGGGTCGTTGATACCTGTGTCTCGGTGCACAGATTATCTGATATCACATGAGCAGAGCCACACCGCCATACTAACATGCAATAGCTCTGCAATAAATGGTTTATGGTCAATCTGAGCTGAAGTGTCTCAATGAACTGATATTAATATTAGAAGTTGGCCCTTATCTGTTGTTCCACCTGCACGGTCGGGGACCCCCTGGAGCACCCTCAAGGACGCCTGGGCATCCTTCAACATGTTTGTTGTTTTGGGGGTAAACGGGGAGGGTGTTGCACAAGCATGGAGGCTCTGTTGTACAGTCACTCGTTGTGTGTTGCTGCCCTGGACCTGAGGGCATGATGCTCCTCTGTTCTCCAATGACCTGCTGCTCCTCTGTTCCCCAATGACCTGCACATTCATCTCACACGTGAGGACAACCTGACAGAGGGCCATCAGAGGTCTTTCAGTTGCCTTCTTTGTCCTTGAATCCACTCTACACTCGCACACACACACACACACAGACAAAGCACCCTACGTTGGACAGTTGATGGAAGTGTTGTCCTGTGCGTGTGTGTCACCTCACCTGTATGTGTCAGTCTCTGTGTCTGTCCGTCTGTTTGACTGTGCTAGCGTGTGTGTGTGCACACATGCACAGTGGAGGACGCACACACCTTTTCATGCATATGCATACTTTACTCCCGAGAGAGTTACTCTACCTGTGTGCGATTGTGTGTGTGTGTGTACACTGTACAGGTATGTGTGCATCAGTGCACGCTCTAGTGCGTGTGTGAGATTTATTATGAGAGTCAGCTGTGTGATGAATGCTGATGGCGGCTAAACCCTCCTCAGCACAGTGGTGGAGACCTTGGGTCAGATTCATATTCCGCTACATATTTTATGTCGTCTCTGGAGTGCGTTAGATTTGGCTTAGCGGCCGTGCCGACTCAGTGGTTTTCTTCTGTCCATTCCTGATGTCCTCCATTCATTCTTATCACCTCTTCTACTTCCATCCCCCCTGGATGTCTCCACAATGGTGGCCATAATCTATGTATCCCCCACGCTGTCTATTCTTCTGTCTCTCTCTCTCTCTCTCTCTCTCTCTCTCAGTCTCTCTCTCTCTCTCTCTCTCTCTCTCTCTCTCTCTCTCTCTCTCACTCTCTCTCGCTCTCTCTCTCTCTCTCTCTCTCTCTCTCTCTGTCTCTCTCAGTCTCTCTCTCTCTCTCTCTCTCTCTCTCTCTCTCTCTCTCTCTCTCTCTCTCTCTCTCTCTCTCTCTCTCTCTCTCTCTCTCTCTCTCTCTCTCTCTCTCTCTCTCTCTCTCTTTGCCTTAGGGCTGCAACTATGGGCTATTTTCTTTGCGATTATTCTATTGACTTTTTAGATTCATTGAATCCTATGTTTGTAAACACATTTTTTTTAGATATATAGCCTATCCACGACTTAATTAGGCTTGATTGAGGCTTAATTTTAGGCTTAATTGATGCTGTGTTTTCGAGCTTATACTGTAGATCGGTCATCTTATACTGTAGATCGGTCATCTTATACTGTAGATCGGTCATCTTATACTGTAGATCGGTCATCTTATACTGTAGATCGGTCATCTTATACTGTAGATCGCTCATTTTATTTTTTTCTCAGCTTTTTAAATTATTTTGCGAATCTGTGAAATGTTCTACCCATTATTATATTAACCCATTTTGGGCGGGAACCCCTTTTGGTGTTTTAAACATTATGTTATAATTTAGCTATTGAAAAATAGCAGATCTACAAGCTCATAGCGCGCCTCCGAGTGGCCCGCTACGAGCTTGTAGGTCTGCTATTTTTGAAAAATCGTGAAAATATTTATTTCAGAAAACTGGAGGATTTAGAAGGTTTTTTTATTTAATTTCGAGGTCAGGCCTAAATGGGTAAAATTCTGGATCATTGTGTATAATCCATTAACACTGTTGTACGCCTCCTCTCTGTCCTCCTCTCTCCTCCCTCCTCCCTCCTCTCTGTCCCTCCTCTCTGTCCTCCTCTCTCCTCCCTCCTCTCTGTCCTCCTCTCTCCTCCCTCCTCTCTGTCCTCCTCTCTCCTCCCTCCTCTCTGTCCCTCCTCTCTGTCCCCTCCTCTCTGTCCTCCTCTCTCCTCCCTCCTCTCTGTCCCTCCTCTCTGTCTCTCCTCTCTGTCCTCCTCTCTCCTCCCTCCTCTCTGTCCCTCCTCTCTGTCCCCTCCTCTCTGTCCTCCTCTCTCCTCCCTCCTCTCTGTCCCTCCTCTCTGTCTCTCCTCTCTGTCCTCCTCTCTCCTCCCTCCTCTCTGTCCCTCCTCTCTGTCCCCACCTCTCTGTCCTCCTCTCTGTCCTCCTCTCTGTCCCCACCTCTCTGTCCCTCCTCTCTGTCCCCACCTCTCTGTCCCCTCCTCTCTGTCCTCCTCTCTGTCCTCCTCTCTGTCCCTCCTCTCTGTCCCTCCTCTCTGTCCCCTCCTCTCTGTCCCTCCTCTCTGTCCTCCTCTCCTCCCTCCTCTCTGTCCCTCCTCTCTGTCCCTCCTCTCTGTCCCTCCTCTCTCCTCCCTCCTCTCTGTCCCTCCTCTCTGTCCCACCAGAGCCTGCATCAACCAGCACCTGATGAACAACAAGGACTGTTTCTTCTGCAAGGCCACCATCACAGGAGTTGAAGACTACAGCAAACCCGCCGGCTCCTCCTAACCCGCCGGCTCACCCGCATACGGACGCACATGCATAACTCTCTATGTATAACAGCATGCCTTGTATGCACGGTACGGTAGGGCACATGATTATACAAACAGCCACACAGTACAGTACAATAATACTGAATGAGACGTGAAGAGAACTGTGCAGCACCGTGTGTGTGAGACACACACACACATTATATATTCACTGGCAGCACAGCCCTTTTCATGGATGTTATTCACTCCTAACTATCCTAAGCCTCACGACACTTTAGGTCAACGCAAAGAATTGTGAGGTTTGTTGTATGTTTATGTGTATCTGTGGTCTCTGTCCTACTGCCACCTACTGTCCATTTATTATATTACACAGTGGGTGAAAAAAACACACCCCTTAAGGCTAAACCCCACCCATCAGAGGTGTGGCTACCAGAGGTACCTCTGGCCTGAAAGACGTCTGTAGGTACCTACCAATGTCAGCCCGGAATAGACCAAGGGAATCCCACTGTATATGCATTTGTGTGTGTTTGTGTGCTTCTATCTTTTTGTCTGTCTGTCTGTCTCTCTGTCAGTCTGTCTGTCTCTCCATCTCTCTCTCTCTTTCTGACTGAGACTGAGAAGAAGGTACTGTACCCGGTGATGGTGTTGTTAGCACTCGTCCAGCAGGACTATTCAGCTGCCATCATCCCAACACTACATACAGTAGCATCTCCATGTACTGTATGGCTAGCAAGGACAATTTCCCACTTAGCCACATCAGAAAACTACTACTACTACTACTAGTACTACTACTACTAGTACTACCAACTACTACAGTACTCCCCCCGGTGTTAATGAACACAGACTACGTCGTCGTGATGGACTGCTTCATGACGGCGTGTTTTAAGGGAAAGGTGGGAGGAACTCACTTTGCTGGAGGCCAAGAATGACGTCCTCACCAGACAAGGAAAGTCATAAACATCGCATCAGTTACACAGCAAAAGGACAAATAAGTGAGACATAAGTGTGTGTGTGTGTGTGTGTGTGTGTGTGTGTGTGTGTGTGTGTGTGTGTGTGTGTGTGTGTGTGTGCGTGTGCATGTGCGTGTGCGTACCTTCTTATCACCAAATATAATCACAGTCACAATCACAGTGACAAATCTATAAAATGTTTATAATGTGCGCGTGTATGTTTGCGCACTTCTGTGGTTTTGTGTGTGTGAAGACGAGTTTTGGGGAGTTTCATAGAGAATGTCACAGGCGCAGCCTAACAGGCGCAGCCTAGGGAAGACGCAGCCTAGGGAAAACACCAGTTGTGTTGTATAAGATATGATACGGTTTTGGAGGTTCTGTAATCTGTATGCTAAGAATTAACTGGGGGGAAAAAAATATTTAAGATATGCGCAACACATTGTCAAAGGGGAATCGAAATAAGCTTAATTTTTTTACATTAGCTGAATAGATTCACAGCATTTTATTTGCATTGTTTTAACATGGTGACACGTTAGCAAGAAGTTGGGGAAAACAGACCCTTTAACAACGTGTCATATCAAGAGCACTAAAAATAGAATAAACATAACAATGAAGCCGTTTTTTTTGTTTTCTTTTAAATTGGTTTGTTCTTTTTATTTTTTATTTTTTTAATCTTTCGGATTTTGTACCCCATTATGTCCGCCATGGTACATCCCGTCCCCCACAAAGTAAAATCCTTGTAGGTAACAAGTCTGTGACCCCCTTTTCCACCGGTTGGTTGAACCGGTTCAGTTCTTTTTGGTTCTTAGTCCATGAGCCAGAGCTCCAAAATTGGTGGGAAAAACTAGACCTATATGAAATTGTTTATAGGATCAATGCAAGAACATTAATACATGATAAGCCTTCCACAGTAGTAGCTTTTTCATATTTTCGATTATTTTGCCTATTTTCCTACATAATGCCTAATTTGCATATTTAAAAATGTAAAATTTGTATAATACAATAAATCATTGTCTTCGTGTAAGTACTCAATTGGGGAAGTTTAATGGTGAAAACAATCTAATATAGGTGTGGTTTTGCTCCACTCAAGTCATAATTAACGTTCCAATTTTGGAGCTCTGGCTCATGGACTAAGAACCAAAAAGAACTGAACCGGTTCCCATTGGGAACCAGTCGGTGGAAAAGGGGCCAGAGAGTAAATTTGGACCCAAATGGATTCAGGTTTTATCTTTTAATCTCAGAGATATGCTTAATTTATATGAAAATAACCGATCAATAAGCTTATCTGCCTCATCACGACTTTATACTTGGGCTATTTTCATCCGTGAGTATAAATTGCCACTGACGATGTGTGTGTGCCGTGCACACTATTTCTGTCTTTTCTGCTTTCACAACAACCTCCACTTGAGATCATGTCTGACGTCCATATTCTATCCTATTCTATACGTGCTATTCCCAACCTGTGGGCTGTGACGATTTTGGCAAGTGGGCCCCCAAATAATTGGCAAAACACTACGATTTTAATGATAATATAACATTTATAATTGTTGTTATGTAGAAAAATGTACTTTATTCTTTCATTTTTTTAAGCGAACTTTATTCAAAGAGTACCCATGACATTGTATTCAAGTTTACAAACTCTTACAACTCATTGGTTTCATATTTTCTCCCACAACTTCCTTCCACCCCTCCCCAATCCTCCCCAACCATCCACCATATCCTTCCCCAGAAGGCCGGACAACCAATATACAATATGTATACAATCCAATAAATTGGGTACATAATTTTAAGACACAAAAAGAAACTTAACGTTCCACCAAACTTATTATGCACAATATGCAGTAACACAAAGAATTGATTGATTGATTGATTGATTGATTGATTGATTGATCGTTGATTGAGTTTAAAGACCTAGTGAAATGAAAAATTGGAAAAAAAATGTAGACCATATTCGGAGTCATAGCTAACAATGGATGCCAAAACAATGGGAACATTTCCAATTTTGTGTAGTTTTTTATCAAAAGTACATAAAAATGGAATTTGAATTACTTCCTTTGGGTTTTATTCCTATCTCTGCGTGTGTCCAAACACAGCTGCTTCTGATTACAGAACTACTCCCATTCAAGATGACATCCAGACAGTGTATTACTCATTTTAAACTTAATCAGCACGCTAAAATATGTATCTGAAAACATTATAGGTTAGAAATAAGCCATGAGCTTTGCTGCCTGTCCCTCTGTCTGTCCCTCTGTCTGTCTGTCTGTCCCTCTGCCTGTCCCTCTGTGACTTTGTAAACAAACAATCTGCATGCATATGCACGCGTCCCATAGCCTGAAGGGATGCGACGTTCTGCGACCTTTCAGAGACCTTTCAACGTCAAAATAAAATGCCCATATTTTTCATTTCCCTAGGTCTTTAAATAATATATAACCGTGGAGACACGACAGGAGACGTGGGAGTTGATGTTCCCTATAGAACGCACGCACGCACACACACACACACACACACACACACACGCACACACACGCGCGCGCACACACACACACACACACACACACACACACACATACACACACACAAATACAAATATAGCCAGCCAGTCCCATACCGCCAGACCTGTCCATCATATGATCCATTGGTAATGCCTGGCCATCTGTCTCCGCGACAGCTGCCTCTCAGCCATGGGAACACAGCACAGTAATGGAAAGTAAAAGGTGACTTTGGGTGCGTTAGGATTGGCTCACCCCATTGGCTCGCACCAGATGGGTGGCGCCTGCACCACAGACGCTGGATTTAAATAGAAGGACACATCACTTCCCCAAGTATCACAGTATCCGTTTCAAATTAGGTGACACTTTTAAGTTAAAAAAAATGAATTTTGTTTGTATTTTATAAAAATGTTTTTTGTCGTTTGTTTCATTTTCATATCTCTATGGGGAAAGTTTTAATATACATTTTATATGTAGCTACTAACTAACCACTTACATGATATAATTGTTTACTAAAGTGCAGCAGACCCACCACGGGTTAGGCTGACCAAAACAACCGCTCTAAACTGTCTGACTAATGTGCAGAATGCAACGTAATACTGTACCCACCAAAGAAAAAATATTGTATTACTGTATTACATAAATTACAGGTCTCTCATCTGCGCTGCAAGACTGTCTGAGAACATGTGAATACATTAACAACTTGAAGGCTTATTGCTTTTTCTTTTTTTTCCCACTAACTTGAGTGACCTCCAATATTGCTTAATGGTTTTCAGAAGAGCTGTTTTGGACTTACTATTTTGCCTCTGGACATTTTTACAGAAGGTTGTTTTGAACTGCCAATTCTTGGGAATTTGTTGAGGATTATTGTTTGATTCTTGATTTCTTTGCTTGGTCTTGACAGCTTTTTTCATGTGAAGTAGTTTGATGTTGCTGTGTGCAATTCTGGATGATGTATGCAGTTCTGTAGTATGGATGGAGAATTGTCTGTCTCTAAGAAAGCTGGCCCAATGATAGATGAATTTGGTAATGCTTACCATACTGTTAACGAAGACATTACACTCGGCTAAGTAGATACTAGCTACTGTAGTTAAAGGAGCATTCAGTGATTTGGAAAACCACCCAGTCCGCCCCGGTAACAAAATGTGCACATGCACGCTCTACAGTGGGGGGAAGTGCAACAGACCAACAGCACATGCACCAAGGCCCGCCCCCACTCGATCATGATTGGAGGAAGGCCCCACTCATCCTGATTGGATGAAGGTTTTGCCACCCGCCACCAAAACTGAAACTAGGGTTTTTTGACCCCAGGGGCTCACTGGGGACAGGGAGGAACTCCTTATATGGTCAGCACACTCTATAGTAGGGAGGATTATCCAGAAAAAAAGAAAAAATAAGTGATATTTGAATTAAGTCAAATCACTGAATATACCTTTAAATGACTTTCTGTCATACCAGAGTGGCTCATTCTGGTACAACCACATTTGTAAAATGTAATTTGAATTGGCCTCTAGCAACTCAATCATTTTGTATCATATTCAGTCTGAGCGGAAAGGTCGGTCAGTCAATTTGGGTCAAAGTCTCCCAGGAGGGACAGAAACTTTTTACCTTGAACCTTCTAGGGTCTGATAGTTTTAGACTAGTTTGATTTTTTTGTTTTGTTTGAGTTTTTC
Organism: Electrona antarctica; assembly: GCF_951216825.1. NCBI lineage: Eukaryota > Metazoa > Chordata > Actinopteri > Myctophiformes > Myctophidae > Electrona > Electrona antarctica. The sequence goes on along the minus strand of NC_136790.1, from coordinate 2,284,313 downwards.
CCCAAGTATTTAGTCATTACTTCCGGTACACACATCAAAATATTGCATGTTTGAAATGTTAAACCTAGAAACCTTTCAAGTAGCCTAGTAGAGGTGAGGTAGATTTATATCAGATGTAAATGTAAAGTTACACTGAACGTCCAAAATCACAAGTGTTATTCATGGCTATGATCTGGCAATTTACAACTTGCAGTGAATGAATATTTGATCATTATTACATGCATAAAATAGGGACGTCGGACGTGGGATTAATCTCATTCTCTTTTTGCACTTTTTGTGAGTTGCGCTGGAAAAATTACATAACTTAAACTTTGTAGGCTACAACTCACTCAGTGTGGAGAGCGGCCGCCTCTTCCCAAAAAATGACCTCTTCTGCGAGATGTAATGTCATCATTTCAACAAGATTACGATATATCAGAGATGACATTTTTCACTTTGGCAATGAGCAGCGACATTCATAAAAGTAGTTTGAGCTCCGGTGCCTCATTTGCTTCATTGCTTTGTAATAATGTTCAGTGTTATGAGCCAGAAAATGGGCCTACAAACCTGTAAAACGACTTGGATATTGTCACACCATTAGCATCTAATTCTCTTATCAAATGATTCTACTGCAATCGTTTCAGTTCGACTATTTTGCAGTAAAGCAGTGGGCAGCAGTTTGCAACCGTGGCAGCATTTGGGGTTCCAGGAGATGTCAATTGCCACTCCCTATAGCTAGGCTAGCTATCACATTTAACCTACAAATTAAGGGATTTTATTCATATTTCTGCCACTTTTCTTTTTTACAAATTAATTAATTTTAGATTCTTCTAGGCGCCTCTTTTTCTTTTTTCCTTTTTTTGGAAAATAGCACATCTACAAGCTCACAACACATCGCATCGTGTTGATGCGTCGTGAGCTTGTAGATCTGCTATTTTTGAAATCGGGATTAAGTGTAAGTATGAAATGACGCCTCTGGCAGTTTACAATATGTGACAACATGGGGTTCTAATGGATATCGATGACTACAGTAGGGTTGTAATATATGGGCTTATGAGTTGACAGTGGGAACACGCTGTTGAAATTGTGGCTAATGGCTAATGTTTTCAGTCTTTTGTGTGTGTGTGTGTGTGTGTGTGTGTGTGTGTGTGTGTGTGTGTGTGTGTGTGTGTGTGTGTGTGTGTGTGTGTGTGTGTGTGTGTGTGTCTTTTGTGTGTGTGTGCATGCGTCGTTGCGTGCACACTTGTTTGAGGGAATTAACCATTTTAACTGATGGCGGTACTGACATAACATAATAGGTCTACTGTTTGTTTGTTTTTTGGGGGGTTTACAGAACACTTATGTCTAAGCGCTGGTCAGAGGATCTTTTTACGCTGTGCAAAACATTATTACAGACTGTTATATATGTTGTGTTTATGGCGGGCCGGTTTGGAGAGGGGGTGGGGGGGGTGTGTGGCTTATTGCTTTCTATTTCTCCTTTGTGAGTGAGAGTGCACATTATATCAATGATGTAACTGCATTAAATTATTTACCCTAAGCCAAAGGTCTGTCCTGTGTGTTTTCATTTGGGAGCTAAGAGTCAAGAGAGGGAGGTGGAAGGAGAGGGAGGTGGAAGAGAGGGAGGTGGAAGGAGAGGGAGGTGGAAGGAGGTGGAAGGAGAGGGAGAGGGAGGTGGAAGGAGAGGGAGGTGGAAGGAGAGGGAGAGGGAGGTGGAAGGAGAGGGAGAGGGAGGTGGAAGGAGAGGGAGAGGGAGGTGGAAGGAGAGGGGCTAAGAGTTAAGAGAGGGAGGTGGAAGGAGAGGGAGGTGGAAGGAGAGGGAGAGGGAGGTGGAAGGAGAGGGGCTAAGAGTCAAGAGAGGGAGGTGGAAGGAGAGGGAGAGGGAGGTGGAAGGAGAGGGAGAGGGAGGTGGAAGGAGAGGGGCTAAGAGTCAAGAGAGGGAGGTGGAAGGAGAGGGAGGTGGAAGGAGAGGGGCTAAGAGTCAAGAGAGGGAGGTGGAAGGAGAGGGAGGTGGAAGGAGAGGACTGAGGGCAAGAAAACGGTGACAGAGGAAGAATGAGAATCCATAAGAGACATGGGGAGAATTTCACTTAAAGGGAAACAAAACCGTTGGTTTTGTCATTTCTGTTCTCTAAAAGTTAAACCTTCAAAAGGGTTCAGAACTGCAGCCTCACTCCCAATCTTCCGCCGTAGTCTGAAAACCCACCTCTTCAGACTCCACCATGGCCCGTAGCACTTGTCCTAGCCTAGCCCCTTAGATAGCACATTATGTAGACTTAGATATTATTTTAAACAGACTTATAGCTTGTTACGTAGACAGCTCTAGAATTGCACTTTATGTAGTCATAGCACTTTATAGTACACATGTATAATATATTATATAGTATAGTATGTATAGTTTACATAGATACTCCACTGTTACGTTCTTAGATTACGCATGATTCATGATAACTACTTTTTATATATGTGATGTATGCCATGCTTTTGTTATTGCTTAATGTAAATCGCTCTGGATTAAGAGCGTCTGCTAAATGCCTAAATTGTAAATTGTAAAATTGTTAAAACAGGGTCATCAGCACTGCAGTCTGTTATAGTACCACCATGAGGCCGGTCTGAAGACTGGGCCAAAACCTAATCCCCATCCACGGCCATTCTGGCCTGGCAGAGATGATTACAAAGAGTTAATGAATTTAGTGCCAATGTTCAAGCATTGACAATAGTGTTGACTCATGCCTGTAATCTTGTTACCTGCAGCTGTGTTGTTTACATAATATAATATAATAGTGTAGGCCTACTATGGTCAGCTTCCATGACCTTGGGTGGCCGCAGCTTAGTGGATAGAGATGCCGTCTGGTCACCGGGACGCCTCTTGCGGTGGCATAGCCAGGATTTAGATTGTGGGTGGGAGAAATGACGGTGCAAATGGGACCCACCGTGATAAGAAAAATATATTTAAAATGGGCTACAAGTGCAATATATATATCACAAAACAAAAACAAAAAAATACAAGCCTCACTGGCCGCAAGTATTATAATTCTTCTATTCTTTAAATGTTTGAAAAGGAGTACGGAGAAGTAAACAACGTATATATAACCCTACCCCTTTATTACTGGTCATTCAGCGTCATCGCTTGACGTCAGTACATACCAAATGATCACAACAGGTATTTCAGATACCAAATGATCACAACAGGTATTTCAGATACCAAATGATCACAACAGGTATTTCAGATACCAGTTGTCCATTCTCAAAGAAGCACAGGTTAGACAGCATTACATTATATGGTACGAACGCAGGTATAATGACGTCCTTCACAAACTGTTGAATTCAAATTAAAAATTGCATTTACAACAGCACACAAAGTTAATAAATCAAATAATCAAACAAGTGCAACCAAAAGCCTGTTCTCCTCGATCAATATAGAGCGTCGCAGTCCCGCCCCCTACCATGGCCCAGGAAATGATTCTCCGTTCATTTTCCTCATAGACATTTCAGAAAGTATTTCTATAAAGACGTTTACGCCGCGGACAAAGCCAACTCGAGTCGTGACAAATCATGACAACAAACACAATTTTTTGGGCCGAACAAATAATTAGAAAGAAGAAGAAAACGGCAGGTTACAACACTTTTTTTGTTGTTTTTCTTCTTTGTAATTATTTGTTTGGTCCAAAATATTGTTTGTGTTGTCATGAGTTGTCACGACTCGAGTTGGCTTTGTCCGTGGCGTAACCGTCTTTAAATAAATACTTTAAGAAATGTCTATGGGAAAAATGCATTGGGATTCATTTCCTGGGCCATGGTAGGGGGCGGCACTGCGACTATAGTGGTCTACTACAGCATGAAACAACAGTGCTTCCAAGTGCAAACATGTTAAATCTCCTCAAACGCTAGGAGACAAACCTTTTTTTTGGTGACTCATTTAATTTTGTTTGTGTAACATAGGTGTTGTTGATGAGGGCATGAATTGTCCACTTGCCCAGTCATCAATCTTGTGTTTAATCACCGCAGCTTGCCCAGCTCTGGCTACACTTCTGCTCTTGGCACCGGTACTGTATGTGTGTGAAAGTGTCCCTAAGAAAGACAGATGAACAGCTTCCCCTGAGCATCATGACCATCTGGACAGCCAGATGACTGAAAGGTGAAAGCCCCTCCCCCATTCCCTGTGTACAGTTCTTATCGGATTTATTCACCTTTCGATTTGAAAAGCAATTGTTTGTAGTTGGGAGGAAACCACCTCACTCCATTTTTATTGATTGATTTATTTAGGTTATTGATTTTTTTTTCTCCATAAATCAGCGCTATTGAACACCCTTTATGTCTGTGTGTTGGTTAAAAGAATATGTAGCCCATGTTGTGTAATGGCATCATCATGGGGCGGCTGTGGCTCAGGAGGTAGAGCAGGTCGTCCAATGATCCATGGGTCGGCGGTTCGAATCCCGGCTCCTCCTGTCTACATGTTGAAGTGTCCTTGGGCAAGACACTGAACCCCAAATTGCTCCCGATGTGCTGGTTGGTACCTTGCATGGCTTCCGCCACCATCGGTGTGTGAATGTGTGTGTGAATGGGTGAATGTAATGCACAATCTATGTAAAGCGCTTTGGATAAAGGCGCTATATAAATGCACCATTTACCATTTATTATGCCCGTGGATATACAGAGTGAACTTAACAATGATAAATTAATATGATAATACCTTGTAAATAATCACACACATGAATTATGTTTGTTATTTACAGCTAGGTAGAGTAGTGGGGCGAGATGGAAAATGGGCGAGCGTACCTGTTACCCTCTATAGACCCCTGGGGGACCCCAGTACAGACCCCTGGGGGACCCCACCCTCTATAGACCCCTGGGGGACCCCAGTACAGACCCCTGGGGGACCCCACTACAGACCCCTGGGGGACCCCAGTCAACACATTCTATAGTGTTTAAGTGGTTTTGAATAGCCCATAATCACTGGGTGATGATATCTGTCAGACTGCTGGCATCCTATCGGTTACAGCTCTGTATCCATTACAGCTCATTAATATGGGATATAATATTTGACAAGCAGAGGGAGACCAACTTGGAATCAGAAGGATCCCGGTTCAATCCATGGTATTGACTATGGCTATTATGTGTCTAAAGCCTGGTTTAAATAGCCTACTTCACCACACTACAGTGTTGGGCGCTGACCGTCGAAGATCTACTGTATAAGCCCACATCGCGTTGTAGACTTGCATATTGTGCTATGTTTGCCATGCGACACTGTTGTATGATGATGAAGCATCCTTTCGCAAGACACTGAAACCCTAATGGTTAATAATGCACATTGGAAAAAGTGCTGTGGAGTATGGCACCATATAAATGCATCATTTACCATTTACGAGGACTTGTGATAAAAGAGCGAGTTTGTCAGGCTTGTAAAAATGATTGTGTCAGCTCCTGTTCCACACATAAGAAACTTGTATTTTAACTCGATGAGAAAAAGAGATTGCGCATCAGCAATGGTTTTCAGTGGAGTGTGACACGTAAACTCTTGTATACATCAAAAAGTATGAATTGAAAAAATCCCCAAAAGGTAGCACATCTAAAAATGTAAAAAATGGTACTCGCATTTCTACTTTTTGTGTGGCGCAACCACTCCCTTACGGAGCTATGTGTGTGGCTGGGTGGGTGTCTGGGTGGGTATGAGCATGAAAACAGCACGGTTGTTTTTCACCACCTGTGCGCAACCTAACACACACACAAACACACACGCACATATTAACTGTATATATGATGATTTCGGGTGTGCCAGTACAGTACAGGGACAGTACAGTACAGTACAGTAGAGGGACCGCCACACTGTAACTGTCTTTTGTTTGTCACTCTGTCAACCGTTTCGGACGCAGGGAGGCACGCCGGAACAGGCCCGGCCCCCTGGGCACGTTCCTGGGGGTCTGGAGCTTCCAGCGTGTCTTGAGTGTACAGGGTTTGATGAGGTCAGATCAACATATGGAAATGTCAGAACAGGTCAGTTCCATACATGGAGATCTAAGGGTGGCAGCGGGGGGCAGTGTCTTGAGTGTACAGGGTTTGATGAGGGAGCAGGTAGCGTTTGAGGTCAGATGTAGAGTTGCTGGCCGGCTCCATATATGCAGATCTAGGTGATGATCCAGTCTTCTCCATGTATGGCTAACCAGGGTTTGATGAGATCAGTGTTGTGATCTTCATATATGGAGACGGCCATATTTGGAGTGTGTCACGAGGCGTGATTGACTAACGGACATATATGGTGGCGTGACTGACTGAGGAACAACAGGTTTAGCAGGTTTTCAACAAAGGGTCAGAGTTCACCTACAGCTGAAATCTCAAAGCAATCAGCAAGGTCCAATCACTTGTATGTAAAAACAAACACTGATTTGAATGATTAGTTACAGACAATTTATATATCTCAAATTGCCTGTAACTAATTATTCAAATAACACACACACACACACACACACTGTCTCACACACACACACACACACACACACACACTGTCACACACATGATCCAGCAAACAGTGCAGGGCCAAAAAGCATGTTAAGCTATAGACATCATTCAGTCCATTGGGTCACGGGTGTCATAGTATTGAATGTGTATATCCACTGCATTTCTCTTTGGGACAGTTTCTTTAGAATATCACCCCCTCTGAATGGTGACGAATCAGCCTACAGGGCCGAGGTGGCAGCCCTCGTAGACTGGTGCACTTCGAATAACCTTATCCTAAACCTGGCTAAGACCAGAGATTATGCCCCCATCCCTGGTTATCGATGACCAGCCTGTCGAAAGGGTCGACAGTTTTAAATTCCTTGGCACCACTATATGCTGCTCCCTGAAATGGGAAGTTAACACTAGTACGCCTCTTAAAGAAGTTCGGTGTGACTGGGGAGGCGTTGGTTCACTTCTACAGAGCCACTGTGGAGAGTGTCCTCGTCTTCTCAGTCTCAGTGTGGTATGGAAACACCACCGTCTTAGAGAGGAAACAGCTGGAAAGGGTGGTACGCACAGCGTCAAAAATCATTGGCCTCGACCTCCAATCCGTCTCCTCTATCTACACCATACGCTCTAAGCGCAGGATGCAGAAGGTGATTTCCGACCCCTCTCACCCTGCCGGCTCTCTTTTCGCACCCCTGCCCTCAGGTAAGAGACTGTCTCTAAAGTGCAACACCTCCCCTTTAAGAACAGCACTTATCCTCAGGTAAGAGACTGTCTCTAAAGTGCAACACCTCCCCTTTAAGAACAGCACTTATCCTCAGGTAAGAGACTGTCTCTAAAGGGCAACACCTCCCCTTTAAGAACAGCACTTATCCTCAGGTAAGAGACTGTCTCTAAAGTGCAACACCTCCTGCTTTAAGAACAGCACTTATCCTCAGGTAAGAGACTGTCTCTAAAGTGCAACACCTCCTGCTTTAAGAACAGCACTTATCCTCAGGTAAGAGACTGTCTCTAAAGTGCAACACCTCCCCTTTAAGAACAGCACTTATCCTCAGGTAAGAGACTGTCTCTAAAGTGCAACACCTCCTGCTTTAAGAACAGCGCTTATCCTCAGGTAAGAGACTGTCTCTAAAGTGCAACACCTCCCCTTTAAGAACAGCACTTATCCTCAGGTAAGAGACTGTCTCTAAAGTGCAACACCTCCCCTTTAAGAACAGCACTTATCCTCAGGTAAGAGACTGTCTCTAAAGTGCAACACCTCCCGCTTTAAGAACAGCACTTATCCTCAGGTAAGAGACTGTCTCTAAAGTGCAACACCTCCCCTTTAAGAACAGCACTTATCCTCAGGTAAGAGACTGTCTCTAAAGTGCAACACCTCCTGCTTTAAGAACAGCACTTATCCTCAGGTAAGAGACTGTCTCTAAAGTGCAACACCTCCGCTTTAAGAACAGCACTTATCCTCAGGTAAGAGACTGTCTCTAAAGTGCAACACCTCCCCTTTAAGAACAGCACTTATCCCGAGGCTGTTCGCCTCCTGAATGCTGACCCTCTTTTCACTCGCACTTTACAGCATGAAGCTGCTTTGTAACTGCGATGTATTGCTATTTATTTATTCAACATGAATTGTAACGTTTTGCATTCTTCTTATTTATTGGTCCCCCTCATATGGTAAATAAATGGTAAATGGTGCATTTATATAGCGCCTTTATCCAAGGCGCTTTACATAGATTGTGCATTACATTCACCCATTCATACACCGATGGCAGCGGAAACCATGCAAGGCACCAACTAGTACATCGGGAGCAATTAGGGGTCCAGTGTCTTGCTCAAGGACACTTCGACAGTAACTCTGGGGGAGCCCGGGTTCGAACTGGCAACCTTACGGTTACCATCCAGGAACTCTACCCCTGAGCCACCGCCGCCCATATGATGTTTGTACTTTTGTATCTTGTTCTACTGTCTGAATATGTGATGTGAATATGTGTCTGTCTGTATGTCTGTTTTTAGTGCACTGAAACAAATTCCAATCAACTCTGTTGACATGGAAATAAAGTCTTGAATCTTGATATAGGCATGTGTCGATTATCTCAACCCCACAGAATTTGAATGAAGAGATGAACCATGATTCCTGGATTATGGATTGTTTTTAAATGTTTGGGAACGTACTGTAGGTGGCGCAAGAGTGTCATGTCCACCACCAGGTACAGTAGCCGTATAGCAACACAGACATGTGCGTGGGGAGGGTTGATTACAGGGTTGGTAATTGGCATAACGATTACATTGGAAGAGAAGGGGGATTTTCTCCAAGAGAATATTGGGAGACAAGGGGGTAAAAATAATTGGCTACAAAAAAGGGAAAAAAAGAATACTGCTTTTTTTCTTCAGGGGAAACCACATTATTTGAATCCTGCCACCAGCTCATATGCAGCTCAAGGGCTGCAGGATGTTTTTTTTAACCTGGTTTAAAAGGAAAACAAGGCAGTGGCTCAGGGGTAGTGTGGCCGGTAGAGCAGCCGCTGGATGTGAACCTTGAGGTTCCCGGTTCAATCCTGGGCTCAGGGGTAGTGTGGCCGGTAGAGCAGCCGCTGGATGTGAACCTTGAGGTTCCCGGTTCAATCCTGGGCTCAGGGGTAGTGTGGCCGGTAGAGCAGCCGCTGGATGTGAACCTTGAGGTTCCCGGTTCAATCCTGGGCTCAGGGGTAGTGTGGCCGGTAGAGCAGCCGCTGGATGTGAACCTTGAGGTTCCCGGTTCAATCCTGGGCTCAGGGGTAGTGTGGCCGGTAGAGCAGCCGCTGGATGTGAACCTTGAGGTTCCCGGTTCAATCCTGGGCTCAGGGGTAGTGTGGCCGGTAGAGCAGCCGCTGGATGTGAACCTTGAGGTTCCCGGTTCAATCCTGGGCTCAGGGGTAGTGTGGCCGGTAGAGCAGCCGCTGGATGTGAACCTTGAGGTTCCCGGTTCAATCCTGGGCTCAGGGGTAGTGTGGCCGGTAGAGCAGCCGCTGGATGTGAACCTTGAGGTTCCCGGTTCAATCCTGGGCTCAGGGGTAGTGTGGCCGGTAGAGCAGCCGCTGGATGTGAACCTTGAGGTTCCCGGTTCAATCCTGGGCTCAGGGGTAGTGTGGCCGGTAGAGCAGCCGCTGGATGTGAACCTTGAGGTTCCCGGTTCAATCCTGGGCTCAGGGGTAGTGTGGCCGGTAGAGCAGCCGCTGGATGTGAACCTTGAGGTTCCCGGTTCAATCCTGGGCTCAGGGGTAGTGTGGCCGGTAGAGCAGCCGCTGGATGTGAACCTTGAGGTTCCCGGTTCAATCCTGGGCTCAGGGGTAGTGTGGCCGGTAGAGCAGCCGCTGGATGTGAACCTTGAGGTTCCCGGTTCAATCCTGGGCTCAGGGGTAGTGTGGCCGGTAGAGCAGCCGCTGGATGTGAACCTTGAGGTTCCCGGTTCAATCCTGGGCTCAGGGGTAGTGTGGCCGGTAGAGCAGCCGCTGGATGTGAACCTTGAGGTTCCCGGTTCAATCCTGGGCTCAGGGGTAGTGTGGCCGGTAGAGCAGCCGCTGGATGTGAACCTTGAGGTTCCCGGTTCAATCCTGGGCTCAGGGGTAGTGTGGCCGGTAGAGCAGCCGCTGGATGTGAACCTTGAGGTTCCCGGTTCAATCCTGGGCTCAGGGGTAGTGTGGCCGGTAGAGCAGCCGCTGGATGTGAACCTTGAGGTTCCCGGTTCAATCCTGGGCTCAGGGGTAGTGTGGCCGGTAGAGCAGCCGCTGGATGTGAACCTTGAGGTTCCCGGTTCAATCCTGGGCTCAGGGGTAGTGTGGCCGGTAGAGCAGCCGCTGGATGTGAACCTTGAGGTTCCCGGTTCAATCCTGGGCTCAGGGGTAGTGTGGCCGGTAGAGCAGCCGCTGGATGTGAACCTTGAGGTTCCCGGTTCAATCCTGGGCTCAGGGGTAGTGTGGCCGGTAGAGCAGCCGCTGGATGTGAACCTTGAGGTTCCCGGTTCAATCCTGGGCTCAGGGGTAGTGTGGCCGGTAGAGCAGCCGCTGGATGTGAACCTTGAGGTTCCCGGTTCAATCCTGGGCTCAGGGGTAGTGTGGCCGGTAGAGCAGCCGCTGGATGTGAACCTTGAGGTTCCCGGTTCAATCCTGGGCTCAGGGGTAGTGTGGCCGGTAGAGCAGCCGCTGGATGTGAACCTTGAGGTTCCCGGTTCAATCCTGGGCTCAGGGGTAGTGTGGCCGGTAGAGCAGCCGCTGGATGTGAACCTTGAGGTTCCCGGTTCAATCCTGGGCTCAGGGGTAGTGTGGCCGGTAGAGCAGCCGCTGGATGTGAACCTTGAGGTTCCCGGTTCAATCCTGGGCTCAGGGGTAGTGTGGCCGGTAGAGCAGCCGCTGGATGTGAACCTTGAGGTTCCCGGTTCAATCCTGGGCTCAGGGGTAGTGTGGCCGGTAGAGCAGCCGCTGGATGTGAACCTTGAGGTTCCCGGTTCAATCCTGGGCTCAGGGGTAGTGTGGCCGGTAGAGCAGCCGCTGGATGTGAACCTTGAGGTTCCCGGTTCAATCCTGGGCTCAGGGGTAGTGTGGCCGGTAGAGCAGCCGCTGGATGTGAACCTTGAGGTTCCCGGTTCAATCCTGGGCTCAGGGGTAGTGTGGCCGGTAGAGCAGCCGCTGGATGTGAACCTTGAGGTTCCCGGTTCAATCCTGGGCTCAGGGGTAGTGTGGCCGGTAGAGCAGCCGCTGGATGTGAACCTTGAGGTTCCCGGTTCAATCCTGGGCTCAGGGGTAGTGTGGCCGGTAGAGCAGCCGCTGGATGTGAACCTTGAGGTTCCCGGTTCAATCCTGGGCTCAGGGGTAGTGTGGCCGGTAGAGCAGCCGCTGGATGTGAACCTTGAGGTTCCCGGTTCAATCCTGGGCTCAGGGGTAGTGTGGCCGGTAGAGCAGCCGCTGGATGTGAACCTTGAGGTTCCCGGTTCAATCCTGGGCTCAGGGGTAGTGTGGCCGGTAGAGCAGCCGCTGGATGTGAACCTTGAGGTTCCCGGTTCAATCCTGGGCTCAGGGGTAGTGTGGCCGGTAGAGCAGCCGCTGGATGTGAACCTTGAGGTTCCCGGTTCAATCCTGGGCTCAGGGGTAGTGTGGCCGGTAGAGCAGCCGCTGGATGTGAACCTTGAGGTTCCCGGTTCAATCCTGGGCTCAGGGGTAGTGTGGCCGGTAGAGCAGCCGCTGGATGTGAACCTTGAGGTTCCCGGTTCAATCCTGGGCTCAGGGGTAGTGTGGCCGGTAGAGCAGCCGCTGGATGTGAACCTTGAGGTTCCCGGTTCAATCCTGGGCTCAGGGGTAGTGTGGCCGGTAGAGCAGCCGCTGGATGTGAACCTTGAGGTTCCCGGTTCAATCCTGGGCTCAGGGGTAGTGTGGCCGGTAGAGCAGCCGCTGGATGTGAACCTTGAGGTTCCCGGTTCAATCCTGGGCTCAGGGGTAGTGTGGCCGGTAGAGCAGCCGCTGGATGTGAACCTTGAGGTTCCCGGTTCAATCCTGGGCTCAGGGGTAGTGTGGCCGGTAGAGCAGCCGCTGGATGTGAACCTTGAGGTTCCCGGTTCAATCCTGGGCTCAGGGGTAGTGTGGCCGGTAGAGCAGCCGCTGGATGTGAACCTTGAGGTTCCCGGTTCAATCCTGGGCTCAGGGGTAGTGTGGCCGGTAGAGCAGCCGCTGGATGTGAACCTTGAGGTTCCCGGTTCAATCCTGGGCTCAGGGGTAGTGTGGCCGGTAGAGCAGCCGCTGGATGTGAACCTTGAGGTTCCCGGTTCAATCCTGGGCTCAGGGGTAGTGTGGCCGGTAGAGCAGCCGCTGGATGTGAACCTTGAGGTTCCCGGTTCAATCCTGGGCTCAGGGGTAGTGTGGCCGGTAGAGCAGCCGCTGGATGTGAACCTTGAGGTTCCCGGTTCAATCCTGGGCTCAGGGGTAGTGTGGCCGGTAGAGCAGCCGCTGGATGTGAACCTTGAGGTTCCCGGTTCAATCCTGGGCTCAGGGGTAGTGTGGCCGGTAGAGCAGCCGCTGGATGTGAACCTTGAGGTTCCCGGTTCAATCCTGGGCTCAGGGGTAGTGTGGCCGGTAGAGCAGCCGCTGGATGTGAACCTTGAGGTTCCCGGTTCAATCCTGGGCTCAGGGGTAGTGTGGCCGGTAGAGCAGCCGCTGGATGTGAACCTTGAGGTTCCCGGTTCAATCCTGGGCTCAGGGGTAGTGTGGCCGGTAGAGCAGCCGCTGGATGTGAACCTTGAGGTTCCCGGTTCAATCCTGGGCTCAGGGGTAGTGTGGCCGGTAGAGCAGCCGCTGGATGTGAACCTTGAGGTTCCCGGTTCAATCCTGGGCTCAGGGGTAGTGTGGCCGGTAGAGCAGCCGCTGGATGTGAACCTTGAGGTTCCCGGTTCAATCCTGGGCTCAGGGGTAGTGTGGCCGGTAGAGCAGCCGCTGGATGTGAACCTTGAGGTTCCCGGTTCAATCCTGGGCTCAGGGGTAGTGTGGCCGGTAGAGCAGCCGCTGGATGTGAACCTTGAGGTTCCCGGTTCAATCCTGGGCTCAGGGGTAGTGTGGCCGGTAGAGCGGCCGCTGGATGTGAACCTTGAGGTTCCCGGTTCAATCCTGGGCTCAGGGGTAGTGTGGCCGGTAGAGCGGCCGCTGGATGTGAACCTTGAGGTTCCCGGTTCAATCCTGGGCTCAGGGGTAGTGTGGCCGGTAGAGCAGCCGCTGGATGTGAACCTTGAGGTTCCCGGTTCAATCCTGGGCTCAGGGGTAGTGTGGCCGGTAGAGCAGCCGCTGGATGTGAACCTTGAGGTTCCCGGTTCAATCCTGGGCTCAGGGGTAGTGTGGCCGGTAGAGCAGCCGCTGGATGTGAACCTTGAGGTTCCCGGTTCAATCCTGGGCTCAGGGGTAGTGTGGCCGGTAGAGCAGCCGCTGGATGTGAACCTTGAGGTTCCCGGTTCAATCCTGGGCTCAGGGGTAGTGTGGCCGGTAGAGCAGCCGCTGGATGTGAACCTTGAGGTTCCCGGTTCAATCCTGGGCTCAGGGGTAGTGTGGCCGGTAGAGCAGCCGCTGGATGTGAACCTTGAGGTTCCCGGTTCAATCCTGGGCTCAGGGGTAGTGTGGCCGGTAGAGCGGCCGCTGGATGTGAACCTTGAGGTTCCCGGTTCAATCCTGGGCTCAGGGGTAGTGTGGCCGGTAGAGCGGCCGCTGGATGTGAACCTTGAGGTTCCCGGTTCAATCCTGGGCTCAGGGGTAGTGTGGCCGGTAGAGCGGCCGCTGGATGTGAACCTTGAGGTTCCCGGTTCAATCCTGGGCTCAGGGGTAGTGTGGCCGGTAGAGCGGCCGCTGGATGTGAACCTTGAGGTTCCCGGTTCAATCCTGGGCTCAGGGGTAGTGTGGCCGGTAGAGCAGCCGCTGGATGTGAACCTTGAGGTTCCCGGTTCAATCCTGGGCTCAGGGGTAGTGTGGCCGGTAGAGCAGCCGCTGGATGTGAACCTTGAGGTTCCCGGTTCAATCCTGGGCTCAGGGGTAGTGTGGCCGGTAGAGCAGCCGCTGGATGTGAACCTTGAGGTTCCCGGTTCAATCCTGGGCTCAGGGGTAGTGTGGCCGGTAGAGCAGCCGCTGGATGTGAACCTTGAGGTTCCCGGTTCAATCCTGGGCTCAGGGGTAGTGTGGCCGGTAGAGCGGCCGCTGGATGTGAACCTTGAGGTTCCCGGTTCAATCCTGGGCTCAGGGGTAGTGTGGCCGGTAGAGCGGCCGCTGGATGTGAACCTTGAGGTTCCCGGTTCAATCCTGGGCTCAGGGGTAGTGTGGCCGGTAGAGCGGCCGCTGGATGTGAACCTTGAGGTTCCCGGTTCAATCCTGGGCTCAGGGGTAGTGTGGCCGGTAGAGCGGCCGCTGGATGTGAACCTTGAGGTTCCCGGTTCAATCCTGGGCTCAGGGGTAGTGTGGCCGGTAGAGCAGCCGCTGGATGTGAACCTTGAGGTTCCCGGTTCAATCCTGGGCTCAGGGGTAGTGTGGCCGGTAGAGCAGCCGCTGGATGTGAACCTTGAGGTTCCCGGTTCAATCCTGGGCTCAGGGGTAGTGTGGCCGGTAGAGCAGCCGCTGGATGTGAACCTTGAGGTTCCCGGTTCAATCCTGGGCTCAGGGGTAGTGTGGCCGGTAGAGCAGCCGCTGGATGTGAACCTTGAGGTTCCCGGTTCAATCCTGGGCTCAGGGGTAGTGTGGCCGGTAGAGCGGCCGCTGGATGTGAACCTTGAGGTTCCCGGTTCAATCCTGGGCTCAGGGGTAGTGTGGCCGGTAGAGCGGCCGCTGGATGTGAACCTTGAGGTTCCCGGTTCAATCCTGGGCTCAGGGGTAGTGTGGCCGGTAGAGCGGCCGCTGGATGTGAACCTTGAGGTTCCCGGTTCAATCCTGGGCTCAGGGGTAGTGTGGCCGGTAGAGCAGCCGCTGGATGTGAACCTTGAGGTTCCCGGTTCAATCCTGGGCTCAGGGGTAGTGTGGCCGGTAGAGCGGCCGCTGGATGTGAACCTTGAGGTTCCCGGTTCAATCCTGGGCTCAGGGGTAGTGTGGCCGGTAGAGCGGCCGCTGGATGTGAACCTTGAGGTTCCCGGTTCAATCCTGGGCTCAGGGGTAGTGTGGCCGGTAGAGCAGCCGCTGGATGTGAACCTTGAGGTTCCCGGTTCAATCCTGGGCTCAGGGGTAGTGTGGCCGGTAGAGCAGGCCGCTGGATGTGAACCTTGAGGTTCCCGGTTCAATCCTGGGCTCAGGGGTAGTGTGGCCGGTAGAGCGGCCGCTGGATGTGAACCTTGAGGTTCCCGGTTCAATCCTGGGCTCAGGGGTAGTGTGGCCGGTAGAGCGGCCGCTGGATGTGAACCTTGAGGTTCCCGGTTCAATCCTGGGCTCAGGGGTAGTGTGGCCGGTAGAGCGGCCGCTGGATGTGAACCTTGAGGTTCCCGGTTCAATCCTGGGCTCAGGGGTAGTGTGGCCGGTAGAGCGGCCGCTGGATGTGAACCTTGAGGTTCCCGGTTCAATCCTGGGCTCAGGGGTAGTGTGGCCGGTAGAGCGGCCGCTGGATGTGAACCTTGAGGTTCCCGGTTCAATCCTGGGCTCAGGGGTAGTGTGGCCGGTAGAGCGGCCGCTGGATGTGAACCTTGAGGTTCCCGGTTCAATCCTGGGCTCAGGGGTAGTGTGGCCGGTAGAGCGGCCGCTGGATGTGAACCTTGAGGTTCCCGGTTCAATCCTGGGCTCAGGGGTAGTGTGGCCGGTAGAGCGGCCGCTGGATGTGAACCTTGAGGTTCCCGGTTCAATCCTGGGCTCAGGGGTAGTGTGGCCGGTAGAGCGGCCGCTGGATGTGAACCTTGAGGTTCCCGGTTCAATCCTGGGCTCAGGGGTAGTGTGGCCGGTAGAGCGGCCGCTGGATGTGAACCTTGAGGTTCCCGGTTCAATCCTGGGCTCAGGGGTAGTGTGGCCGGTAGAGCGGCCGCTGGATGTGAACCTTGAGGTTCCCGGTTCAATCCTGGGCTCAGGGGTAGTGTGGCCGGTAGAGCGGCCGCTGGATGTGAACCTTGAGGTTCCCGGTTCAATCCTGGGCTCAGGGGTAGTGTGGCCGGTAGAGCGGCCGCTGGATGTGAACCTTGAGGTTCCCGGTTCAATCCTGGGCTCAGGGGTAGTGTGGCCGGTAGAGCGGCCGCTGGATGTGAACCTTGAGGTTCCCGGTTCAATCCTGGGCTCAGGGGTAGTGTGGCCGGTAGAGCGGCCGCTGGATGTGAACCTTGAGGTTCCCGGTTCAATCCTGGGCTCAGGGGTAGTGTGGCCGGTAGAGCGGCCGCTGGATGTGAACCTTGAGGTTCCCGGTTCAATCCTGGGCTCAGGGGTAGTGTGGCCGGTAGAGCGGCCGCTGGATGTGAACCTTGAGGTTCCCGGTTCAATCCTGGGCTCAGGGGTAGTGTGGCCGGTAGAGCGGCCGCTGGATGTGAACCTTGAGGTTCCCGGTTCAATCCTGGGCTCAGGGGTAGTGTGGCCGGTAGAGCGGCCGCTGGATGTGAACCTTGAGGTTCCCGGTTCAATCCTGGGCTCAGGGGTAGTGTGGCCGGTAGAGCGGCCGCTGGATGTGAACCTTGAGGTTCCCGGTTCAATCCTGGGCTCAGGGGTAGTGTGGCCGGTAGAGCGGCCGCTGGATGTGAACCTTGAGGTTCCCGGTTCAATCCTGGGCTCAGGGGTAGTGTGGCCGGTAGAGCGGCCGCTGGATGTGAACCTTGAGGTTCCCGGTTCAATCCTGGGCTCAGGGGTAGTGTGGCCGGTAGAGCGGCCGCTGGATGTGAACCTTGAGGTTCCCGGTTCAATCCTGGGCTCAGGGGTAGTGTGGCCGGTAGAGCGGCCGCTGGATGTGAACCTTGAGGTTCCCGGTTCAATCCTGGGCTCAGGGGTAGTGTGGCCGGTAGAGCGGCCGCTGGATGTGAACCTTGAGGTTCCCGGTTCAATCCTGGGCTCAGGGGTAGTGTGGCCGGTAGAGCGGCCGCTGGATGTGAACCTTGAGGTTCCCAGTTCAATCCCGGGCTCCCCCAGAGTTAGTGTTGAATTGTCTTTGAGCAAGACTCTGAAGTGGTGAAGCCCTAATTGCTCCCGAAGTGCAGGTTGCAGGTGCCTTACATGGTTTCCTTGGCCATCAGTGTATGCATGTGTGTGTGAATGGGTGAATGTAATGCACAATCTATGCACTTCAGATAAAATTTAATTTTTTACCATTTTAAATCCCCTTGTATATTGACTAAGCCTTAAAGGACCACTTCACCACTTTTCAACCTATCTTCATATAATTGGTCCTCACTAATTCACTCACTAGTTCATGATAAAATGCCACAATTAAATTGTGGCATTAGAGTAGAACAAATTTTGTTCTACTCTGTCTGTGTCTCATGGGAGGGCTGTGGGCAGTTCAGACACCCGTCCACCAGTGACATCATCGATGGGGAATCCAAGTCAATATAAACGGCAGGCTTTCTATTCCTTGAAAAGTTGCAATGCGTTAATGGAAGCCATCGTTCTCACAATAATAAAAATCTAAATACAAAATATCTGCCTAACAATGATGTCACTGGTGGACGGGTTTCTGAACTGCCCACAGCCCTCCTATGAGACATAGACTGAGTAGAAAAGAATGGTGGTAATTTATCATGAACATTATAGTGAGGACCAATTACATGAAGAGAGGTTGAAAAGTGGTGGTACTTTAAGGGGTTGGACCATTGATGTTAAGGGTTAGGGTTAATTGCCATTTTAAAAATCCATTTCAGTTTCTTACATCAATGCAACATGGCGGGGCATGGGGGGGGGGGGGGGGGGGGCATGGGGCTAATAAGCCAGACTGATATCACACTGTCGCCGGCAGGCAATTTGTTTTTGCCAACGGCTGATTTGCGTCTGGCTTTAGCCAGGCTAATGGGGTGCAGCTCTGGCACAATGCCATGTGAGGATGCAGACTGCGGAGTAGCCGACAACCACTTGGGCCTCCTGGATCGCCGATCACCTCTCCCTCCTCCTATCAGTGCAGTGTTTGCCAGCTCCACTGTCATGCTGCGATGTGTCTGCGTAGGTGCTGTGCCTCCTTCCCCTCCTAGCGGGTTCCAACAGTGTCAGTTTGCAGTTGCTCGGCATCAGTTCCGAGTGCCTGACACAGTGCCCAGCCAACCTCATCATTCTCTCCCTAAAACGTCTGGGTTTCCGAGGCTATTGTAGAGGTCATTTCTATACCTTTTTCTGTAATTCCATCAATAATGTAAAGGTAGTCCCAGTATCCTACAGATGTCTGTATTTCTGATTGACTGGAAGAAAAAAAATCAAACCAGACTTTGACAGTCAAATAATATTGAAAACTTCCAGTGTCACTGCCACCCGTCTGACGTGGCGGAGAAGATGTGCCCACTTTGCTTCTTCGGGAAAAAAAATTCTATGACTATGTGGTCCACCCCTCATGTGAGAAAATCCAGACGGGAAGCACGCACATCTCAGATAATGTTTACGGGTGCTGGACCAAAATATACATACAGGAAAAAGGTTGGATGTCCGCACACCAATGTTTAGCTTCCTGATGAAGACCCCTCCTGATGAAGACCCCTCCTGATGAAGACCCCTCCTGATGAAGACCTGGAGGGGTCGAAACGTTGATTCCTGAACTTGTACCAATAAAACTACTGGGAGCTAAACATCGGTGTTCGGACATGACATCCAACCTTTGTCCACCCCTCATGTGACATCAAGTGCCATTCGTAGCATTCTCTAGACTCTAAACGTTGTGTGTTTCCCTGCTGTACTGTGAGCGTCCATGTCTCAGGCCATGTCCTTTCACTCTTCCATCATTTGAATTCTTAAATCTGGCATTTTAGTGCATTTGAAATTGTATCAAACCAACTCCTTCCCTGCAGCCGAGTGAAGCCTTCTCAACACTCTTGCAACGGCATCATAACCAGTGTTAGGACGTTACAAAGTAACACAATACTGTAACAAACTACCTTTTGTCGTAACTAGTGTAACCAGTTACTCTTTAAGAGCTACTGCCCCCAGTGGATGGCAGAGAACCCTTCAAGTAACACTGTTAAAGTTACTGTTAAAGGACCACTTCACCACTTTTCAACCTATCTTCATATAATAGGTCCTCACTAATAATCTGTGTCTCATAGGAGGGCTGTGGACAGTTCAGAAACCGTCCTCCAGTGACATCATCGATGGGGACAAGCTAATAGAAACTGCAGGCTTTCTAGTCCTGAAAAGTTGCAATGCGAAAATGGAAGCCATCGTTCTCACGATAATGAAAATCAAAACAAATTGTAAAAACAATCTTGTTTAAAAAAAATCTGCCTAATGACAGCCCTCCTATGAGACACAGACTAGAAAAAAATTGTGCCATTTTATCATGATTATTAGTGAGGACCTATTATATGAAGATAAGTTGAAAAGTGGTGAAGTGGTCCTTTGTTTAAATGGGCTTGTTACTTGTTATTTTCAGTGGAAATAGCAGACAACTTCTACTCTCATACTAGACCCGTCTGTGACCTCCCTCTGCCCCATCACTGCGTTATCCTTCAGATCGATTGGCTCCTCAATGCTTATACCTTTTTCTGTAATTCCATCAATAATGTAAAGGTAGTCCCAGTATCCTACAGATGTCTGTATTTACTATTTCTGATTGACTGGAAGAAAAAAAATCAATGGAGCGGAAAAAAAATTAAACCAAACTTTGACAGTCAAATAATATTGAAAACTTCCAGTGTCACTGCCACCCGTCTGGCGCGGGTGGTGGGCCCACGTGGCGGAGAAGATGTGCCCACGTTGCTTCTTCGGGCTGTGCCCAGCCGGGCTCCGTGGTAAGCCCGGCCACCAGGCGCTCGCTGATGACCCCTCCCTCCGGGCCTGGCTCCAGAGGTGGGCTTCCTCCGGGCCGGGTCGCATCTCTTCTCTCTTGTACTTCCATGGGTGCTTTTGGACGGCTCGGTGAGCTAAGGGTTGCATCACTGCTTTTTGCAGATGATGTGGTCCTGATGGCACCATCGGTCCAAGACCTTCAGCTCTCACTGGACCGGTTCGCAGCCAAGTTTACGGCGGCTGGGATGAGGATCAGCATCTCCAAATCTGAGGCCATGGTTCTCAGCAGGAAACCGATGGATTGTGCAGTCCAAGTAGGGAATGAGACATTACCCCAGGTGAAGGAGTTTAAGTATCTCGGGGTCTTGTTCACGAGTGAGGGGAGGACGGAGAAAAGATCAGCCGGAGAATCAGAGCGTCAGGGGCCGTATTGCAGTCGCTGTACCGCACTGTTGTGACGAAAAGAGAGTTGAGTTGAGCCAGAAGGCAAAGCTCTGTCTACCGAGCAATCTTCGTTCCTCTCACCTATATGGTCATGAAGTGTGGGTCATGACCGATAGAATAAGGTCACGAATACAAGCGGCCGAAATTAGTTTTCTCCGACGGGTGGCTGGCATCTCCCTTAGAGATAGGGTGAGAAGTTCAGGGAGAGACTCGGAGTAGAGCCGCTGCTTCTTCGCCTGGAAAGGAGCCAGCTTAGGTGGTTCGGGCATCTGGTTAGGATGCCTCTCGAGCGTCTCCCTAGGGAGGTCCTCGATGTACGTCCCACTGGGAGGAGACCTCGGGGCAGACCAAGGCGCATATGGAGGGATTACATCGACTCACTGGCCTTGGAACGCCTCGGGATCCCCCAGGAGGAAGTTACTAATGTTGCTCTGGAGAGGAATGTCTGGAGCTCTCTGGTGGAGCTGTTGCCCCCACGACCCGACTATGGATAAGCGGTTGAAGATGGATGGATGGAAATAATAATGAATATAATACTGCAAGAGTAACTAGTAACTAATAATTATGTTTAAATAATGCAGTAACCAATAACTAACTATGACCAGTTACTACTGGGTCAAACTGGACTCCATGCTGGCAAATCCCTCCGACCCCTTCTATGGTGTGCTGCAGGATAGGGTGAGCACTTTCAGCCGTAGGCTCACACTCCCCCCGAGGATGCACACGGAACGATACAGACTCTCTTTTATGCCAACTGCTATCAGACTATACAATGCATAAGAACTTCCCCCCCCCCCCCCCGAATGGCATATGGTCCTTGGTGGTGCTGGTCTTGTGTGGTTTATGTCCATTTGTGTCTGTTTTGTGTTTCTGTCTGTCCAGTAGTTTTAGCTTTCTATGTGTCACATTGTGCTGTTGTAACGCTTCACTTTCCCCTCGGGGATTAATAAAGTATCTCTCTCTCTCTCTCTAATTTAAAATAACCTACCAATACTCGTCATAACTATAGTGTAGATACACATTTCAAGAGAATATTGTGGAAGGTATATGCATGTTTGGCCTGCTGTCTGTCTGTCTGTATCTTTGTGTACAGCAACCCAACACCTGCCTGAGTGGCCAGAGTTGTATAGATCCACAGACAGAAATAGCTGGCTACGAGAAAGGAAGGATGCAGGAGGTGGAGTACAGTAGGTGGAGGACAGAGCATGGTCACAAGGACACAGATAACTGTGTGTGTGTGTGTGTGTGTGTGTGTGTGTGTGTGTGTGTGTGTGTGTGTGTGTGTGTGTGTGTGTGTGTGTGTGTGTGTGTGTGTGTGTGTGTGTGTGTGTGTGTGTGTGTGTGTGTGTGTGTGTGCGTGCGTGCGTGCGTGTGTGTATTTATAGTGGAAACAGAGGTGTCCTCTTTCCCTGATCGATGAACATGCAGGATATGCTGACATGGCCCGTCCAAAGATGACAACTTGCATGCTAGCCAACATACTGTAGTCATTAGTCACTGCAGGCTTCAGTGATGAGAGGGTCGAAGGTTCTAAGCATGGAGAAGCAGACACAAGAATTGTTCTTTACTGCATTAAAAGCAGTACAGTGGTGGCCATTGTTGTCTCTTCCACGTGATGCCGTGCCGATGAAAGCGTGCAACAAAGGAAGGAAAGTGCATCCCGGTTCATGCAATAGTCGAAAAGCTGCAGATGGAAGAACAGCTCCTCCTGCTGGGATGATGTGTTCGTACAGCAGAGCATTAGGGTCTTAGTGAAGGTCATAAAATAAACATCACACCATTCAGGAGGCACTTCATTATTACTATATAATATATTTTGCAAATTGTATTATGTGTAAATGGTGCATTTATATAGCACCTTTATCCAAGGCGCTTTACAGAGATTGTGCATTACATTCACCCATTCATACACCGATGGCAGCGGAAACCATGCAAGGCACCAACTAGCACATCGGGAGCAATTAGGGGTTCAGTGTCTTGCTCAAGGACACTTCGACAGTAACTCTGGGGGAGCCCGGGTTTGAACTGGCAACCTTGCGGTTGCCATCCAGGCACTCTACCCCTGAACCACCGCCGCTGTGTGGAATTCTTCAAGTTTGATGAGCTAGTACTGGAACATATGACCGTGAGTGCATGGGCATAGTGTGACACATTCACAGACATTCAACGATCGGGAGAAATGGTGGGGCTGAACGCTGAAGGGCAAAGCATGTTCGTCAAGGGCAGGACAATAGAGACTACCAACCACCGGCCAGGGATTCTCCAGCTGTGCCACTGGATGCAAGACAGCCTGATGCGGATGGAAGCCCAGCCTGTGTACCGCATCTTTCATTTATTATTAGCCATTTTCCGTTTTTGCTTTCTCAAGTTATAACAAAACGGTGACACGTATGTAGCTCTCGGCACATGGTAGAAATGGATTCAGCACAAACGACTAGCGCCTCGCTCGGCGGTGCCTCACGTGGCTCAAGGCCACCAGACACGCCGCGCCTCCGTCAGGACATCAGTGATTATCAAGCGAAAGCATGCCCATACTAGCTTGAATGTTTCGTACTGATCCTAACTGATAACTGCGGTCTTGTCCATTGATACCAGTCGAAACGGGTGTAATTTCACTCTGCTCTCCCATCTGGCTTCTGAACACATTTCTTAACGGAAACCCACATCCTCAACCTACAGGTGGTGTCACTTTTGACCCAACCCTTATTTTCTCCCACATAAAACCACATCACCAAATCAGCCTTCTTCCACCTTAAGTCTCCATCTGCGGCCCTCCCTGACATCTAGCCGCTGCCGAATCACTCATCCACGCCTTCTAGATGCAACAGCATGCTCCATGGCATCACCTCCTAAGCCCTCAATAAAGCCCAAAACTCCAGGTTTTGGCTGTGTGTGCGTGCAGCCATGCCATTGTGATGTTTTTAGACGGCCTCAGACGTGTCCATGTTGTCTTGTGGGTATTGTAAGTGTGACAGGACGATATTAATTAACTATAGCCAACTACGCCACCTGGGGAATTGCTCCCCAGGAGATATTTAATAAGATATAGCAATGAACACCCCGAGTACTTAATGACTCCTCAACACAGATTCGTTTTACAAGGTATGAAGGCAGGCAGAGACGTGTGTACCAAAGTTACAAAAGGTTTTTATTAAATTGACAATTCAGCCAATCTGGCAATTCAACACCAATTCATTAAGTACATTAAAATGGATGCAATGCCAAATAAAACTAATCAATACCAGTGAATATTAATTGCACCTCTGCAGGCCAGTATGGAAAAGGGAGGCGGGCAGACCAACCGACCCAGGGCACCCCAATGCACTGCAAACTTAGTTAACACAAAAATAATAGCAAACAGAAGCAAAAAGGGGGTCCCACGTCTAGCTCCCCCAGCACCGGTCCTGTAATGGAAACAATAAGGAGTGCTTCACAGGGATTGTAATAAAAGCGGTATTCTCCAATTCTACCCTATAGCAAGGGAAATGGTGTCGGCCTATGAGCCT
The DNA here is from genome assembly GCF_951216825.1 of Electrona antarctica. Lineage (NCBI taxonomy): Eukaryota > Metazoa > Chordata > Actinopteri > Myctophiformes > Myctophidae > Electrona > Electrona antarctica. The sequence continues at coordinate 2,260,585 of NC_136790.1, read as the reverse complement.
GAGCCTGGTGGTCTCACAAACAACTAAACGCAATATAACAAAACAACAGAGATAACCCCAGGTTCACACAACCAGGGACGGACGGTCTCTGTGTAGTCTCTGTCACACTGGACTGGAAGGTTGAATGATGAGTGAGGAAGAGTGTGTGGAGGGAGATGAGGTTGTGGATGTTCCCCGCAAAATAACCCCTAGCAAAGCAGCAGGTGTGCCACTGGCCCCTGAAAGCGCAAGCGGCCATGTTACACTACTACTTAAAATACTAAATTTCACAGAGACAGAGATACACAAGTGAAACCTATACCGCGTTTTAGGAGGGCGACTCCTGGACCTTTGCTACGAATATAAACGTAGCAAAGGTCCACGTTTATATTCTTGTGGCATCAAAGACACCTTAATAAACATGCCTATAACTGTGAGGAGGACCGCCAACAGACCTGTTGGTGCATGCGTGGTGAACTTACACTGCACGCCCAGAGCAGGAACTCCAGAAGGAGTGAGTGGTAGCAGTGTAGCCCCGAGGCTAAAGAGACACCAGCGGTCAAGTTCAAGACCACAATATTATAATTCTGCAACAGATTGCTAATAGCTGGAAAAACCCAAAACTGACACCCAACATGCCAGCTTTGGATGTGAGGACGACGCACACGCAGTGGGAAAGCGTGGCTTGCTGCGTCCCCACGGGCCAGCTTCTAGGAGACATGTATTCTAGGAGACATGTATGATGAATTCCTGTTCTGTCTATAGAAGTGTCTATTTGTACGTCTCTAAATGTTTTGATGATTTGAACATGGTGGACCCTATTGGAAACAAGTGTAATGCTTAATTGGGTCGTCCACGTCCAGCCTTTGTATTGAGTTTGTGCTTGAAATGTACTGTAATTCTGCAAACTGTTAATACATTCTTCAATCAATCAATCAATCAAACTCAAGCAAACAGAGCATGTGCTGCCTAATTACTGGTAGCAATCAGGTGATGAGTGGGCGGAGCATGGGCTGCACAGTATAGGGAACCAAAGCCAATCAGGTGATGAGTGGGCGGAGCATGGGCTGCACAGTATAGGGAACCAAAGCCCATCCTGCAACACAAGGTTTGAATGAATATGGGTTGCGTGCAGTCAGGGCCGGCCCTCCCATCAGGCAGAACAGGCAGTTGCCTATAGGGCATCATGAGGGTAGGGGGGCCATCCACCTAGCAAAAATAAACAAACACAGTGCTTTAGAACATAAGGGGGCCATGGTCATTTTTGGCCATGGTCATTTTTCACGAAAAATCCTGCCTAGGGCACCAAATTGCTCAGGGCCGGCACTGCGTGCAGTGCTGGCTTGGTGTGGTGTGGTGTGGTGTGGTGGCGTAGTTGGCTATAGTTAATTAATATCGTCCTGTCACACTTACAATACCCACAAGACAACATGGACACGTCTGAGGCCATCTAAAAACATCACAATGGCATGGCTGCACACACAGCCAAAACCTGGAGTTTTGGGCTTTATTGAGGGCTTAGGAGGTGATGCCATGGAGCATGCTGTTGCATCTATCTATCACATGCACGCACGCACGCACGCACGCACGCACGCACGCACGCACGCACGCACGCACACACACACACACGCACGCACGCACACACACACACATCTCCCTCTCTAGAGGCTAGAAGAGCCTCCTACAGAGCCATGCCATAATAATTTCCACACAAGAGTGAGCAGGTGAATGTGACAGAGGAAGCTACTGGCTAGAAAGAGGAGGAATGCTACATCAGTTCATTCATGGGGATTAGATACATCGATCTCCCTCAGAGATGAGATGTTTTTGTTGTTGAAACACAAGGCTTTTTTCAGAGCACAGTGCACACAACACCGACTAAGATTATTATTGCCGGGGAACGGTGGCACAGTCGGTATAGTGCTGTCGCCTCACAGCTAGAAGGTCCTGGGTTCGATTCCCGCTGGGGGCGTGTTCCCCTCCTCCACGTCATCAGTGCCCATACCCGAGGCGGGGTTGGCGAAAGGGCCTTTCTGTGTGGAGTTTGCATGTTCTCCCCGTGTCCCCTAGGGTAGGTACCCTCACAAAAACATGCAGTAATCCTGGTCTCTAAATCTACCTCCCCCTGGCCAGCTGGGGCGCCTGATGGAGGGGAAAGGAACTGGTCGGTATAACATGTTCCTTCCACACGCTACATCCGGCCAGGGAAATTCCCCCGTCAGGTGAAAAGAAGCAGCTTGGACTCCTCATGCATAGAAGGACGCATGAGGTCAGTCCGCTGCGCCCCCCCCCCCCCCCCCCCCCCCCCCCCCCAGGTTGGCAGAGGAAGTGTAGCCCAGGATTACATTAGATAATTGGCACTGGGTGAAAAAACTGGGTTGCAAAATCGTGGGATAAAATAAAAAAAAAAAATAAAAAATAAGATTATTATTGAAAGTGAAGCACAGCACAGGACTATACCGTAGGACTATACCGTAGGCTCCTGCCCTTCTATGGCTATGGGCCAATTTGGGGTTCAGTGTCTTGCCCAAGGACACTTCGACATGTAGACAGGAGGAGCCGGGATTCGAACGGCCGACCCATGGATCATTGGACGACCTGCTCTACCTCCTGAGCCACAGACGCCCCTTATTACTAAATATATATTATTATTGTACTCTTTTGCACATTTGTATGCGGCACTGATGTCAAAATCGAGGAGGGTCATGCGACAGTGGCACTGGCCAGTTCACTCGAAGCAAAGCAAAAAGTCAGCCAAGCTAGTCAGTTTGGTTTTGCAAGCAACATGCAAGCCAGTGACTTTGTTTCATTTCTTGTGACACCAGAGTCTCACATAGGCCTACAGACTGTCATCAGAACAAAGCCTACTGTATAACAGCACTGCCATATTATATATATATATATATATATATATATATAGAGAGAGAGAGAGAGAGAGAGAGAGAGAGATTGTGTACACCACAATCTCTCAGGGTGCAGGATATGCAAACACAACAATCATGTTATGATTTGGCCTGTAAATAAGGCTAAATCATCACCATAAACTATATAAAACACAAGTCTACAAATCTCACCAGTCCATATAGAGGTTTTACCACAATGGAATTCATACAAGAGACTGTCACCACCTAGTGGCCTGAACATGTCCTTACAGTACAATGGTACAACAATACATCTCAGTAATTATGTTTTACTGTACTGTCTGTATTTATGTATTCTATTTACTTTCACTTCAAAACACTTCTGGGATCATTTTAACATACACTTTTCTTTTTGTGTGCATCCTAGACAGTTTTTAAGTTGCTTGATTTAACAGATAATTATAATATAGGCCTATTTGATATTCATTTGATCAGACGTCCTCCCTTCCTAAATAAGCCCAATAGCCCGTTCAACTTATAACTCCATGTTAGACTAATTGAAAAGACATGTCTTTGGTGAGTGTTAATGTCCTTTAAATTAATGGAGAGAATTGGAAATGAATGGCGAAGACTTCATTTTTCAGTGATCTTATTATACAGACAACACAGTTATAATTCTTTCAGAGAGAAAGAGACAACCAGGTGCTCACACGGAGACGGACAAGACAATAGAGTTAATAGCCTATGGTGCTCCTGGTGGATCAGATGAAGACATCAGATAAAAACTAGAAAAAGTGCCCTTCTGGGCACAGGTCTCCACCAGGAGGATAGGACTGTGTGAGATGTTTGGCAAAATGTTTAGTAGTAATATAAACATGTTTGCCTTGTATGATTTGAGGCATTTTGTTCCAATCAACCTGTTTTGCAAAAATCAACCTGTTGGTGGCGCTATAACAGGCCAATGTGAAAAGGGTGGGATATATTCCTCAGCCTAGTAAGAAAATGTGTGAAAGATTTCACGTAAATTGCATGCTGTGTTCATGATTTGAGGCTTTTGTTCAAAACGGGGCAATCTTGCAAACTGTGAAAGGCAATTATAGCCAATTAGGGTGGAATATGAAATATCGGACAGATCCGACTTGAGCACATGACCATAGAGATACTGTGTAACGATTTGTGAGATTTTTGGACAGAATCTGGAGGAGTAATATCCAAAAATGTGTTTTACAAAAGTCGGCCTCCTGGTGGCGCTATAAAAGGCAGATGCGGAAAATGCAGGTCAAACATAGGCGGCGGGTGTGTAAGGCTAGGGAAGGCTTAGCCTTCCCAAAAATGTTGCTGGGTATTTTTTTAATATATATAATATATGTGCGCAGCATTATATAGAAGGCTATTGTGTGTGCGTGTGTTGTCGCTGCCCCCTGGTGATCGCTGATCGGGTCATATGATTGGCTACTTGGTAGCCTTTCTATTCTTTCTTGGTAGCCTTTCTTTTCTCTTCCTTCCAGTCGCTTTGTAGCAAACAGACTAGTAGCGCGCGCTGGTTTGTTTTGGAAAACAGCAAAACGCAAAATGGATATAGCCTACGCCCTACGGTCTTTTTCAAGGCAAAGATAAAGTAATTCAGAACTAAGAAGAAGCTGTGAGTCCGAGTCGGCTCGGCTGTCAGCACTCAGCAGCACCACCAGTGACCGCACGGTTCACAGTTCACACCACTGCAGCAACACTGACACGTTCAGCGGAGTGGCTGCTGTCTCTGTGCCGTCTGTGAAGAGCCATGCGCCGGGAGGGGCAGCAACACCGCCGGGTAATCTCCACACTGACTCGAAACTTAAGAATACCCATATCGGCCAAAATATCCCAAAACAATGCCCGGGGAACTTTAATTAAAAGCTAGATGCAGTGTCTATAATTGGGTCAAGGGTGTTGCTTTCGTGAGCAATGGTGTACGAGATTGGTAATAAATTGGTCAAAGTAACACATTTTTAGACCATCTGGGGGAAATAAATAAATAAATTTGCGCGGCCTCGCTCCGCTCGGCCGCGAGAGTTGCCCCCCCCCCCATTGCAATTCTAGCCTACCCACAGGTAAAATCCACCCGCCGCCTATGAGGTCAAAGGTTTGTCCTTGGCCTGTAGGGAGTGTGCATGCAACGTTTCACGCAGATCGGTGCAGTTTTAGGTAACAAATGTGAAAAGCTGCCTCATGGTGGCGCTATAACAGGCCGTTCTGGAAAATGCGGGGCAGAGGTTCATCGTTGGCATCTAGGGAGTGTGTGTGCAAAGTTTGGCATCGACCGGGTTAACGGTGCCGGAGATTAGCTGGTAACGGACGGACGGAAGGACACACGGACGGACACACACACGGACGGAGTGCAAAACATACTCTCTCACCATGCCTTCGGCCTGGTGGAGACAACAATGGGAGATCCGGACACTCAAAGTTTAAAGATGTAACGGCCTTTATTAAACCAACATGTTTCGACCTCACTCTTCATCAGGGATAATTCTGTCATTTGGGGAATAGCAGTAGGCTATGCCTAGTATAAAATAGCAAAATAGCAAGCTCACAGTGAGTGGGTTTCAGGATTTGATTGATGAGGCTTTGCTTTTGTAGGATGGGACGCGCAGCCTAGCTTAGTTATTAACTTATTCCCCATTGAAGTTGGCTGCCGTGGAAGATGGATATGCGGCTGACGAGTGCCTAGGCTGCAGTTACTCGGAACCCTGGAGCAGGCGAATCTTAGCCTCACTGACAGCTCCCAGTCAAGAAGCAGAAAGTATGCGGCGAAGTTCAGACTTGGCTCAGGGAGTAGGACGGCCCTGCCAGCCAGTGCCGTAGTCCCGAGTCCAGCTGCAGAGAAACGTCCCTCCGGAGATGTTATGGGATGAAGGGGGCAAAACATCAATGGATGGCTCCCAGCTGATGACCCTGACAGCTGGTGCTCTCAATCAGGGCCGTGCAGAGAGCACTGAGGGGGCAGGGGCTCAAACTATTTTTGTGGAGTCCGTCCCTTGTGCCATTTCGTCATTGGACAGTAAAATAAGCAATATGTTCTCACTAGTCTGAAACTAAAACTGACTGATGGCAGATTAAAAGATAATTCATTATGATAGTGGAATTATCATTACTTGTCAAATGTTTGTCTTGAAGGGCCAATGGCACTTATTGGCCCCCACACAAGCCCTTATTGGCCCCCCACACATTTTAGGGTCACAATTTAGGGTCACATTTTAGTGTCACATTTTAGGGTCACATTTTAGGGTCACATTTTAGCGTCACATTTTAGGGTCACATTTTAGCGTCACATTTTAGCGTCACATTTTAGGGTCACATTTTAGGGTCACATTTTAGGGTCATAGTTGTTCTGGAGGACTGTACGACACCTCAGGAGGGGAAAGCGGGGAACCATCCAAGCCGTGTACGGTAAGGATGGGACTCTGCTGACTTCAAATGAGGAGGTCGTAGGACGCTGGAAGGAACACTTTGAGGAACTCCTAAACCCAATAACATCAGACCCACCCTCCCTGACAGGAGCGGAGCCTGAGGATGATGGGGGATCGTCGTCAAGCAGCTCCACAGTGGCAAAGCTCCGGGGGTTAATGAGATTCGTCCAGAAATGCTGAAGGCCCTGAGTGTTGAGGGGCTGTCTTGGTTGATACGCCTTTTCAACTTTTTGGCCCCCCACACAAGCCCTTATTGGCCCCCCATATAAACCCTTATTTGCCCCCCAAATAAGCCCTTGTTTGCCCCCCACACAAGCCCTTATTGCCCCCCCACACATAAGCCCTTATTTGCCCCCCCACACATAAGCCCTTATTTGCCCCCCCCACACATAAGCCCTTATTTGCCCCCCACACAAGCCCTTATTGGCCCCCCACACAAGCCCTTATTGGCCCCCCACACAAGCCCTTATTGGCCCCCCACACAAGCCCTTATTGGCCCCCCACATAAGCCTCCCCCCCCACATAAGCCCTTTGCCCCCCACACAAGCCCTTATTTACCCCCCCACACAAGCCCTTATTTACCCCCCCACACAAGCCCTTATTGGCCCCCCACATCACCCCCCACATGCCCTTATGTGGGCAAAAAGTTTTGTTTTTGTTTTTGTTTTTTGAGGGAAAGGGCACACAATCCCCCCTAGTCCCCCCCCTCTGCACGTGCCTGCTCGCAATGCTCAGACCATCCTGCATTACAGGCGGCAGCAAGAGGAGGAACTTGCAACAACCTGTAAGTAGCTGTTAGTAACAGCCTGTTAATAATCATATGTCTAGGGGTAAAATGAGTAGGTAACATAACATAAGAAGGGGGAGCAGGAAACCATGAGTTTTATTATAATAGTATATAATAATAAAACGTAATCAAAGATATAAATACAATAACGGCTCAATCAAACAAAAGAAAATACAATAAAGAAACAACGCCTTTCCGAAGGGCGTTCGGAACACAAGGGTTAAACAATAAGGTAGTTTTCACAGTTAGCAGTTATACATAGTAGTAGCCAAGGCCAAGCCAAGACTTCTTTGACTATGCATGCACCTCCTGGTACCACAGCACCTCAAAGGCCCTTAAAACTAGGCTCCAGGCTTCCCAAAACAAACTGGTCAGGCTTCTACTTGGCCTCACCCCCCGAACCCACCTCACCCCTGCCCACTTTGACAGACTGGAATGGCTTAGGGTCGACGACAGAGTACAGCATCTTGCAATGGGTCTGGTCCACAAGATTCGATACTCCACCAATATACCCATGTACCTGTCTAGATACTTCCCTAATGTTAACAAAGTCCACACCCACAACACCAGAGGGAGTGCAACGAACCATGTACAACCCAGATTCGGCACAAACAAGGGACTAAATTCTTTTCGCTCCAATGCCACCAAAATGTGGAACGCCCTACCAACAGTCATTAAGACATGCAAATCCCTTGACTCCTTCAAAACCGCTCTCAAACTGTTAATAAATAAATATTTCAATCAATCAATCAAAAAGCCGGTCGGAGGAAGATCATAGCGATGTTCCCCGGCGAGCTGTCAGACACAGACTGACTATGTAGAGAACAGTGCACTCATGGCCATCGAGTGCACGTGACCGGCAGATTCTGCTTGTAGCAAAGCATCTTTGATGTGTATTTCACCCAATGCATTGTGAACTTGTAGATGTGTTATTTTCACTATTTGTTGTAAAATGAAGTAGCCTATAACAGGGAATGCCAGAACGTTAACACCTGCATAATAATAATGGTAATAATGAATGACCTATAAACACCAACTGACAGTGAAAAAGTACTTCATTTGTCCAAGAGTAAGATTTTTCACAAACAGACGTTCATCAGTGGTGGAAAGTAGCCTACATGTATACTAAATGCTCTACTTGGGTACATTTTGAGGTATTTGTACTTTACTTGAGTATTTCCAATCTCTAATACTTTTACTTCTACTCTACTACAGGGGTTCTCAACCCGTGGGTCGCGACCCCTCGGGGGGTCGCCAAATTATCTTGGGCGGTCCCCAAGATATTTCTTTTTTGCAACTGAATGGCTGGAAAATGGAAATGAAGAGTTTACATATAGTACACATAGTACATGCATACACCTTCCCTAATGATTATATCTGGTTTCAGTATTTATTTATGGTGTATTGTCTCTATTATTAAGGTTATTGTAGCAGTCAATTTATATTGGGGGTCGGGAGGGGGCGGGGCGGGGGTCCCGAGACATTGCCAAAGCATTTCTGGGGGTCCCCGGCCAAAAACGTTGAGAACCCCTGCTCTACTACATCTCGGATCCAAATTTCGTTCTTTTACTCCAGTGCAATTATTTGCAAACTTTAGTTACTAGTAGTTAGTTACCTTGTAGATTTAGATAATTATTACAAGACATAGATTAATCACTTCAGCCCTTGGCCATTCGAAAATAGCCAATCTACAAGCTCACAATGTGTCGCAATGTGACACATTGTGAGCTTGTAGATTTTCAAAAGATTATTTTTGAAAACTTGTGAAATGGGACATTCTACATACATTTTGTTTCCAGTTTCCAGTGCTCACAAGGTCACGGACCAATTGTTATGGGTCACAACTCGAGTAAAAATCAGGTTGAGTGTAGGGCAGGTTGAGTGTAGGGCATTAAGCTACTAGTCGACTATTTATTTTATTTTTTTCCCCCGATTTTGTAGGCCTCAAGATCAGGTAGATTATAGTTATAGTCACCATGTACACAGTATTTTCAATGTACACATATTTATTCAAAATAATAATAATAAAAAAAATATATATATATTTTTTTAATTTATTTTATTTTTTACATAATAGGTAGTTAAACAGCTAGTCGACTAGTAAACTAGGCAACTAGTCAACTAGTAAAAATGACTGGAAGTGAATGCCCTATTTGAGTGTGTGGGAAGTGTTGGGAAGGAGCCAGCAGCGTAACTCGTCAGTAGGCCCCATAGAGTATTAAAAGGATAGAGACTGAACCGGAGCGATAGCCCCGCCCCCCGCTATTAATTTCAGTGGAAGTTGCTCAGTGGCGTTTGGAAGCACCCGGAAGAACCGTCTACTTCTGCGTTTTTTTCCCCCGATTTGGACACCAAATTTGGTGCCCAGCCGCTGCAGGTCGCTCCCACGGTGCTGGGGTCAAAGCGACAATCCCCGTCCTGGCGCCATGCAGTGGAGGAAGGACGAAAGAGCACTTGCGGTTATTAGTAGAGTAGAAGTATATAGGAACACCACGATCATGCATGTTCTGACTTCCTTCACGTTATTAGCCTACACTCCACCAGAGCTGTTGGGAGGCGTGTGTGGCTGTGTGCCACCTGTGTGTGTGTGTGTGTGTGTGTGTGTGGCTGTGTGCTAGCAGCAGCCACCACCAGGCTCCGCCAGACTTTGGTCAACTCAACTGTCATTGCATCTCTGCATGTATTTATAATGTTATTTTACCCATGGCACGGGTGGGCGGCCGTGTGCCCCCCTTGCCTCTGGGCCCCCACCGGTGGGCGGCCGTGTGCCCCCCTTGCCTCTGGGCCCCCACGGGTGGGCGGCCGTGTGCCCCCCTTGCCTCTGGGCCCCCACGGGTGGGCGGCCGTGTGCCCCCCTTGCCTCTGGGCCCCCACCGGTGGGCGGCCGTGTGCCCCCCTTGCCTCTGGGCCCCCACCGGTGGGCGGCCGTGTGCCCCCCTTGCCTCTGGGCCCCCACGGGTGGGCGGCCGTGTGCCCCCCTTGCCTCTGGGCCCCCACGGGTGGGCTGCCTCTGGGCCCCCCTTGCCTCTGGGCCCCCACGGGTGGGCGGCCGTGTGCCCCCCTTGCCTCTGGGCCCCAACACAGTTGCGTTGTCTGCGTCATGCTAGTTACGCCCCTGGAAGGAGCGCTCTTAGTGTACGAGAAAAGCAAGACTGTGCGAGACGGGGGTGAACAGAGTGGAAGCAGGGTCAAAACCTGCCTCGCCTGTAAATAATCGATTCATGCAGTAGCCCTGCCTTCAATTCCTATCTACCAGACCGTCGCTAGCTGTAGAATTGAACAGATGAACTGGCTTCCATTTTCTGTAATTGCAGATTTGATGCAAAGAAGTAGACGAGTATCCAGAAGTCCCAGACTGCTATTCCGTCTCAGCACTTTATCCCAAGGACGTCGCTGACCATTTGGTTGCCCTACTCGTATCTATTTGTGCTGCTCCCCCTCCCGACGAGAGTGCCGATACGCCTCATGTGGATCGTCTATTTTCGCTGTTTGTGAGGACGCACACACGGCCACTCGTTATTGCGCGGCAGAGCCGCGGAGATTTTTTTAATTATGAGGGGCTTGGCACTTTTTGGCACATTTTGTTGCCCCCCCTCGGCGTGTTGCCCCCTCGGCGTGTTGCCCCCCTCGGCGTGTTGCCCCCCTCGGCGTGTTGCCCCCCTCGGCGTGTTGCCCTACTCGCAGTGCGTATTGTTGCCCCCCTCGGCGTGTTGCCCTACTCGCAGTGCGTATTGTTGCCCCCCTTGGCGTGTTGCCCCCCTCGGCGTGTTGCCCCCCTCGGCGTGTTGCCCCCCTCGGCGTGTTGCCCCCCTCGGCGTGTTGCCCTACTCGCAGTGCGTATTGTTGCCCCCCTTGGCGTGTTGCCCCCCTCGGCGTGTTGCCCCCCTCGGCGTGTTGCCCCCCTCGGCGTGTTGCCCTACTCGCAGTGCGTATTGTTGCCCCCCTCGGCGTGTTGCCCCCCCTCGGCGTGTTGCCCCCCCTCGGCGTGTTGCCCCCCTCGGCGTGTTGCCCTACTCGCAGTGCGTATTGTTGCCCCCCTCGGCGTGTTGCCCCCCTCGGCGTGTTGCCCCCCTCGGCGTGTTGCCCCCCCTCGGCGTGTTGCCCCCCTCGGCGTGTTGCCCTACTCGCAGTGCGTATTGTTGCCCCCCTCGGCGTGTTGCCCCCCTCGGCGTGTTGCCCCCCCTCGGCGTGTTGCCCCCCCTCGGCGTGTTGCCGTACTCGCAGTGCGTATTGTTGCCCCCCTCGGCGTGTTGCCCTACTCGCAGTGCGTATTGTTGCCCCCCTCGGCGTGTTGCCCCCCTCGGCGTGTTGCCCCCCTCGGCGTGTTGCCCCCCTCGGCGTGTTGCCCCCCTCGGCGTGTTGCCCCCCTCGGCGTGTTGCCCCCCCTCGGCGTGTTGCCCCCCTCGGCGTGTTGCCCCCCTCGGCGTGTTGCCCCCCCTCGGCGTGTTGCCCCCCTCGGCGTGTTGCCCTACTCGCAGTGCGTATTGTTGCCCCCCTCGGCGTGTTGCCCCCCTCGGCGTGTTGCCCCCCCTCGGCGTGTTGCCCCCCCTCGGCGTGTTGCCCTACTCGCAGTGCGTATTGCACGTCGTACACGTAGCGACGGCACTGCTCCCTGCCACCTCTGAGCTAATTCCCATTTCTTTGCTATTTGCAAATGTTCAGAAGTTTTGAATTCTTTTTTTTGGGTTTGTTTTCCACTAATTGATTTGTTTAGAATTTAGTTTAGTTTAGTTTATTTAGGATTTTATAGGATTTTATTATTAGGGCTTTTAGTTTTTTTTCCTCCCTTTTCAAAATATATTAGTTTTATATTAGAGTATTATACAGAGGACCATTGTCTTTAAAAAATATGGTGTAGTCGACAAACAAACAAACAAACAAACAAACAAACAACTTTATTAGGTTTCACAATAATTATGCACTCCACACTTTTAAACAGTGCACTTTAATTATTGTCTCCACCAGGCCGAAGGCATGGGGAGAGAGTATGTTTTGCACTCCGTCCGTCCGTCCGTGTGTCCGTCCGTGTGTCTGTCCGTCCGTCTGTGAACAGCTAATCTCCATGCAAGTTGGAAATGCATGCCCCGCCCAGATATTAAGTCTGTGTCCCCTTTACAGTATGCCTGAATGATGTCAGAACAGGCCTTACACACACACACACACACACACACACACACACACACACACACACACACACACACACACACACACACACTTTTAATGAAATTGAATTGAATTGATCCCCAAGCACACATGCCAGAAGTCTGATGCGGGCTCCCTCTGTTGGACTATACAAAGTGTTAACCCGGAAGCTGAACCTGTCCAGAACCTGACACTTTTCCAGTTCTGTGATGGTTCGTTGTATACGGTATATGTTTCCATTATAACCAAGCCTTACACGCTCACTATAAGAATCACAATGTGACGTGTTGTGGGCCTGACGTGGTACATCGGCTATTTGCATCACTATTTAAATTTAAAATGGGATCTCTGAATGAAACACTGTCAGGAACTTGGAACAAAATTGTTGCTCTTTATTTGACGTATCGTCGTTAAGACCTTCGTCAGGACAGACAATAACAACAGGCCACAATAACCACCAAACATCTAACGGCTCCACCCCCAGTGTGTGTAGGTCATTATTGTCCACCAGTAGTCCACTGTGTCGTAGTCTAGTAGCCAGCTGTCCTTGTCCCATGCATCCCCCCCTACCCCCCCCCCCCCCCCCCCCCCCCCCCCAGGCGAGGGGGTAGCTGGTCGTTCAGACGAGGGGGAAGCTGGCTTCTGTGGCAATCCCACACTGGTTGTCCTTGTTCCTGCTCATCTTGATGTAGCCCATGTCGCCCCAGCCCTCTCCCCAGCTAGACAAACACACATTTATACCAACTGTCAGGGTAGTGCATATACATGTGTACCAAGACATTAACATTATTCTTTTAAAAATATGAACGTTATTAAAATGTTAGTGTTTTGACAAGTATTTGGGGACCCACTTGCAATGTCAATCAGGTCCCACCATTTTTGTACTGTACTGTACTGTACTGTACTGTACTGTACTGTACTGTACTGTACTGTACTGTACTGTACTGTACTGTACTGTACTGTACTGTACTGTGTTTACCTGTTCTTCACTAGCCAGTAGTCCAGTCCATCCTCTGTAGTACCATAACCCACCACCAGGACAGCGTGATCCAGGTCAGACTCACTGCTGCTGCACTCTGGTTCATCATACACATCATCTACAGGAACACGCACGCACGCACGCACGCACGCACGCACGCACGCACGCACGCACGCACACACACACGTAATTACGGTACTACTTGTAACTTAAGGACATCATCATTTTAGAAGAGATTTTGATGTTATTTTATTTTTTACCCCTAACCTGTGATACAGTGACCCTGATCTCTAAATATACCTAATCCTAACACACGTTTTATTTAGCTTTGTAAAAAAAAAATGAATATAGAATAGAACAGAATAAATAGTACCTGAGTTCTACTGGAAATTTTATCGAAAATGAATTGCGTTTTTGAGGGCCTAAACATATAAAGTTGTGCTTTTTTTTTTCTACAATATTTTTGGGGCTTTTTATCTTTATTGACAGATTAACAGTAGTTTGACAGGAAAGGGGGAAAGAGATGGGGGGGACACACACACGCAGCAAAGGTCGTCGGGTTCGGGACAAGAACCTGCGCCACGCTGTCAGGCCAGGATTACCAGCCTTGGTGCCCGGACCGCTCGGCCATGTTAGTTTCAGTATACAATAGCGCTGCATGGTTCTCACCTGACTTGAAGAGCTGGAAGGACTCGTGGTTGGCGTCGATGGCGACAGACACCGGTGGCTCCGGTGAGGTCGGCCCAGCCGCTGCAGGTCGCTCCCACGGTGCTGGGGTCAAAGCAACAATCCCCGTCCTGGCGCCATGCAGTGGAGGAAGGACGAAAGAGCACTCGCGGTCATGCACAACGCTGTTTCCCAAACAGTGGGTCAGGACTGGAGGACCCATTTTTGTGTCACGCACAGACCAATTTTTAAGGGTCATGACTCGAGTGAAAATCTGATTATTTTTTTATATTCAATTAATTTCTTTTAACAAACAAATCTAAGAAATTCCATAAATAAAAAAATAGTAATGAAAATAGTCGATCTACAAGCTCACAACGTTATGTGCTTGTAAATCTGCTAATTTTCCCTAGTTTGGGTCCCGGGCATCTAATCTGTCTTTTGGATCTCGACTTGAAAAGTTTGGGAACCACGCCTGTGTAAACATTTTGACTTGAGTATTATGCTCAAATGTATTGCAAAGTGAAAATATACTTAGAGTATAGTGTAAATTGTAAAATAAATGTTTAATTGACAAACCTTTATCTAGCTCTGCATAATAATAACTGGCACTTGTACTCAAGTATAATTTGATTTATTTGTTTATTTATTTTTACATGACGGTGTGGCTACGTTTAGGCTACTTAAAGGACCACTTTCAACCTATCCTCATATTCAGTAACAGGTCCTCACTAATGCTCATTATAATATGGCGCCATTTCGGAAATCGTTGACATGACCAAACCTGCCTATCCATGATGTCATAGCGTCTGTATCTCGGGCGCCATTTCAGGGAAGGCAAGCTTCTGCGTGCGTCACAGAAGGGGGCGTTCGGTATAGGCCAATCAGAGGCAATGTAAACGTTTGTTTTCTCATGCCAATATAAAGCTCAATTGAATTGATAAGTCTGTGATTGGCCAGCCCAGCGTGCCATCCGCACATCCGCTTATCTATAGGTGTTTATGTCTGTGTGAGTAGACAGACATGGTGACTATCCTGTTTATGTCTGTGTGAGTAGACAGACATGGTGACTATCCTGCTGTTTATGTCTGTGTGAGTAGACAGACATGGTGACTATCCTGCTGTTTATGTCTGTGTGAGTAGACAGACATGGTGACTATCCTGCTGTTTATGTCTGTGTGAGTAGACAGACATGGTGACTATCCTGCTGTTTATGTCTGTGTGAGTAGACAGACATGGTGACTATCCTGCTGTTTATGTCTGTGTGAGTAGACAGACATGGTGACTATCCTGCTGTTTATGTCTGTGTGAGTAGACAGACATGGTGACTATCCTGCTGTTTATGTCTGTGTGAGTAGACAGACATGGTGACTATCCTGCTGTTTATGTCTGTGTGAGTAGACAGACATGGTGACTATCCTGCTGTTTATGTCTGTGTGAGTAGACAGACATGGTGACTATCCTGCTGTTTATGTCTGTGTGAGTAGACAGACATGGTGACTATCCTGCTGTTTATGTCTGTGTGAGTAGACAGACATGGTGACTATCCTGCTGTTTATGTCTGTGTGAGTAGACAGACATGGTGACTATCCTGCTGTTTATGTCTGTGTGAGTAGACAGACATGGTGACTATCCTGCTGTTTATGTCTGTGTGAGTAGACAGACATGGTGACTATCCTGCTGTTTATGTCTGTGTGAGTAGACAGACATGGTGACTATCCTGCTGTTTATGTCTGTGTGAGTAGACAGACATGGTGACTATCCTGCTGTTTATGTCTGTGTGAGTAGACAGACATGGTGACTATCCTGCTGTTTATGTCTGTGTGAGTAGACAGACATGGTGACTATCCTGCTGTTTATGTCTGTGTGAGTAGACAGACATGGTGACTATCCTGCTTGGCACTCAGCATCAATGGGTTGGATTGGGGGGGTCAAATCAACGAATCAAATGATTTCCGAGCGCGGCACGGAGAACAAAATTTCACTGCAGTAACGTGTGTGACAAATCGTACGACTTTGACTTTGATGATATGTCACAATTTTCTGTCTACTCGTGCTTTGTCTCAGAGGTTGATAGGCCTATTATCATGAGCATCAGTGATGGCCAATTATATGAAGATATACGTTTTAAAATGTAGTAAAGGAATTCAGAGTACAGTAGAGTGCCACTTGTTCCACCACTGACTTCTTCTTCGTAGGGGTAGGACTCCTCGGTGTCCAGGCCTTCGTTCTGTGCAATGTAATCAAAGGCCTGGTCCACATCTCCTCCGTCGCAGCCCTGGTTTCCGTAGCTTCCGGAACAGTCCACCAGCTGCTGCTCGCTGAGAGAGACCAGTTTCCCCGTCTGTCTGAAGTGCTGTCCCTCCAGAGAACCCGTCTGGAGGTGGGTGGGACAGACAAGGACAAAGACATATCTTTTATATATAGTTTTATTTCGGTCTTGTCATGTACAGAGTTAGGTCACAACTAACATTACAAAAACAGTATAATGCCTATACCCTTTCTGTCTTCAACAATAACAAAAGTGTTCTTTTCAAGATTTCAGATTTAAACAGTGCCGCATATGTGCGTTTTGTAATCTCTGAGTCAGCATCATTGGAAATGATGATCCTGCCCTCAATATATTTCAGAGAAAAACAAAGGCTGAATGAATGAATGAATGAATGAATGAATAATGCGCACGCAGACGCGCATGCACGCACGCACGCACGCACACACACACACACACACACACACACACAGACAGACAGACAGACAGACAGACAGACAGACAGACAGACAGACAGACAGACAGACAGACAGACAGACAGACAGACAGACACACACAGAGTCACACACACACACACGCAGCATACAGCGCTGAAGGCCCAGCAGGAACCACAGTACCCCTGGTCCTTAACATCAGTGACATATCCCATGTCCCTCCAGTCCACTGCGGTGGGCAGCTTGATGCCACCTGGAGGTATGAAACCATAATATCATTCATTATCGTTCATCTCGGGTCACGCTCACAATAATCATTATCGTGGGGATATTAATCTATGGTTATCGTTGTCATACACTGGACATGAGATAGCTCTGTACTTCAGAATCAGAATATCTTTATTGTCATTGTGACAAGACAACGAAATTGATTAGCAATCCAGCTCAGTCCATTAAAAAATAATCTATGTAAAAGTCATACTTCTACTCATAACTACAGTTACTGGATAAAGACACAAACACAAACATACATTAACCACCTCATTTCGGCTATTTTCTAAAGATTTGAAAACTTGAAACATTCTGCAAAATGAGTACTTTGTCCATCCGGACATTTACATTTTGAATTTCGTTCTTTTAATTGTAACAGAATATTTCTATATTGCAGTATTCATACAACATGTGCATGTGAATATACTTTTGTTACCTTTCACGAATACGATTCATAACAGCCCTAATGATGGTCCCAGAGCCATAAAGTAGGACAGAGTTACGACATTGAGGGGGCAGAAAACTGAGCGCTGTTCATGCAGCCAGGAGAGTGACAAGCTGGAGTTTGAAATACATTGTTTACAACGAGGGCGGCGCAAATATCAGCAATTTTAGGCATGTGTGCAACATGACAACTGTTTTAAAGTATTACGGTAGTACAGTGACAACTATCTACTCTCTATAATGTTTAAGTTGTACTATTATTAAAAAAACGATCTATCATAAAGGGATTTAAGATCATTAAAGCTGGGCTGTTGCCTGAGTCCAGTGCATTCTGCCATAACTTCCGGTCCAGGACATTGTCACTCTTCGCCCATAGCACTAAGAGCCGCCATTGGACTGGCCCCATTATGTGAACGGAGTTGTCGTAACTCTGTCTTACTCTATGGCTCTGGATTGAAATTAAATGAAATTAAATCTATATTTACCCAGGGTATCTGGGCTAAGCTCAAGAACTTGTTTCCAGCCAGGCCCTGCTCATAGAACACATTTCATCGTAGTGGTTCAATGCCTTGTTCAAGGGCACTTCAACGGTGGTAATTTTAACGTGTCGGACGGCTGATTCGAACTGGGAACCTTCCGGTATCAAGACCGCGCCGCTATCCGTTCGGCCACCGCTGCCACTTAATTGTGATTGTGTAATTGTGATTGTCCCACGTACCTGCCGGTGGCAGGTAGGCGGAGCCTGCACGGCGAGGCTTGGAGGAGCGCAGGCGGCCTCGGGAGATGAAGCGTCCGTATTCCTTTCTGTCCTGTTCACATGGGTCAGAAGAAATGAAACTCTAAGTACATTTACTCAACTATTGTACTTTTTGTGAGGTACCCTCACACAAAAAAAAGAACATGCCGTAATCCTGGTCTCTATACTGCCTCCCCCTGGTCAGCTGGGGTGCCTGATGAAGTGGAACGGAACTGATTGGAATAACGTGTTCGCGTTGTGAGCTTGTAGGCCTACATTGGCTATTTCCAGCATGCAATCAAGTCGAAAATCTGCCATTACGACGCCAGAAAGCCCAGCCAAAACACATTTCAGTTGACTAAACGATATATTATGATATATGTATTATTACGATATATATATATATATATATTACGATATTTAGTCGACTAAAACTAGACAAACACTATAACATTGCAGCTGACTAAAATAAATAAATAAATGAAAACTCATTCAAGAAGACTATGACTAATACTAAATTAAAAAAATTAATTTTCTCTCTGTCAAAACAAACAGAAACACTACCATGTCAGCGAAGGGGGTCATGCCCAGGCGGAAGGACTTGATTCCCTGGTCCGCAAGGATGTTGTGAACCAGCACCCGTTTGCGGTTATTGAGCCAGACATCTTTACGATGGGCCTCCTCTGCCGCAGAGCTGTACACCTTTCCTGGATAGAATGAGAGATCAGGGGTTTTTGATTGATTGATTGATTGATTGAAGAATGTATTAACAGTTTGGAGAATTACAGTACATTTCAAGTACAACTCAATACAAAGACTGTCAACTGTGGACGACACCATAAAGCATTACGCTTGTTTACAATAGGGTCCACCATGTTCAATTCATCATAACCTTTAGAGACGTACACATATGTACACTTCTATATAGTTTACTTTATTTAACAGTTTGCATGATGGACAATTATTAGGCACAATACAAGGTCTGCTAAAAAGGATAAAATCATGAAACCAAGAAAGCCCCATTGACTTGTTTCCATTGCTGTCAAGTAACTACTGTAAGTTTAAAAAACCCTCATGTTTCTATGTCATGGTTCTCAACCTTTTTCATGTCAAGGACCCCCAGAATAAACCCTCATGTTTCTATGTCATGGTTCTCAGGAGAGGGTACGGTGCCCAACAATGAAAAAGGAACAAACACCCGCACACTGTCTTTGT
Source organism: Electrona antarctica (assembly GCF_951216825.1). Lineage (NCBI taxonomy): Eukaryota > Metazoa > Chordata > Actinopteri > Myctophiformes > Myctophidae > Electrona > Electrona antarctica. The sequence continues at coordinate 2,241,357 of NC_136790.1, read as the reverse complement.
GTTCATAAAGATATCCTGATGAATATGGCCGAAACGTTGCTGTTTCCCTATTAAAAGTTGGTCACTGCATTTGAAGACAGTGTGCGGGTGTTTGTTCCTTTTTCAATAGCTAAAGTATAACATAATGCTTAAAACACCAAAAGGGGTTCCCGTCCTGAATGGGGTTAAGGACATGTCACACCAACGCAACTCCTTGCAACTGCCATTGGGGGATAACCATTAACCGTGGTCGCATCATACAACTACGTACATGGCATGCAACTACTCGCAAACCGTTTGGTTGCAAGGAGTCGCATGACGAGTCATTGGTGTGGTTTGGGTCTCAGTCTCACCAAATTTGAGTTTCCACGCGTGGAACTCCAGGTCTTCCAGGGTGAGGGTGGCAGCGCTGGACACCGCCAGGATGACACCGGCAACTAGCAGGAACTGCATTCTGACAGACAGACAGACAGACAGACAGACAGACAGACACCTTGTAAATATTTGTGTCCTTGTATCTCTAATGTGGACATAAATAAATGATTAAAATGTGCGTGCGTGTGCGTGCGTGCGTGCGTGCGTGTGTGTGTGTGTGTGTGTGTGTGTGTGAGAGAGAGAGAGAGAGAGAGAGAGAGAAAGAGAGAGTCCTTACCTTGCCGTATATGGGATGGAGAGTTGGTGGAAGGTTGGTGTGAATTCTGTTCTTATATAGAGCGTCGCAGTCCCGCCTCCTACCCTGGACCAGGAAATGAAACCCAATGCATTATTCTCATAGACATTTCTTAAAGTATTTATTTAAAGACGGTTACGCCGCGGACAAAGCCAACTCGAGTCGTGACAACTCATGACAACACAAACAATATTTTGAACCAAACAAATAATTACAAAGAAGAAAAACAACAAAAAAAGTGTTGTAACCTGCCGTTTTTTTCTTCTTTCTAATTATTTGTTTGGTCCAAAATATTGTTTGTGTTGTCATGAGTTGTCACGACTCGAGTTGGCTTTGTCCGCGGCGTAACCGTCTTTAAATAAATACTTTAAGAAATGTCTATGAGAATAATGCATTGGGTTTCATTTCCTGGTCCAGGGTAGGAGGCGGGACTGCGACGCTCTATAGTGTTGTAGCCGAGCATATGGGGTGACACAAGGAACTGGTATAGGTGGGAGGGTTCTGTTGTTTCACTTACATGTCAGAACTGGCAGGGAGGGATATAGCCTGAATTGTCCTTTCGTTTCACTTCATGCCCAGAACATTTTTTTAATGGGTGTGGCAGACAGACTGGAGCCAGGCTATAGGGGAAGGATATTCGTAGTAGTTTTCTTTTTTTTTTAATTTTTTATCCCACGATTTTGTAACCCATTTTTCACCCCTGTGTCAATTATGTAATGTGATCCTGGGCTCTACACACCCTCCGCCAACCTAGTCCCCATACATGGGGAGAGCAACGGACTTGAACTCATGCTTCCTTCATGCCTGAGTGTCCAAGTTGCTCCTTTACACCTGACAGGGGGGAGTTTCCCTGGTTGGACGTAGCGCGTGGAAGGAACACGTTATTCCAACCAGTTCCTTTCCCCTCCATCAGGCGCCCCGGCTGGCCAGTGGGAGGCAGTTTAGAGACCAGGATTACTGCATGTTTTTTGTGAGGGTACCTACCCTAGGGGACACGGGGAGAACATGCAAACTCCACACAGAAAGGCCCTTTCGCCAACCCCGCCTCGGGTATGGGCACTGACGCAGAGGAGGAAACACGCCGCCAGCACCCACAGCGCCCCGAGCGGGAATCGAACCAAGGACCTTCTAGCTGTGAGGCGACAGCACTACCAACTGTGCCACCGTGCCCCCGATACCAGTGGTTTTCAACCCTTTTCATATCAAGGCCCATTATTTATTCAGCATTGGATCCACGGACCGAATAACAGTCTAAGTCCACACTATTGATCCATAATATATAAATGATAGATAAGGGTTCAGGACAACAAGGCCTTTTCGTGGAGGGGTCAGTCTGAAATTTGGATTTAGACTGTTTTTCGTCTGTGGTATGACATTTAGCCTCTCTGACCCCAAACTAAAGAATATTTAGTTATCGTCGGACAAGATTTGGTCCACAATTCCATGCTGTATTGATGTTGGTACCATTAGGAGAGATAACAGGCAAACCAACAACAAAATAAGAATTATGTTACATTCTCTAATTATTGTGTAGACTTCTTGTAAATTAAGTAATGCAGATGTTTAACAACAAATTAAATCTCGAGAGCGTAAACCAAATGGACCCGGAAGGGTCAGAACTAGTCCTGATATTAAATAATTACAATAATAACGTCACGTTATTATTCATTTACTATGAAAACCTGCATTTCCTGTGCATCCGTCCGTCCGTTAGTTAGTCACCCCATGCACGCCTCCATATGGTCACACCTCCATATGGTCACACCTCCATATGGTCACACCTCCATATGGTCACACCTCCATATGGTCACACCTCACGACATCCCACCTCCAGGTCACGCCTCGTGACATCACTGTGACATCCATATATGGTCACGCCTTGTGACATCCATATATGGTCACGCCTCGTGACATCACTGTGACATCCATATATGGTCACGCCTTGTGACATCACTGTGACATCCATATATGGTCACGCCTCGTGACATCACTGTGACATCCATATATGGTCACGCCTCTCACGCCTTGTGAAACATCTCCAATCTCCATATATGAAGATCACGACACTGACCTCATCTAACCCTGGATAACCATACATGGAGATGACTAGATCATCAGATCTAGATCTGGAGCCGGCCACTGCGGCCAGCAACTCTACATCTGACCTCAAACCCTTAGATCTCCATATTTGCATGCTGACCTGCACTGACATTGCATATGTTGAACCTTCCCCACCAGTCCTTCCTGTTCTGACATTCCAACGTATGTTGATCTGACCTCATCAAACCCTGTTCACTCAAGACACGCTCCATATATGGCCAGTACAGAATTCATTCCATGTTGATCTGACCCCCCCATACCAAAGAACCAGCGGCATTAATATCAGTGTGATAAACTAACCTTTTATGCTTTTAACCTCACTTTTAAGTCACTACAAAACATAAATTGATAAAATCTTTATCTTTGGGGTACAGACCCTGCGTAAGTGGGTATGAGGAGCTACAGCTATACATGACAAATTGTAATAAAACAAATAAACAATTGTACACTTATACCAATAATGCTGGTAGAAAATATATGTTTTGAACCTAAACCGATTAAACTAGATCTTTGGTTTCAATGGACATACTAGCGTTAAATTAAATAAACCACAACACAATTAGTTATAGATTAAAACATAATAAAATCACCAGAGAAAATCACTGCTACTTTTATGTTTTATAGGCTGCTAATTTGAATAATGCAAACGGAATAATTAAATAATTTGAAACTAACAGTAAACTCCTGTTACTGTTAGTAACAGGAGCCTTCCTCAGGCTTGAGCCTGAGGAAGGTCGCAAGACCGAAACGTTGCTTGCTTTGCTTTAATAAAAATCTCTGAAACCAGTAAGTGGCAGTGTGCGGGTGTCCCTCCTTCAACGCCATATATATAAGAAAATCCTTCAGTCTTTTCTTAATTTTCTTAAAATGCCTTTTACCCTTAATTTCTGTGATGCATACTGGTAGAGAGTTTCAGAAAGTCATTGCCCTGTACATGACTGTATTCTTCATTGCATCAGTTCTTGGCTTAGCCACTGTAAATCGACCCATTGCAACATGTCTGGTATTATGTCTGTGTCTATCACTGGTATAATGAATATTTTTATATAAGCATTTTGGTTTTTTATTTGAACAAATGTTCCTAAAAAATCCAGCCAGACTAGCAGCTAATCTCTGCTCCACCAACAGCCATGACAGCTTCTGATGATTTAACAGTGTACTAGATCTAGTATTGCAGTTCAGGGCAAGGCGAGCTGCCTTATTCTGGGCTATTTGTAATTTACACAGGTCCTTTTTAGCTGCATTGGACCACACAACTGGACAATAGTCAAGGTGGGATATCACTAGTGCCTGGATGACCTGGACAGCAGATGTTGGAGTTAAAAACTCAGCACATCTCCTAATCATGGACAAACCCCCTCCCATTTTCTTAGTTATGTTTTGAATATGAATAGACCATGTTAGATGACTGTCTAATGTAACCCCAAGTAGTTTTGTTTCATCTACCTGCTCAATTGCTAAATGGCTCAGATTCAGATTCAATTTGGGTTTTGACTTGAGCATATGCTGTGATCCAAATACAATGGATTTAGTCTTTGAGATGTTCAGGACCATCCTATGGTTCACCACCCACTCTGATATGTTCTGTAGTTCCTTGTTAAGATGTTCAGGACCATCCTATTGTTCACCACCCACTGATATGTTCTGTAGTTCCTTGTTGAGATGTTCAGGACCATCCCATTGTTCACCACCCACTCTGATATGTTCTGTAGTTCCTTGTTGAGATGTTCAGGACCATCCTATTGTTCACCACCCACTGATATGTTCTGTAGTTCCTTGTTGAGATGTTCAGGACCATCCCATTGTTCACCACCCACTCTGATATGTTCTGTAGTTCCTTGTTGAGATGTTCAGGACCATCCTTTTGTTCACCACCCACTCTGATATGTTCTGTAGTTCCTTGTTAAGATGTTCAGGACCATCCCATTGTTCACCACCCACTCTGATATGTTCTGTAGTTCCTTGTTGAGGTGTTCAGGACCATCCTTTTGTTCACCACCCACTCTGATATGTTCTGTAGTTCCTTGTTAAGATGTTCAGGACCATCCTATTGTTCACCACCCACTGATATGTTCTGTAGTTCCTTGTTGAGATGTTCAGGACCATCCTATTGTTCACCACCCACTCTGATATGTTCTGTAGTTCCTTGTTGAGGTGTTCAGGACCATCCCATTGTTCACCACCCACTCTGATATGTTCTGTAGTTCCTTGTTGAGATGTTCAGGACCATCCTATTGTTCACCACCCACTCTGATATGTTCTGTAGTTCCTTGTTGAGGTGTTCAGGACCATCCTATTGTTCACCACCCACTCTGATATGTTCTGTAGTTCCTTGTTGAGATGTTCAGGACCATCCTATTGTTCACCACCCACTCTGATATGTTCTGTAGTTCCTTGTTGAGATGTTCAGGACCATCCTATTGTTCACCACCCACTCTGATATGTTCTGTAGTTCCTTGTTGAGATGTTCAGGACCATCCTATTGTTCACCACCCACTCTGATATGTTCTGTAGTTCCTTGTTGAGATGTTCAGGACCATCCTATTGTTCACCACCCACTCTGATATGTTCTGTAGTTCCTTGTTGAGATGTTCAGGACCATCCTATTGTTCACCACCCACTCTGATATGTTCTGTAGTTCCTTGTTGAGATGTTCAGGACCATCCTATTGTTCACCACCCACTCTGATATGTTCTGTAGTTCCTTGTTGAGATGTTCAGGACCATCCTATTGTTCACCACCCACTCTGATATGTTCTGTAGTTCCTTGTTGAGATGTTCAGGACCATCCTATTGTTCACCACCCACTCTGATATGTTCTGTAGTTCCTTGTTGAGAGCTACAGACAGATCTTCCACATTAGTGGCAGACATATACAAAGTAGTGTCATCAGAATACATGGCTATATTGGCCCTGTCTAAGACCAGTGGCATGTCATTTGTAAATATAGTGAACAACAAAGGGCCTAAGCAACTTCCTTGTGGAATTCCACAGTGAATATGTTTAGTGTCTGAGAGACTCCCATTATAGTATACTCTCTGTGATCTGCTGGATAAATAGCTTTGTATCCACCTTAGTGCAGATAAGGTAAAACCACAACATGAAAGTTATATATATTTCTGTCTCTCCTGTAGATATTATACCCATGTACCATTAATTCCTTATCACATGTTTCATCTAAATGTGTCTCAGATATGGCAAGTATGTGAGCATTGTTAGACATCAGCAGACTCTCAATTTCATATACTTTGTTGCGTAGACTGCATATATTAATATGTGCAATCTTTAACCTATTTTGGGCAGGAACCCCTTTTGGTGTTTTAAACTATTATTATTAACGTTAAATTTAGCTATTGAAAAATAGCAGATCTACAAGCTCATAGCGCGCCACCGAGTGGCGCGCTATGAGCTTGAAGATCTGCTATTTTTGAAAAATCGTTAAAATGTGCCTCAAATCTTTCAGAAAATTGTCATGATTTAGAAAACTTTTTTTTGTTTAATGTCGACGTCAGCCCTGAATGGGTTAACCCCTTCTTTGGTAGATTGAGTGACATTGGGTCGTCTGACTGCATATCCATATAGGTTAGTGTGCACCACCGTTTCAACCCATTCTTCTGCTGCAATTAGCACTCATCACCCGAGTCCTGTCACCGTGGTCTTTCTCTCACGCAGAGAGGGCAGTATTATGCGTGTCTTAAGTACCAGGTATTATGACTTAACTTAAGACCTGGAGGCGTGGTCAATGCTGTTTGGCCACTCCGAATAGCCAAATGGCATTGATCACGCCTCCAGGTCTTAAGTTAGGTAATAAGACCTGGTACTTAAGACACGCATAATACTGCCCTCAGTGTTCTATGATGAATGTGCTATAGGCCCCATCCATGTGGCGTACTGTATCACCCCTGTATGAGTCATACTTACCGTTTGTATGACTCATATAATACTGGAATTGTATCATTAATCTTTGTACTACTGCCTTTGTGAACTGTTTTTCCCCTCACTGGATCAATATTTGATCTCTCTTATCTTAATACAAAACCAGTATTGAGGAGAACTGTGCTTATCCGTCACTGAACATAAGCCCCGTTCAGATAGCTGCAGCTGAAATGATTAGGGAAGCTGCTTCTTTTTTTCAATGTTATCTCTATGCATACTAGGCACCAGCTTTTTTTTCTTTCTTTTTTTAAGATTCACATTCGAAATTAGCTTGCGTGCTTCATTTCTCCCTGTGGCTCAACCTTGAAGCAAGCTGATTCTAGCTTTTCAGTTTTTAGAAGCTGCTGCTAGCCAATCAGATCACAGCATGGTCTGAGGAGCATACGAGGCGGTACAGCCTCTGTCCCAGCCCTACAGCGTTTCCAGACCTGAGCAGACAGGCGTGGCCAAAGGAAGCTGTCTGCCGGTTTTTAGACAGCTGGTGGATGGAAAAGAAGCTCCACCCACGCGACTGAATGCCACGACGGAAACGCTTGCCTCCGCGGCAGTCAGCCGCGTGGGTGGAGCTTAATTTCCATCCACCAGCTGTCTAAAATCCCGGAAAAGACGCCAGCAGACAGCAGAAAACGGCCGCGCCTGTCTAGTAGGTCTGGCAACAAAGATGCCAGTTGCCGCGAGCGGCAGGAGCCTCTTCCTGGTTTTGAGACAGCTGGTGGATGGAAATTAAGCTCCACCCACGTGGCAACTTGCAGCGTCACCAGAAAACCGGAAACGCTTTGCCCACGCTGCAAGGGCGGCTGTGGCTCAGGAGGTAGAGCAGGTCGTCCAATGATCCATGGGTCGGCGGTTTGAATCCCGGCTCCTCCTGTCTACATGTCGAAGTGTCCTTGGGCAAGACACTGAACCCCAAATTGCTCCCGATGTGCTGGTTGGTACCTTGCATGGCTTCCGCTGCAATCGGTGTATGAATGTGTGTGTGAATGTAATGCACAATCTATGTAAAGCGCCTTGGATAAAGGCGCTATATAAATGCACCATTTACCATTTTATTTACCAAGTTGCACCCTTCCCACTGAACAGTGAACACAACCCCCTTTAAAAGTTTTGGTGAACTCTAAAACACAAGACAAGCATTTTAACTATGCAAACAATGAAAAGATGCCTCTACCAGTCTGCACACTGCAGGGCTCTTCTTTCATATTTTACGCTGTCGGAGAACAACGGCTCGCGTCTCTGCCCCCTGCTGTAACTAATTAAGTTGTAACGAAATATTGTGGTTAATATATTTCACATTATACATGCACCAACAGACTAGTGTTTCATGTATCCAACATGTCTATGCATTTATTTCATATTATTTGCGCGTCTATTGACAAAATTATGTTTATGTTTATTCAACTTTCAGTGTGATCACAGGTTTTAAAAGACAGAGGTGCCATTCAAAACACAGATCACAAATATAAAACTTCAAATTTAAAATGCAATAACCTATCTAAAAATCCAAATGGTGTAAAACTCAATTCTAAAATCCACTATAATTTAAAAGTCTGCACATATATATTTACATGTAGGCGAAGGATAGCCTGCAGGTATTTCAGGATTGTCAGTTGATGAACAAAGAGGGGGTGATCGAGCACTACAAAAAAGGAGGAGAGGGCGGATATAAAATCAGGGTACTTTATTAAAGTTAAAACACCAACATGTTTCGACCCCTAAGAGTCTTCATCAGGTCATGGCATGAAATGGGTTTTTTTGTGTGCTCGGAGCCTCGGATCACTCCTCTTTCTTGTTCTATAGTCCCATTGATCCCAACCGTACCTTTTTTAACTTCTGTACCTCCCCTGAGCACTTGATGCTGCTTTGATTTATTTTTTTCGCTGAGGTTTCTATTAGCTGCTGAAAAACATCACACGGTGGGATGACTCTGCCTGGTCCATATCATTTAGATGTCTGTCTCCAGTTCACATGCACAGGTAACTGATTGAACTGAAAATACTTACCGTAATTCATGTATTGATTTAATTTATTGAGGTTTTAGTTTTTTTTTTATTGATTTCTTTATTTTTTATATCAAATTCAAATGCATGCATTTATCAAAAAAAGTCACACTTATTATATCCAGACCATTTAATGCATACAAAGCAAACATAATATTGACTTGAATGTATGTATTATTGCTGGAGGAAAAACATTTGAACTTCCCCACCCTAAAACACAACCAATTGTGGAATCGAACGCCAGTCTCCAAGGCGGTTTCATCCACCCTACCCGTTCAGCTGAATAGGGAGGTATTTTAACATCATTTTAACATCATATTGGTGGTACATGGAGAGCCACATTATATTTTGGGGGTGTTACAAGAACAATAGTTACAGCAGCAGGTTGGTGGTACAAGAAATGAAATGAAATGAAATGATTACTATATTTACCCAGGGTATCTGGGCTAAGCTCAAGAACTTGTTTCCAGCCAGGCCCTGCTCATAGAACACATTTCATCGTAGTGGTTCAATGCCTTGTTCAAGGGCACTTCAGCGGTGGTAATTTTAACGTGTCGGACCGCTGATTCGAACTGGCGACCTTCCGGTATCAAGACCGCTCCGCTATCCGTTCGGCCACCGCTGCCACTAAACAACAAAACAATAGTTACAGCAGCAGGTTGGTGGTACAAGAACAATAGTTACAGCAGCAGGTTGGTGGTACAAGAACAATAGTTACAGCAGCAGGTTGGTGGTACAAGAACAATAGTTACAGCAGCAGGTTGGTGGTACAAGAACAATAGTTACAGCAGTAATTAAGAAACAGGGCAGATAAGAGGGAGATACTGTACATCTAAGCTTCAAGATTAAACATAAAAATCACACCCGTGTGAAGTGAGGGGCGCTCTTATACATCATCTCATTCCGGCCAATCACAATTTGCGCTATCACTTTTCCGTCCTCACTTTTCCGTTTTCACTTTCCTGTCCTCACTTTTTGTCCTCAATACTTACTTTGCTCAGCCAATCAAATCATCGCTATGGGGTGCTTAGCCAATCAAATCATCGCTAAAATTCACACAAATACACAAAGCTGGGAATAGGAGGGGTTAGCACCCCTAAAAATGGGAGTAAATTTGTGGTATTTTACAGTAGAAATAAGATACAAAATACCAATATAGGATATTAAGAAAGAAGAAATGTTTTCAATTTACATTTTAAAAATGTCTAATTTAGCTCACATTAGCATGTTCAAGATATAATTATGCATACAGCTGAGTGAGCTGAAACACTGCTACGAGAATAATCCTGTCTACCCTGACATTATTATTTTGTACTATTCCTGACTAAAATAAGTGCCTCTCCTCTTGCCGTTCACCTGTCCGGACACCAGATGGGAGTGTTGTGCTTTCCTATGAAGTAGAAAACCTCTCTCTCCCATTCTGAATCAACACAACACATGGTCTGTGTGTAAGCCATGTATTGCCCCCTCCTGCAGAGGTGTGCTGTGCATGCTGTACATGTGCATATCAGTATTCATGTGTGTATGTGTATACACACTCATCATGCACCACATCACTTTTCATTTGTCTCTGCTGTGTGTGCCTATATATCTGTGTGTGTGTGTGTGCCTATATATCTGTGTGTGTGTTTGCACTTGCACGTTAGTGATAGGGAGGGAGCAGAGCAGATCTAATCAACTGCTGTCCATCATACTGTGATTCATGTCAAGGGCAGTTTAATCGCCAAGCGCTCTCAGTTTGTGTGCGTGCGTGCGTGCGTGCGTGTTGTACATAGGCCTGTGTGTGGCTAGCATATTGTTTGGTATCACAGTACACTTTCTTCTCCAGTGAATAGGCTACAATGAGATGCTCGTTTCTACACATTAACCCACAGAGTGGATTTATTTATACTTTTGCCCAGAGTGAGTGTGGCTCGTTTGTATATTTGTATAGTTTGTGTGTGTGAAATTGTACACACATGATTGTGTTTTGTGTTTTGCAGTTTTGGGCCTCAGGACACTGAGGGCAGGAGGTGGGAGGTCAGTGTTGCCAGATTTCGCAAGAGAAACAAGCGACCAGGTCTATGAAAACAAGCCCAAAACATTTTCAGATTGGGGTTCGCAGACAAGTATACATTTGGGTGTCCTTGACATGAAAGTGTTCGGCATTGGACAGCAAGCCCATAGCATCTACCTGTACAAGTAAAGCCTGATTAATATTTTATCATACGTAGCTTGTTGATCTGCTATTTCCGGTGTGAGGAAACTGTCATACTACAGATCATAAATTAGGCTTAATCTGCTTGTGAATACTCCTATCACGCTTTGTTTAAAAGCCCTGGAGGTTGGGGTGCGGTGGCGCATGTCGGCCGTGCTGTCGCCTCACAGCCAGAAGTTCCCGGTTTCGATTCCTGCCGGGCTCGCTGTTGGCGCTGGGGGCGTGTTCTCTCGCACATACCCTAGGTGGGGTTGACGGTGGGGCCTTTCTGTGTGGAGTTTGCATGTTCTCCCCGTGTCCCCTATTGTAGGTGTCATGGTCTGTCGCTCTACAGGCCATGTCTCCACGTCAGCCACTCCCACTCTCCATTCCCTCTCTCAGTCCTTGTCACACACCTGTTTCCACCCCCTCTTCAGCCCAACAGTGCCATGCCCATTCCACACCTGAGAACACTTCTGCAATCACCCTGCTCCCTAAAAGACTGGACTCATTCCACAAACAC